>NC_134782.1:81968439-82125939 GCF_046742065.1 Oratosquilla oratoria | reverse complement strand
GATGCAGAATTGTAGTTTTCTTTCAGCTATTGCCATGTTACTAGCTCTAAAAGAAATGGAGAGGTCATCTACAAAAAGGGTGGCAAGTATATCAGGAGGAATCACAGATGTCACCCCATTTATAGCTAAACTAAAGAGAGTGACACTGAGAATACACCCCTGAGGTACACCTTCTTCCTGTTGTCTTATTTCAGATATGATGTCCCCAACTCTTACTCTAAAAACACGATTTGCTAAAAAGTTCTTGATGAAAAAGGCCATTTCTCCTCGAATGCCAATAGCATGTACAGCCTTAAGAATACCATGCTTCCATGTGGTATCATATGCTTTCTCGAAGTCAAAGAGAACACTGATATGATGTTGCTTAGAGACAAAGGCTTTACAAATCGAAGATTCTAGTCGAAGCAAGGCTTCAGCAGTGGAGTGCATGCAACGGAAACCACATTGAATATCAGATATGATGTGGTTTTGTTCAAGATACCAGACTAGTCGTGCATTGACCATTTTTTCTAAAATTTTGCACATGCAGCATGTGAGGGCAATAGGACAGTAATTTGATGGAATTGAACCATCTTTATTAGGCTTAAGAAAAGGTAAATTTATACCCATTTCCCAAATACTGGGAAACGAATGTTCAAACCACATCCTATTAAGAAGTGCAAGAATAAAACCTTTAGTTACTGGAGATATATGTTTCAACATGGCATATGTAATGTCGTCAGGACCTGGAGAAGTATCACTGCAGGAGTTCAAAGCTGAATCATATTCCTTTTCAGTGAAAGGGAGGTTATAGGATTCTTCATGAGGGGCAGTGAAGTCAAGATTACGTTGTTGTTCTCTCATTCGGTATTGATATCCAGGAGAGCTGTTGTCTGGTTTAGATATATAAGCAAAATGATTTGCTAGTACTGACATCTTTAGGATTAAAGACCAAAGAGCCATCTAATTTTAAAACAGGTGGAGGGCTAATGGTGTATTTCCCCAATATTTTTCTCAAGTTTTTCCAAACAATCGATGCCGGTGTTCTATAGTTGAATGATGATACAAATTTAGCCCAAGACTGATGCTTTGCTTCTTTGATGGTACGTCGAAGTACAACCACTCCTCGTTTAACGATGACAATTGGGACCAGCGCGCCGTTGTTAACCGAATTGGTCGTTAAGCAAAAGTGTATACATATACGTACATGTACTGTATGTACAATGTCTAGCAATACATGTATCTTTATTTTCGTGTATTTTCCCTCTTTTATACAGTACTGTACATTAAAGCTTTATTTACGGTTTATTTACGGTGGTTAGGTTCCTAAAATTACCGTATATGACCAAATCCGTGTATGCTGACATTCCATATTGAATACCAGGATATTTTTTTTAGTTTCGACCATGGGCGCAATATAGCAATAGAAAATTAATTATTAATTTTGTAAATTAAAATGTATCAACGTAATATGCAATTTTGTGGGCGGAAATGAAAGTAAAAAATACCTTGCTACAAGAAAATATGCTAATGAACGAAGTTGGTAGCATAGGATTGGGACGCCATCTTGTCGTCTGCCAACGTCTCTCACGATGACGACAACGAGGACGAGCAGGATGACATTTAATTTGCAGGTAATGATTTATCAAACACAGGTCAGGTTAGTTTAGTTTAGGTTAGACAAATTAATCATCCTTTTATTTCTTCGACATCTATCATAACAAACATGGTGTACCATTCGTCCGACATGACTTCGTTACTTGCGAAATTTGTTTTAGCACCTTTTTTTTTCCGTTCACAAAATTGCATATTACTTTGATACATTATAATTTACAAAATTAATAATTAATTTTCTATTGTTATATTGCGCCCATGGTCGAAACTAAAAATTTACCACTACCGGTATATACTGTACCCCAGGTAGTTTTTGCAGGATGGTAATGTAGACCTAAGCTTCAGAACACTTTACCTCACAGCTAATATCCACCGTACAAGTTCAATTATAACATCATACAAATTTGCCTCAGCCAACTTAATTATCGTATGAAACGTTGTAACTTCGGGAGATTTACGTTAAACGTCTGTAATAAGCCCGCCGTAACTCTGCGTTGTCGCTAACCGTAGGTCGTTAAACGAGGAGTACCTGTAATGCCCTGCTTTTACGATAAGCAACTAAATTCTCATCATTTCTATGGCGATGTAATCTAGTCAAAGCTCTTCGTGTTGCTCTATGTAGATTTCGTATGGTGTCAGACCACCATGGTACAGGGCGTCTCCTAAACTTTCCTGATGACTTTGGGATGGAATTAATACCAGCAGTGTAGAGTGTGTCATTTACGTACTCCAGTGCAGCTTCTACTGAAGAAAAACTGTCAATACTGTTCTAGACAGTACTCAATTCTTCAAACTTGGTCCAGTTGGCTTTTTCAGTGCACCAGCGAGGAACACCATCTGTAGGAGCACCTTCCTGTGTATACAATACAGTGGGATAGTGATCACTGCTTCGTAAGTCATCAAGGACTTTCCATTCAAAGTCCAAAGCACAATTTGAGCTGCAGATCGATAAATCTATACATGATGTAGAGCCAGTCTGAATGTGATAATGAGTAGGTTCACCAGTATTTAAAACAGTAATGTCCTCCTGCTCCAAAATAGATGAAATTAGATTTCCTTTCTGATTTGAGGTAACATCACCCCAAATTGGGTGATGAGCATTAAAGTCACCCATAATGACGAATGGCTGAGGTAACTGTTGAATAAGATTCAACAGACTATCTTTGGTTATATTAGTACTTGGTGGTAGATATAGGGAGCAGACTGTATATCTGCAATTCAAGCCGGCTTGTATCACGACAGCTTGCAATCGAGACTGAAGAGGGATGGGAACATGAGGTATATCTTTACGGATATACAACATGCTTCCCCCATGGATACCAATATCTGGATAATATGTAGTACGGTATGCTTTGAAGTCTTTAGGGCATAGGGTGAATGAGTATAACAATATTTCTTGTAAGGAAATAATATTAGGTTGCTGGTCATGGATTAGCAATTTCAATTCCTCATACTTGGCTCTTAGTCCCTGACAGTTCCATTGGAGCAGAGTGAATTTATCTATGGTTCAGGGAATGTCGGGTGGTGTTGTTACCCGACTTCTTGGTCTTAGATTGTGGGATTGAATGGACCTCTGCTTTAATTGGAAGTTTTGGTGGTTTAGATGATTGAATTCCAGGTTTAATTTTAGTAGGACCTTCTTTAGGTCTACCAGAGGTGGTAGAACTTCCCTGTGGCCCTACAGGTACAGGGGGAGGGACTACTTTCTCTTTAGGTACAGAAGGATCTCCTGTTGATCCTTCTAGGTTGAGGGAAAGGTTTCCCACTCCCCTCTCAGGGGTGGGAAGAGGGCCACTATCTGGGCCCTTGGATGATGGTGTAGGGCCTCCCATGGCCCCAATATGGGAAGAGTTGTTAGATGGCATTTTGGATACAGCTGTTGTAGAATCTATATTCTGAATTTTGCCACTTGGGCAATCCAAAGAGTCTAAACTCCGTGTTCGCTTATTGCGAGTTAGTTGGTCAACTGATCAGTTGGTTGATTGTTTGTACTTTATCTGGTGTGACTGATCTCCCTTTTATCCGTATTAGGTTGTGTTTTAGTGGTGAGGTGGCCTGTAGGCTGTAATTTGTTGCCAAGGGCTTCTGAGTATGTCTTAGTATTAAGTTTTAATGGATCAATCACTTTTCTTCTTGCTTCAGAGTAGCTAATATGTTCTCTGACCTTTATATTTAGGATTTGTTTTTCTAGTACTGTATATATTTTTCACAAGATCTAGAGGAAGTTGGGTGCTCTTCATGACAATTAAAACATTTCAATGTTTTCGTACATTCTCCATGTTCGCTTTCACTGCAATTGACACAAATCGGTGGTGTTCCTGCTAATTTCTTTCGACATGTGGTGAATATATGACCAAACATTTGGCAGTGGTAACATCTTGGTGAAGGTATATATGGTCTAACCTTCAGTTTATACCAAGCAGCAGATATTGATGATGGAAGATTAAGCAGGTCAAATGTTAAGATTATTAGAGGTTGGTCTACAAGAGTGCCATTTTCTTTTCGTTTCATCCGGCGAACACTTGAAACGTACTGGGATTTCAACTCTGTTAAGAGCTTTTCTTCAGAAAACCTCAGCAGTTCCTTGGAGTAGACAACTCCTCTACACTGGTTGAGTGTCTTGTGGGGGGTACAATCTGCCTCATGCCCAGCAACTTTTCCAATATTCTGCAATTTTGAGCTCTCTTCTGGAGAGTTAACCTCTATCAGAAGTGATCCACTACTTTGGGGGATGATTTTGGGTTCCCTGCCAATACATTGGATAATTTCTCTATGGACATCAAAAATGTCTAAAGAGTCAATGGGGTTGTCATTGGGCATGGATAAAGTTAAATATTTATTAAAATGGGACTCAAAAATCCCAGGGAAAACTTCCAATTGTCCTCGTGGATTAGTTAGAGGGGGGAAAGACTTTTCTTTATTTTTATTTTTCCGCTGTGGTTTAGCGGAATAGGGTTCCAGTGTGATGAAAGACTGTGGACTTTCATCTCTAGAACCAGTAGAGGCCTTGCTCATATCCTTGGTCATGCATAGGTCGTCAGCGTTAGGAGAGTTTTCTCTTAAGGGTTTGTCTTGACCGCAGTGAGGGTGACCTTACTGGGGGCGGTTCCCCAGTCAGGTGGTTATGAGGCAAACTATGTTTGGGGCACCTTTTCTAGCCCCCTCCCAATGTGGGTGTGAGCAGAGTGGATCCTGAGTAGGGCTGCTCAGTCATGTGGGTAGCTACCGAACCGTGCTGTTGCCTCGATCCCAATACGAGAGCGATTTATCTTGCCCACACCGCCTATGTGTAGTTCGTGACTAGAGGCTTCCAGAGATCACCTTCTCCTGCCCCCATCGTCACTAGCCATCGCCATAGGGCTTTCTTTTGCCGCTACTGAGAGGGGCGGCTGAAAATTAGGTCGGAGGGAGGGGACAGCAAGTGGAAGAGAAGAGTGGAAAAGGAAGTCTAAGAGGAAGCCCTGTGCAGGGAAACAAGAGCCCCGCTCGGGGATCGGCATTAGTCGCCTCTTACGACACGCAGCCAACATGGCAGGGGCTATATTCTATATTATACCCCCTAGCCCCAGGGGGCCTGAGCCTTCAATAACGGGCACAGATGATGCCTGAGTTAACTACTGAGAAGGAGGGGTGGGGGAGCTGGGAGGTGCTACCTCAGCAATGGTCAAAGCCTGTTTCAGGTGGGTATCTGTTACCTCAGGGGTTCTACCGTGTGAAGCGGTAGGCTGAGGTGCCTTAGAGACAGCTCGTTTCTTTGTGACCTGGGCATATGTTCTAGTTTGGCCTAGAAGCTTCTTTGTGTATCGGATACTGATATGCTCTGCTTTGGATTTTTGAAGTGCTGCTTCTTCATCCTTATAGGACTGACAAGTCCTGTCACGAGCCTGGTGATCCTGGCCGCAATTCACACACTTGGGTGGTCTTGTGCATTCACCATGAATGGGGTAGGAGCATATAGCACACAGTTGCTCTCCACTGCAAGCAGTCGACATATGGCCAAATTTAAAACATTTGAAACATTGTAATGGCTTTCACTTGAAAGGGCGCACAGCAATCCTTTCATTTTCAATTATGATATGCGTAGGCAGGTCAGGGCTAGTAAAGGTTAGTACAGACGCTCCTCTACTTACGTTCATTCATTTTACGTTTTTTCGATTTTACATTTGAACTGACTGTAAAAAAAAATTGTAAAAAAAAAATTTTTAGTGAATTTTTTAAGTTTAGCGTATTCTCCATAGTTCAAACGATACTTACGCATGATGCTGTGTCCATTGTTTACATGGCACAAACGACAGACTGAACGTGCCTTGCCTCATCCTCCTCCCCCTCCTCCTCCACCATCTCAATTTATGTTGCTTGAATTTAATTTATTTAAAATTAATGTTATTATTTTACAATGTTATGTGTATAATTAATGATTTAGGGGTGTTTTATAAGATACGGTAATAGAATTTACGGATGTATAGTACAGTAACAACTTACTTTCATTTTCAACTTACGTTCAGCCGTTCGGAACGTAACTAAAACATAAGTTGAGGAGCGTCTGTACAATCATTTTGGTGCCCCGTAGTTTCCGGATATGGAAGATGTCATCAGGGCACATGTCCAGAATCTCTTCCTCTTCAAAATCATATAGGTCTTTGTCATATATGACACCTCTACCGTAGCTGAAGTCTATGTGTGGCTTAATTTCCTTCAGCATCTCACCACTTTCAGCTTTTAAGTGACTCAGCATATAAGACTGAGTTTTGGACTTTGCATGTATTAGAACTTTGTTCTTGCCAAATCTGGTGATATCACCACTACAAATTCCACCAACTTTCCTCTGCAGATATTTACAGAACTTATAGTAATTATAGTTTTCTTCCCGGGCAGTGGCCACCAACCACATTGGAGGACTCGGTAGTCTCTCCTTGTGGGAAGTATTTAAGCCGTTTTCCTTCTCAGAAGGAGCATACAAAGAAGGTACATAAACATCTAGGGCATTAGGGGCACTGGCACATAAAGCCCCAGTGACACCTGCTCCACAAACCTTCAAATTTGGAATATCGCTACTAGCTTTCAGAGCAGCATTGTGGCTAGTATACGACAGCCAGTCTTCCCAAGAATTTCCAGGTTCAGCATAACACATACGGATTTCTGTAATTTTACCATAGCAACCAAAGTACTTCGTAAGAGTCTCATAGTTACAGGACTTAGGAAGCTGGAGGATATGGACCACAGACAAGTTTTTCACATTCTTGATTTCCAAGGCTCTGGAGGAGGGAGAACCCAACTCAGTAGTAACTTTTACCACATTATTTTTACTAGTGGAATCATAATGCTGTCATTCATTAGGAGATATAGTCTCCTTTGAAGGACACAAAGAGTGAGAATTATCCAAATCGGGATTTGAAATGGCGGAAGGGTCAGCATCGGTTCCCTCCTGGTCAATGGGTTTTGGAGGAGGAGGGGCCTCCAAAACCTGGGAGGATGATTCATCCATAATTGGATGGAATCAAAGTTTTATGGTATAGCCTACTACTTAAAGAGCACTTTCGGTAAGTTGTAGGGCCACACCATAAACAACATGAGGTTTGAAGTGTGTGGAAAGAGATACTGCAGGTACCTGGTGCCCCAGTCACTTAAAACAACATGAGGTTTGAAGTGTGTGGAAAGAGATACTGCAGGTACCTGGTGCCCCAGTCACTTAAGGAAAGTCCCTGCAGAGCCAGAAAAGGGTCCAGAAATGGCTATTTACAGGTAAAGGGCCTCGGCATCGAGTTTTTTGGCTTTGACAACCCGTTTGTCCTCTGTAGTTTTGTCTCATATAGTATGAGGCCGGTGTAGCCACCCTTTTACCTGTACTGGAGGGGAGAACGGTATCAAGCTCAGGAGTCCTCCTTCCCATGCGCATCCACTGACCACCGAACCTTGCGAGCCCTCGCCGGTGGCACCTGTCACCAGGTGAGCCCACACCAACTCGGTCAGCTACCAGCACACAGGTCAGAGAGAAACCGGGAACTTAGAACTACCTTAAGTAGGTGCAAGAGAAAGTCGAGGGTGCTTCTCAGGGAAGGCAATCTGGAGTTTTCCAGAGAACCTACCCCGAGATAATAGCCTGTTCAGAAAGAGAAGAAAGAGTGCAACAACTAAGAAGGGTAGGGATAAACGAGCCATCAAATGAAAGAGGGGTGGGGGTCGTTTACCAGTTACTTACACTCCAGTCTGTGAGTCTTGGTCTGACAGTTCCAGTATGGTCTGTGCAGCATGATTGAATCTGCCAGGGAGGAAAACTCTCCCCGCTGCCATAGCCCATACCTTCATCACTATGCACAAGCCCCTCCAGGACAGCAACCTGCTCACAGGGCGGAGAGGCTGAAAGTGTTGGTGCTAGTCTTGTAATTGCTCTTTGTATTCTTTCAAGTTTTGTTATACATTTTTTTTGTACTTGGTGACCACATCATCGCTGCATATTCCAATCTTGGTCTTACCAAGGTAACTAGTATTTTCTTCACCATTTCTTCATCCAGGTATTTAAATGCCACTTTGATTGTTCTTATTAAATTATAAGTTTCTCCAAAAATTTTGTTTATATGCTTCTCAGGGGACATATCATTCCTAATAATGACTCCCAGGTCCTTCTCATTTTCTACTTTTTTTATTCCTTCTCCCAATTTATATGATCCCACTATTCTTTTTTTTGCTTCTTCCAAATTCCATTATGCTACACTTCTTGATACTGAATTCTATCTCCCACTTCCTACTCCATTCCCATACTTTATTGAGATCACTCTGTAGCGACTCACAATCTTCTTCAGTGTTCACTTTTTTCAACAATTTTGCATCATCTGCAAAGAAGCTCATATAACTTTCAATGGGAGCTTTCGCAGTCAGGCTCGTAGATTCCTATTAGTGCTACAATTTTCAATTGTCTCGGAATTCATGAGGCAGAGGGGTGACTTAGCTAATTTGGAAACCGATATTTAAAAAAAAGATACGCCATAAATTGTTGCATAAATGTATTTAAAATTTAAAATATGACTCATAATGTTACAATTTTTACTTACTGGTGTGTGATAAGGTTTTGTTAATTTAATTATAAGGTAAAACTAAAAATAGGTAATTATTTTTTAATTATTTTTACTGAAGTAACTATGAGCACTAAAAATAAGAGGATATCGATTTGGGTTTGTGCATTCTATCTGAGAGTGTTGAAAAATAATGGATATCACTGTCACGTCCTGTATATGAAGATAATCAATGAGATAAAAAATAACAACAGTGGTGGACGTACGAAGTTAATAACAATTTTGTAAAGAATAGCCTCTTAGATCTGCTGGGAGCTATTTTCAAACAAATATGACTAATTATACGTGTGCCGTGGCAATCTGCACTTCAGATTCAAGAAAAAATAAGAGGGAGACAAAGTTTATTGTATCGAAAAAATTAAGTTTTCGATGTAAAATTATATTTTCGATACATTACATGGATTTGCCTATTGCTTGGTGCATTCAAATGAAAGTATATATCAGTATACGTCCATTGAAGTCGATAGAAAATGACAAATTGCTTGGCTTGATACAATTATAGGCTGTTTTACGAATATCATCTGTGATTATAGATACTCAAACAATGCTATATGCCGTTTGCAATCATGAAATTAATTTACTTAAATTTCAGACACAATAATGTACAACGATACACCTCTGTAAGCTTATAAAACTTGCCCAAAAAAGTATTTATTTTCCAGCAAGAATTACAAGATCTGGCGGTGTCTAGTATCAACTTGCTCACTGCGAAAGCTCTAATTCTTTCATCCATATCATTAATATATATATAGCACACATTATTGGGACCAAAACTGTTCCTTGTGGAACACCACTTATCACTTCATCACAATTAGAGTGTTTGTCTCTTATCACCACTCTCATTTTTCTTTCATGCAAGAAGTCTTCCATGCACTTCAGTAGTTTGCCCTGTATTCCTCCTGCAGTTTCTAATTTCTTATGCAATTTCTTATGTGGCACCTTATCAAAAGCTTTTTTCAGGTCTAGAAATGCACAATCAGCCCATTAATCTCTTTCTTGTATTACATCTATTCCTTGAATAGAAGCACAAGCTTTATCCCTTTTGTCTTTTAACTCCCTACATCTTTTGTTGTACCAGCACTTTACATATCCTTTTTTTTTGCTTTTGTCTTGGCACATACTTTTCCACTCCTTTATAGATTTTTGTCAAAATACTCCATTTCTCTTCTACCGTTGTTTCCTCCTTGTGTATTCTTTCCCAGTCAGCTTTTTGAAAGAATTCTTTCATTTTGTCAAAGTTTGTTTTTTCATACATCAATCTTTCCTTTCTATATTGTTAATTTTTTTTCATTCATTTTTCCTCATTTAGTTCCAATTCAACCAATATGTGGTCACTTTTATTTATTGGTGTTTTATATTCGATCTTGTCCACTATTTCAGGTTCTGATGTGATTATTACGTCCAGTCTCGATGGTTCTTCCTCATTTCTATACCTAGTATTCTCTTGAATCCATTGCGTCATTGTATGTTCAATAATCATATCAAGTAGTACATTTCCCCATAGGTCATCTCCACCCTTCACTGTCATCTCTTCCCAGGAGATTTCTTTACAATTAAAGTCACCCATTTTAATTATTCATCCTCCATCTTCCATTATCTTACTGATATCCTGGTGTCTTCTAACATATTTTTGTACTCTTTCTCTTCCCACAAAGCCATTTTAGGAGGGACATAATTTACTATAAACTTTCTGCTCTTCTTATCCTTGTCCTCCACTTCCATCATAATCATCTCTACACTATTCTTTCCATATGTGACATTCCTCACATTTATATCCTTCTTAGTCAAGAAAATAACTCCACCCCCTTGTTTTACATGTTTCTAATCCAACAATTATATGCACCATGTCCTACACTGTTGGGTGGTGGTGGACCTTTCAATTTTGTCTCTACAATTCCCATTATGCCCGGTTCTTTTTCCTTCAGGTAATCATTCAGTTCATTCAAGCCTGTTATTAATCCATCTATATTTGTGTAAGACACTTTTAATTTTCTGCTACTTCCATCGTGTTTTCTGTTTCCCTTCTGCTTTTGTCTGCTATGAACCATTTCCTCACTTTCATATTCACTACTCTCCAATAGAATTTCTCTTTTTCTGTCTCTGTTCTTTTCTCGTTTTTTTCCTTAGCTTCTAGTCTTTATGCTTTCTCATCCTCTCTTTCCTCTTTATTCATTTCTCTTTTTATCCATACCTGTTTAAATTGCTCACTGTCTGCTAGTTTCCCTGTTTTTGCTAAGATATTCTCTGCTGTCATTTGTGACCTGAATTTAACCTTAACCCCTTCCATACGGTGCCGCCTACGTAGGCGTCATGAGGAGCAAGTGGATTCGCAACGCTGCCATATCGGCATCTTGATTATATTTATTGTAGTCGCCCCTGTGTTTTTACATTCTATCGAATGTGCCCTGAATCCCATTCTCTGTGGTTTTCGAAATTCGCGGGTGAAAGAGAGAATGATCGATATAGGTGTCTATATTTTATGATGCGAGTATTATTACGACACGTCATACGGCTGGCATTGGCTGCTGCCCGCGAGATTTAAGTCCGGAGTGAAGTGGTTAATTGGTTTGGTCTTATCAGTATTTTATTTTCCAAACCTATACATTTCTTCTATTTGTTTCCCTATTTCTGGTTCATCTTCTTGAA
This sequence comes from Oratosquilla oratoria, assembly GCF_046742065.1. Lineage (NCBI taxonomy): Eukaryota > Metazoa > Arthropoda > Malacostraca > Stomatopoda > Squillidae > Oratosquilla > Oratosquilla oratoria. Next base: position 82,114,630 of record NC_134782.1, on the reverse strand, counting down.
CTACTTGTAATATACTATTTACTTTTTCCTTTTCCTCCTTTGTTCTTGTAGTCCTATTTAGATTATACTTCTCTTCCATCCCTAATATAATTATACATTTCTTTTTATCCACTAAGTTTCTTACTATATTCTCCTTCTCTCTCATCACTTTAATAACTGTGCCTTCAGTTTGTTCCTTCATCTGTTGTTTCTCTATATCTCTAAATTCAATTTTGCTGTTCTCCTGAACTTTTTTCCAACCACTTCTTTTGTTATGGACTCTATTTTATTATTCCTCTTTAATTCCTCATTCTCTTCCTTTACTTCTCTTAACTCTCTTTTTAATTCTACTTCTTTAGTTAGATTTTGATTCTCTTTTCTTAGTTCTTCCAGTTTATCAACTTTCTCAGCAACTAGATTTAATTGGTCAAACCAAACCTTCTATTCTTCGTTCATTTTTTTTTTTTTTTTAGTTTCTCCCCTAGATTTACTAGTCAGGGGAGGTTGTCCCCTCCTCCTCTTTAAATCCATAAAAGCAGTTATCATCTCTTTTCATTGTGCTGCTATTATCTATATTTCTGCTCTTCACACCTCTGCTTCCTTGTTCGTCTGTATATTCTGCCCCCCGTTTGTTTATGCTTCTTCTAAGATCCTGGGTCGATTCATCTCCTTCCTAATTTCCTTCCATTTTCCTCAGTAATCCCTCCCCTTCTCTTTTTTTTCACCTTCCCATTACACCACGAGCTTTCCCCTTCCCTATTAATACAACACAGGTACTTCCATGTCATTGTGGTCCTTGAAATTTGCAGTCTCCTCTGGAGTTCCAAACTTCGTTGTCACTTCGACCAACGTGTATTTACCTAGTTGTATTGTACGGGAAGGGGAGCTATGCTTGTGGTGTCCCGTCTTCATATCTCATTTTATCTAAACTATTTTTAAATTCATGTATTGATTTTGCACACACCACTTTCTCATCTAACTTGTTCCAACTGTCTATTACTCTGTGAGGAAAGCTGTTCTTTTTCAGATATCTTCTATAGCTGTCTTTCTTGATTTTCTTTCCATGTCCTCTTGTATTTCTATCATCCCATTTTATTAGATCCTCTCTATCAATAATTTCTATGCCTTTCATGATTCTGTAAATAGTTATCAAATCTCCTCTCTTCTTTGCTCTAGTGTCTGTAGCTCAAGTTTTGCTAGTCTCTCTTCATATGATAGTTTTGAGAGTGTTGGTGCCAATTTTGTAATTGCTCTTTGTATTCTTTCAAGTTTTTTTTTATACATTTTTTTGTATTTGGTGACTACATCGTTGCTGCATATTCCAATCTTGGTCTTATCAAAGTGATTAGTATTTTCTTCACCATTTCTTCATCCAGGTATGTAAATGCCACTTTGATTGTTCTTATTAAATTATAAGATTCTCCAAAAATCTTATTTATATGTTTTTCAGGTGACATATCATTCATAACAATGACTCGCAGGTCCTTCTCATTTTCAACTTTTTTTATTCCTTCTTCTCCCAATTTATATGCTCCTGTTATTCTGTTTTTGCTTTTTCCAAATTCCATTATACTACACTTTTTAGTGTTGAACTCCATCTCCCACTTCTTACTCCATTCCCATACTTTATTTAGATCCCTCTGTAGTGACTCACAATCTTCTTCCGTGTACACTTTTTTTAATAGTTTTGCATCATCTGCAAAGAAGCTCATATAACTTTCAATTTCTTCATCCATATCATTAATATATATAGCAAACATTATTGGGGGCCAGAACTGTTCCTTGTGAAACACCACTTATTACTTCATCCCAATTTGAGTGTTTGTCTCTTATCACTACTCTCATTTTTCTTTCTTGCAAAAAGTCTTCCCTCCATTTAAGCAGTTTGCCCTGTATTCCTCGTTCAGTTTCTAATTTCTTAAGCAACTTCTTATGTGGTACTTTGTCAAAACCTTTTTTAGGTCTAGAAATGCACAATCAGCCCATCCATCTCTTTCTTGTATTATATCTATTAGCCTTGAATAGAAACATATTAAATTGGTGATGCTTGATCGTCCTTGTCTGAATCCAAATTGCCATGGATTTAGCACATTGTTTTTTCTCTAACTATTTTACCCATCTACTTTTGACAATTCTTTCAAATTTTTGCTATTGTACTTGTTAGAGAGACTGGTCTATAGTTGGTAGGGTCTTCTTTATTTCCCCCTTTATATATAGGTACTATATTTGCTTTTTTCCAATCATTTGGAACTTTTCCTTCTTTCAAGGAACTGTTTATTATGCTATGTATTTTATCTGCCAGTTCATTCCTGCATTCTTTCAAAATCCAGTTTGCTATTTCATCTGGTCCATGCGATTTTATGACATCAAGATTACTCAAATGTTTCATTATTTCATTCTTTGTTACTTCTATTTCTTTCATAGGGGGGACTTTCTCTTTCCATTCAATCTCTCCAGGTTGTATGTTCTCCCTTGTAAACACTGATTTAAAATGCTTGTTCATAATTTCTGCCATTTCTATTCCTCTGTCTATTCAACTCCTTGTCTTAATTTCTCCAAATCTTGTTTTCAGTTTGCTTTTTACAAATCTGTAAAATAGTTTTGGTTGATCTTTACACTTTTCTATGACATCTTTTTCATATTTTCTCTTTTCCTCTCTGCACACTTGTACATATTCATTTCTATAGCAAGTATATATTTTCCATTTTTCAGGCCTTTTGTCTTCCTTCCATTTGGTCCAAGCTTTATCTCTTTTGTCTTTTAACTCCCTACAACTTTTGTTGTACCAGCACTTTACATATTCTTTTTCTTGCTGTTGTCTTGGGACATACTTTTCCACTCCTTTTTTTTTTTTTTTTTTGTCAAAATATTCCATTTCTCTTCCACTGTTGTTTCTTCTTTGTATATTCTTTCCCAGTTTTCTTTTTGAAAGAATTGTCTTATTTTATCAGAATTTGTTTTTACATACATCATTCTTCCTTTTCTATATTGTTCATTTCTTTTCATGTATTTCTCTTCATTTAGTTACAGTTCAATCAATATGTGGTCACTTTTACTTATTGGTGTCTTATATTCAATCTTTTCCACTCTTTTAGGTTCAGATGTGATTATTAGGTCTAGTCTCGATGGTTCTTCTTCATTTCTATACCTAGTGTTCTCTTGTATCCATTGGGTCATTGTATGGTCAATAATCATCTCGAGTAGAACATTTCCCAATGAGTCGTCTCCACCCTTTACTGTCATCTCTTCCCAGCAGACTTCTTTGCAATTAAAGTTGCCCATCATAACTATTCTTCCTCAATCTTCCATTATATTCAATGTTATCCTTGTGTCTTCTAACATACTTTTATGTTCACTCTCTTCCCATGAGGCTGTTTTTGGAGGCACATAGTTTATTACAAACTTTCTGCTCTTCTTATCTCTGTCTTCCACTTCGATCATAATCATCTTTACTGTATTCTTTCCATATATGACACACCTCATGTTTATATCCTTCTTAGTCAGGAACATAACTCCACCCCCTTGTTTTGTCTCTCTGTTTCTAATCCAATAATTATATGCATCATGTCCTACACTGTTGGGTGGTAGTGGACCTTTTAATTTTGTTTCTACAATTCCCATTATGTCTGGTTCTTTTTCCTTCTGATAATCATTCAGCTCATTCAATCCTGTTATTAATCCATCTATATTTGTGTAAGACACTTTAGTTTTCTGCTACTTCCATTGTATTTTCTGTTTCCCTTTTGTTTTTCTCTAGTATGTCCCATTTCCTTACTTTCATATTCACTACTCTCCAATAGAATCTCTCTTTTTTTTACTCTGTTCTCTTATCAGGTTTTTTTCTTAGCTTCTTGTCTTTTCATTTTTTCCTCCTCTCTTTCCTCTTTATTCATTTCTCTTTTTATCCATACCTTTTTATATTGTTCACTTGCTGCTAGTTTCCCTGTTTTTGCTAAGATATTCTCTGCTGTCGTTTGTGACCTGAATATAATCTTAATTGGTCTGGTCTTATCTGTACTACACTTTCCGAGTCTATACATTGCTTCAATTTGTTTCACGATTTCAGGTTCATCTTCCTGAACTACTTCTAGTAAACTGCTTACTTTTTCTTTTTCCTCTTCGATTCTTGTGGTTCTATTTAGGTTATACTTCTCTTCCATTCCTAATATAATTATACATTTCTTTTTATCTGCTAAGTCTCTTACTATATTCTCCTTCTGTCTCATCACTTTAATAACCGAGTCTTCAGTTTGTTCTTTCATTTGCTCTTTTATTATGTCAGTAAATGCAACTTTACTGTTTTCTTGGATTTTTTTTCCAACCCTGTGCTTCTTTTGCTTTGGCCTCTTTATTGTCTTTATTATTACTCTTTAATTCCTCATTCTCCTCTTTTACTTCTTTTAACTGTCTTTTTAATTCTTCTATTTCTTTAGTTAAGTTTTTGTTCACCTTCTCTAGTTCTTCCACTTTTTCAACTCTCTGCGCAATCTTTGCTGTTACCGAACCTACTCTCCCAATGTTCGGTCATTTTTTCAAGTTTTTCCTCTAGCCTTGCTAATCAGGGGAGGTTGGTATCCCCCCCCCCTTCATTAAATCCCTGGAAATTATCTTCACCTTCCATTGTGCTGCTCTTATCTATATTTCTAATCTTTACATTTTTGTTACTCCTTCTCCAAAATCATCCTCAGTCCTCCACTTGTTTACAAGACGCCTGGCCTCCTGGACCAAGTCCTCCCCTTCCTCATTTCCTTCCATTTCCCTCAGTAATCCCTTCCCTTCTCCTTTTTTCTCACCTTCCCACTACACCACGAGCTTTCCCCTTCCCTGTAAATACAATAAGGTACTTCCTTGATGTTGAAATCCACATAAATTTTTATTTTTCTTCAGAACTCCAATCTTCGCCGCCCATCCGACGAAAGTGTGTCTGTGTGTGTGTGTGAAGGGAGGGGTGACATCTTTAACTGGCTTAAATTTCAAATTTTTCCTTATTTTCCTATTTTCTGGAATTATGGATCTGAAACTGGTTTTGGAGAAGTGATTGTTGATGAAGTTGCACTGCTGTTTACGTAATGGTATCCTACCTTGGGTTCCTCCTACTGCTTCATGGATTGGTGGAAGGAATTTAATTTTGAGTTTTTGGACTATACTGCTCACTACAATTTTTTGTTACCTGTTTTCCAATATATTTCATTTGTTTTCCCATTTTTTCTGTTTACTGTTTATTAGTTTCCCCGTCTGGGGTATTGGCTGCATGTTGTTATGGCAAAGTAGCATGCAGTTGATACTTTAGGTTCTATATGGGGAGCCCCCTACGGACCCAGAGCTACACATCATTTTGTCTGTGATAGAGGAGGACTCTGCTTACAGAGAGGAGATGACACTTTTATTATACTGCTACTGTCCCTCCATTATGCTGTCCCCCAACCCCTTGTTGCTGTCCTGTACCATTTCTCTGAATTTCTTTTCCTTGTTTCATTTACCCTGTGGTGGGGGAAAAGAATGCTGCCACCAAGTATTCCCACTTGGATTGTAAGGTGCAAGAAAAATGGGACGGGGATTAGGACCAGGCATCCTTCTCCCTGTAGCCCCACAGGGGACATTCCTAAAAAAAAGTAAAGGTATAAGAGGGTCTAGGAGTTTTCCAACCAGTACCCTAAGGTTTGGGTCTTTTAATGTGTGTGGATATGGTACAGATGAGAGTGAAAGGGAAGAGATAGTATGTTTGTGAGAAGAAAGATGGATGTGTTGGCTTTGAGTGAAACTAAGTTTAGAGGGAAGGGCAGGTGTGAGTTTGGGAGTAGTGTTGGGAGGTTCTCAAGAGTGAAGAGAGGGCAAGGGAGAGAAGGGATGACTATACTAGTAAGTGAAGAGAAAGGTAAACATGTAGTGGAGTGGAAGGAGGTTTCTTCAAGGTTAACCCCTTCAATACAGGCCACATCGCACGTCTGGCAGCATTAGCTGCCAGACGTGCGATGTTGCGTCATAATACTCGCATTATAAAAAATAAAGTCACTGCTCTATCGCTCGTTCTCTTTCACCCGTGAATTTTGATAACCATAGAAAATATGATGAAGCCAATTTACAGAGTATGCGGGTCACGCAGGTACGACTACAATAAATATAATCAAGACGCCGACGTCGGCATCCTCGCGTACCCACTTGCTCCTCATGACCCCTACGTAGGCGTCACCGTATGGAAGGGTGAAACTGGAAAAGATGTGGGTTTTTGTAAGTGCATATGGGCCTGGTAGTGAGGAGTGTAGAAGAAAGGGAGGCTTTTTGGATAGATTTAAATGACTGCATAGAGGGATTAGGTAGGAATGTCAATGTAGTATTGGGAGACTTTAATGCTAGGGTAGGAAATGAAACAATTGACGGAGTGGTTGGGAAATGTGGAGTTACACGAAAGAATCGTAGTAGAGTTGATGGTGATGAGTCTAGAGAGTTAACCTCTTCCATACTGTGCCACCTACGTAGGCGGCATGAGGAGCAAGTGGATACGCGAGGCTGCCATATCGGCATCTTGATTATATTTATTGTAGTTGTCCCTGCGTAACTGACATACTCTCTAAACCGTTCATCACATTTTCTATGGTTATCAAAATTCACGGGTGAAAGAGAGAATGATCGATATAAGTGGTGACTATTTTTTATGGTGCGAGTATTATGACGCAACATCGTACGTCTGGCAGCTAATGCTGCCCGCGAGATTTTGGCCCGGAGTGAAGTGGTTAATGATAGCAAATACTGTACAGTGTTTCGGAAGAAAGTCAAGCATAAGTACACATGGGAGACAGTGGTGGATGGAAGGGTGGTAGATAGAGCATTGATGGACTATGTAGTGGTAGATAGGAGTATAATAGGAAGAGTTAAGGATGTACATGTTCTAAGGGGAGAGAGTGGGGGAATATCAGATCATTTTTTGGTGGAAGGTAAGCTGAGAGTGGAGGATAGATGGAGAAAGAGGAAAGGGACAAAAGGTAGGGAGGTACTTAGAGTGAACTCTTTAAATGAAAAGGAGAAGGAGTACAAGAAGAAGCTGAGAGAGGAGTGGGAGGGAGTGAAGGATAGAGTAGAACTAGGAGTGGAGGAGGAATGGGGATGGTTCAAGGAGAGAATCACAAAGTGTGCAATGATGGTGTGTGGAACAAAAAGGACAGGAGGTAATAGAAGGAAAGGTAGTGAATGGTGGGATGAGGAAACAAAGAAGGTTGTAGAAGAGAAGAAGCGAGCTTTCACAGATTGGTTACAAAATAGGATGAGGGAGTCATATGAGAGGTACAAAGAAAAGAGAAGTAAAGCACAAGGTAAAGGAGGCAAAGAGGAGAGCAGATGTGAAATGGGGTAAGAGTATGACAGAAAAATTTGAAAGTAATAAAAAGATATTTTGGAAAGAAATTAAGAGGAAGAGGAGGGGAATCAAGTAGAGAAGAAAAGGTAGAAGGTGCAGATGGTGAGATCATAATGGAAGATAAGGCAGTAAGAGGAAGATGGGCAGAGTATTTTAGGGAGTTGTTAAATGTGAAGGATAGGGAGGAAAAAATAGTTGCAGTGGGAAGTGCTTAGTAAATGACCATGATGAGTGAAGAAAATGGAGGAGAAATAAGGAAGGATGAAGTGAAGGCAGTTGTTAAGATGATGAGAGCAGGTAAGGCACCTGGTCTGGATGGATGCCATGCTGAATGTAAAAAAAAAAGGAGGTACAGTGATGGTGGACTGGCTGGTGAGGTTATTTAATGTTTGTTGGAGAAAGGGTAGAGTGCCGGAGGACTGGAGGAGTGCCGGTATAGTTCCACTTTACAAGGGAAACAGGGACAAGTGTGAGTGTAGTAGTTTCAGAAGAATTAGCTTGTTAACCTCTTCACTCCGGGGCACATCACACGTCTGGCAGCATTAGCTGTCCGACGTGCAATGTTGCGTCATAATAATCGCATTATAAAAAATAAAGTCAGTGCTCCATCGTTCGTTCTCTTTCACTGGTGTATTTTGATAACCATAGAAAATTTATGAAGCCAGTTTAGAGAGAATGGAGATTACATAGGTATGACTACAATAAATATAATCAAGATTCCGACGTCGGCATCATCGAGTACCCACTTGCTCCTCATGCCGCCTACGTAGGCGTCACCGGAAGTGGTTAAGTGTAGTTGGGAAGGCTTATGGGAGGATATTGATTGAGAGGATTAGGAGAGGAACAGGGGGAGTAAGAGTAATTGGTGAGGAACAGTGTGGATTTAGGACAGGTAGGGGTTGCGTATATCAGATTTTTGTGGTAAGACAGATATGTGAAAAAGCTATAGGAAAAGGTAAGGATGTTTTTTTGGGCTTTTATGGATATAGAAAAGGCATATGACAGGGTGGACAGGAAGGCATTGTGGGAGGGTTTGCAGATATACAGGATATGAGGAAAGCTTTTAGGAGCTATCAAGAGTTTTTACGAGAGTAGTAGAGCACGTGTCAGGATTAGAAACGGAGAGAGTGAGTGGTTTAAGGTAAAGGTGGGACTTCGTCAGGGATGTGTTATGTCGCCCTGGCTGTTCAACTTATACATGGATGGGGTGATGCAAGACGTAAATCCAAGGGTGGTGGGTCAGGGATTGGAGATGGTTAAAGAAAATGGAGAAAAGTGGGAGGTGAGCCAGCTGTTGTTTGCTGACGACACTGTGCTTGTAGCAGGATCAGAGGAGGGATTGAGGTTACTAGGCTGGATAGAGTGAGAAATGAGGAAGTAAGAAGGAGAACAAGGGTGGTAAGGGAGTTGGGAGATAGGGTGGATGAAAGAGTATTGGGATGGTTTGGACACATGGAAAGAATGAGTGAAGAAAGACTAGTAAAAGAGGTATGGAAGGCAGATGTGGAGGGAGTGAATATGATGGGGCAACCTAGGATGAGATGGATGGATGGGGTGAAAGGGGCTTTGGGGAAGAGGGGAATGTTTATTGAGGAAGGATGAGAGGGTGAATGGAAAATGGTTGTGTATGGATGATGTTGTGATGCATGAGGTGGAATGGGTGGGGAGGTGGGGGGTGAGGTAGTATGTGTGAGAAAAATTTGACACAACCTGAAGGAATTTCTCCCCATCTTCTCCTTTTCTGCAGGAGGGGATGGAGAGGGGGGGGTCGTCGATTTAATGAAGCGGCCTTGCTGTGGATGTGCTGTCTTGCGACACTGCTTCTGACCCAGGGCAGTGGACAAGATGCAGGGATGTCCCGTCATCCAGGAGGTGCCAAGATAAGAGGGTAGGTAGAGGGTGGAGGGGAGTGGAGTGTATTATGGTTGGAATGGGTGGGAATGGTTTTTTTTGGCTACCTCCCTTGACACGGGGGAAAAAGCCTTTGGTATATGTATGTATGTAGTTTAGTGACATTTTTATCTAACTGCTGTGATTGTTCCTTTGTTTGTCATTAGGTCATGTTTGCTTTCTAGATTTAGTTTTCTTTAGGATGCATATCTTTTGTAGGTAATTGGGGTTGTATTTTTTCTTGTAGTCTCTAGGAATGTCTTTTTTGCCTTCTGGCTAGTTGCTGCAATTTCATCCACTACCTTACAGCCGGGTCTATGTAAAAAGTCTCTTAACCCCTTCCATACAATGATGCCTACATAAGTGTCATGAGGCACAAGGGGGTATATGAAGATGCCAGCATTAGCATACATACATATACCACAGGTTTTTTCCCCCTACACAGGGGGTAGCCAAAAAGAAAAAGGCATAGCAACTACTCAGACCCATTCCATTTCCTATATATTCCACTGCCCTCCACCCTCCTCCCTCCCTCTAATCTTGGCACCTGGATGATGGGTCTTCCCTGCATCCTGTCCACTACTCTGGGTCAGAAGCAGTGTCGCAAGACACAGCACATCCACAGCAAGGCTGCTTCATAAATTCGGCGACCCCCCCCTCTCCATCCCCCCATGCAGAAAAGGAGAAGACGGGGAGAAATCCCTTTGGGCTGCGTCAATTTTTTTTTCTCATACATACTTCCTCACCCCCCATCCCTCACCCACTCCCCCTTATGCATCACAGCATCATCTCTACACAACTCCTCTCCATTCAAACCTATCTTCTGTCCTCTCCCGTCCTTACTCCACAAACATTCCTCTCTTCTGTAATGCCCCTTTCACCCCATCCATCCATCTCATCCTAGGACACCCCCTCATATTCACTCCTTCCACACTTCTTTTACTAATCTTTCTTCACTCATTCTTTCCATGTGTCCAAACCATCCTAATACTCTTTCATCAACCCTATCTCCCAGTTCCCTTTCCACCTCTGTTCTCCTCCTCACCTCTTCATTTCTCACTCTATCCAGCCTAGTAACCCCTATCATACTTCTCAGACATTTCATCTCAAACACATTCAAATTCCTTCTCTCTTCCTCTCTCATGTTCAATGTTTCTGCCCCGTACAATGCTGTTGGCACAATCACTCCTTCATATAACCTCTTAGCATCCATTCCCAGATGTCTATTTCTCATTACACTTTTCAATCCACCAAGGCATTTACTCGCTTCTCTCAGTCTACATTCTACCTCCACCCCTACTCCTCCCTTTCCTGCCACATTCACACCCAAGTATCTAAAAATATCCACTTCCTCCAATCTTTCACCCTTAATGCTCATTTCCAGCCTGCTGTCACACTCTCCCTTTGTACATCTCATCACCTTACTTTTGCCCACATTTATCTTCAGCTTCCTTCTTTCACACACCTTCTCATACTCTGTCACTAACTTCCTCAATCCCTCCTCTGATCCTGCTACAAGCACAGTGTCGTCAGCAAACAACAGTTGGCTCACCTCCCACTTTTCTCCATTTTTTTTAATCATCTCCAACCCCTGACCCACTACCCTTGCATTCACCTCTTGCACCATCCCATCCATGTAAAGATTGAACAGCCAGGGCGACATAACACATCCCTGACGAAGTCCCACCTTTACCTCAAACCATTCACTCTCTCCATTTCTAATCCTAACACAAGCTCTACTACTCTCGTAAAAACTCTTGACTGCTCTTAACAGCTTTCCTCCTATCCCATATATCTGCAGTACATCCCTCAGTGCCTTCCTGTCTACCCTGTCGTAAGCCATTAGCGTCTTGATTAAATTTATTTTGTAATTGTAGCCGAGTGACTCCCATATTCTGTGAGCTGGCTTGATCATATTTCTGTGGTTATTAATATTTATAGTGAAAGAAAATGAGTAATACAGCTGTAACTTTATATTCTATAATGTGAGTGTTGTGATGCATCATCAAACCATCATACATGAGGCAGATGATGCTGCCCGCGAGAATTTGTCTCGTATTGAAGAGGTTAAAATTATCTCTATAACTTTGGTGTAATGTTACCATAACACTCTCAGGTCAGAATATCATATTTGCCAGTCCCCAAGTATGGTTCAGTTATATTTGTAAGTCAAAGTATATCAGTGCATGATTGATGAATAAAAATGTAACTAGTGCAGATAATGTGAATACATGCCTATATGGCCAATTTGAAGTGTGTATCTTGATATAAACCTATACTATTAACCAAATATTTACAATATCTTTAATTTTGTCCCCCCCAACAAAAAGTCTTGTCCCCATCTACAAAAATTCCTGCAGATGCCCACCTACAGCTACTTACAGTAGGAACTGCCAGTGAATCAAGATAAATCAAATATACAGCTACACATATCACTTTCACCCACTGTACTGTTAAATGGAAAGAAAAACTAAGCTAAGCTAAAAATTGGATAGCAAAACTTGGGGACATTTTGCATCTAGACCCAGGGATCATATGAAGTGGGGATGTTATGACTGGACACCCACTGAACATAACCTACACTGACCCCAACCCTAGCCCTTCCCAGACAATATCTCTTCCCAGAACAACTTATGGGACAATCTAGTGGCTGTTGCTATTAAACTCTGCACCAACAAATTGTGAATTCAAATTCTGATATGTGCTTTCATAACAAGCAAATGCCATACTTTCTGTTACTTACAGGGCAACACTTTTAGTCCCACACATGTAGTTTGCCATAAATGCACTTACATAGCAGTCTGTATTCAGCTTGCTGTAAAATTTTACTTTCGACCTTTGTTTGAATATAGCAATACAAAATTAAATAGTAATTTTGTAAATTAAAATGTATCAACGTAATATGCAATTTTGTGTGCGGAAATGAAAATAAAAATACGTTGCTACAACAGATTTCTTAAGTAACGAAGTCGTGTACAACGAATGGTACGCCATGTTTGTTGTGGTAGATGCCGACGTCGGAGAAATGAAAGGACGATAAATTTGTCTAAAACTAAACTAAACTAACCTAACCTGTGTTTAATAAATCATTACCTGCAAATTAGATATCATCCGGCTGGTCCTCGTCGTCGTCGTCGTGAGAGACGTTGGCAGGCTTTTCAACCACTCTCTCAGCTTTTGTATGGCTATATTCCTCCAATGGTCGAAAGTAAAAATTTACCGGTTAGGTTAGGTTAGGTTAGGTTAGTTTAGTTTACTTTAGTTTAGACAACTTTATCGTTCTTTCATTTCTCCGACGTTGGAATCTACTATAACAAACATGGCGTACCATTCGTAGTACACAACTTCGTTACTTAAGAAATCTGTTTTAGCAATTTTTTTTATTTTCATTTCCGCACACAAAATTGCATATTACGTTCATACACTTTAATTTACAAAATTACTATTTAATTTTGTGTTGCTATATTCCAACAAAGGTCGCAAGTAAAATTTTACCCAGCTTGCAAACACTTGTGAACCTTAGACAGAAACAGAGAGGAGCATCAACACAGAGCCCTTACATGCCTAAATGCTGTCCCAGGGTAAAGTTCCCAGTGATGCCCCCCTCCCCCATCACCACTTCTCATCACCATCCCTTACAGCCTGTTTTAGCTATTGGCTTGCAAAATAATTATGGATTCTAAAAATTTTATTTAATGTCCCTACTGCAGAAAGGATATGGGAAAAAATATTTCTTATTCTGTGGATTCTAATGCAAAATTTGCATATTACGATAAAATATTCAGGGCTCCCGACCTTTTTTTTTAATATAATTGTTCTTTTAACTCCTCACCCATATATCCATTTTTGGAAGAGAATTAACTTAGCTTATCCCTTCGGGTGATTTCACAGGATGTAACCCGAGCATGATATGCTATTTTCACCGCACGGCTGCTTTATTAACAGAGCAGGCAATTCTTCAATGATAACATTCTAGCAAGTTTGAGTTTGTTTAAGTTATGTTTTACGTTCACAAATGGGATATGACATTATGCGAAAACTTGGGAACCTCTGTATTTGTCATACGATGAAAAATGTGGACATTTTTCACCGACCTGTAAAAATAGCATCCCCTATCCTCTTTTCTCTTCTTTGAATAAGACTTGTTATTGATATACTATATTTAACATAACAATATAAGTTAGATAAGTTATTATCAAGTTAATTATCACAGGAAAAAACTTACAATTTTGGGGAGTTTGCGACAAAATTCTTCCAAGTCGTTTTCCATCCTGTCGAACCAGGGTCTCACTAATTGCAGAGAAACAGAGAAAATACAAAAAAGGACGGGTTTTGCTCAAATGCACACTTCTATATATGTATGGTTGCATTATTTGAACTATTTTCTTTAAAGTGTGTGATTTCCATGTAATATGATCAAAGAGAACTTACGTTTTTATCATCTGCAATTTTACCGACCCCGGCTACGACTCGTCCAGCCCGCCGTCTATGATTACTGGTGGTATGGATCAAACTACACTTTTAAGTTTCTTATTGTTGTATTATTAGTGTAATAGACTACATATAGTTGAATTATTTAAACTCTTTTCTTTAAAATGTGTGGATTTTTATGTAATTTCACCAAAGAGAAGTTATGTTTTAGTCTCTGCAGTATGACCGACCACAGCTACATATACCGTAACAAATTAGCATATGGTTGCATTATTTGAACTATTTTCTTTAAAAGGTGTGATTTTCATGTAATTTGATCAAAGAGAAGTAACGTTTTTATCCTCTGCAAAATTACCGACCCCAGCTACGATTCGTGGTTACGATTCATGGTTACCGCTAGCCTGCCATCTATGTTCTGCGAATGCAGATCATCACTGAGCGTCAGAGTTTAGTTAATAAAGGCTTATTGTATAATATGTACATCTATACATACATTGACATACAATGCGGGCAACAGCCCGCCAGTGGGTGGAAGGTGAGGGCTTAGGGAGGTCAGCGAGGGGGGGGCGCCGCCCTGAGCACCCCAAGCATTACGTCCATTGGCGTGTGGCGGACAAGGAGGGCAGCTCTCGTTGCCCGACTGCTGAGGAGGCTGCCTTCTGCAGGGTGGGCGGGGGTCTGCGGCGCTGGTCGGAGGGCCTCCGTGGCCGGGCAGGACAGTAGGTAGTGCAGCAGCGGGTGGCGGCTATGCCTACCGCAGTGATCGCACTGTTGCCCTTGGAAGCCGTCATACAGCTCCTCCCTGGTGCAGTAGCCCAGCCTAACTCTTTGCAACAGTACGCCGTCCGCCCTGGGCTGTTGATGGAAGGCGCTCAACGTCTGATAGTCGGTGGTGGCGGCGTACCAAGCAGCTAGTCTTTTTGCTCCTTCTAACTGCCGGTGAGTCTGGTGGGCGCGGTGGGCTGCGGCACGCCTGGCTCGTGCCTTCACGTACGACAGACTAGGTGGCACGTGCCTGGTCACGTGGGGAGCGCCAGCGGCTCTTTTTGCAGCAACGTCGGCGGACTCATTGCCTCGCACGCCCACGTGGCTGGGCATCCAGTGCAGCCTTACCCGACGTCCCTGTGCGGCGAGGCTCTGCAGGCTGCCCAGGATGGCGGTGACGAGTCCCACGTTGTCGCCGGGGCACGGCTGCTGGAGGACCTGCCACGCCGTCATGGAGTCTGTAAGTAGGACCACAGTAGCCTCCTGGCGGTTCTGGGCGTGCTCCAGGGCCAGGTGGATGGCCACAAGCTCTGTCTGCAGGGTGGAGCAGTAATCCGGCGTCCTCTCGAGCAGTTCAGTCCCAACGGTGATGGCAGCGGCGCCCGTCCTGCTACTCTCGGGGTCGACTGAGCCGTCGGTGTAGTATATGGCACCGCCCGGCTCAGACACCTGCGCCACCGCCATGAGGGTGTGATGCCGCAGCTCCTCGGTGGTGCAGAGCGCCTTGCTGGCCGGTAGCCGGGTGGTGGAGAACTCTGCTGTGGGGGCCTCCCACGGGGGTGGGGCTCGGTAGGTGGGGGCCGGGAGGTCGGCGTGTTGCCAGCGCCAGCTGTTAATGTGGGCGAGGCTGCGGGTGGCCAGGGTGGACTGGAGTAGCCACGGGTTGCGGTGGAGGACATCGTTCCCTTGCGTCATTGCAAGCCGTAGTCTTCTCTGTGCTACTCCTTCGGAGTCGCGCTGCAGGACCCTGGCCACGCGGCAGGCCACGATCTGTTCTACTCTGGTGGTGAGTGGCACCAGGCGGGTCTCGTTCTGCATGACGCACGCA
Source organism: Oratosquilla oratoria (assembly GCF_046742065.1). NCBI lineage: Eukaryota > Metazoa > Arthropoda > Malacostraca > Stomatopoda > Squillidae > Oratosquilla > Oratosquilla oratoria. Next base: position 82,099,166 of record NC_134782.1, on the reverse strand, counting down.
CTGGTCCATCTCGGAGCTCCCAGCATCGTCCTCATAGCGGTGTTTTACAGCACCTCGAGCCGCTCCTGTTGGCTACGGGAGAGCGATATGAGGATTGGGGCGCTGTAGTCCACCAGGGAGCGCACTGCAAATATGAAGTACAGTCGGAGGACGGAGAAAGTGGTCCCCGCTGTGGGTCGTGTCATGGCTCGCATTACGTTCAGCCTAGCCTGGGCCCTTTCCCTCAGGTAGGTGGCGTGGGCTGTAAAGGACAGCCACTTGTCCACCCATACACCGAGGTACTGGTATGAGTTGGCCCAAGCCAGTCTGACGCCCTGGACGCAGAGCTGACCTGCCGGGTCGGCAGCCCTCACCATCATGGCGCGGGACTTCTCTGCAGAGATTTTGAGTCCCAGCTCCTCGCATTTCCCGCTGATAATGTCGAGCGCCTGCTGTGCCTTCCTGAGCTTGTTGCCCCCCCGATGACCACGAGGGCGAGGTCATCGGCGTAGCTGAGGAGGATGGTGCCATTGTGGAAGGGCAGGGCCACCAGCTGCTCCATCAGCAGGTTGAAGAGGAAGGGGCTGAGGATACCACCCTGGGGCGTCCCGTTCTCCAACCTCTGGAAGCTGGACTTTAGGCCCTGGAATTTTACCCTGGCGCGGCGATGCTGGAGATAGTCGCGGAGCCAGGCTAGCATCCTTCCCATCACGCCCTTCCTTACGAGGGCGGCGAGGATGGCGTTAGGGCTGGCCAGCTCGAATGCCTTTTCCAAGTCGAGGAAGACAACGATGGCGGGGCGATGGTTAACTTGATTCAGCAGTGTCAGGATGCTGTCCGCCGTGCTCCTGCCGCGGGTGTAGCCGAAAATGTGAGGGTGTAGTGGCCCCACACACCACTGAAGGCGAGCAAGCACCATTCTCTCAGCCGTTTTGGCCGTGCAGCTGAGGAGGGAGATAGGCCTTAGCTTAGTGGGCTCCCTCGGTTTGGGGATTGGTTGGATGTCAGCCTCCTTCCACGAAGGAGGCAGGCATCCCGCCATCCACGACTCGTTGACTGTGGCCAGCAGGGCGGCGTCCCCAGCTGGTCCGGCGTGAGCGATCATGGAGTACGTCACGCCGTCGGCCCCTGCTGCTGTGTCACGACCCCGTTTCTTGGCCTGCTCCAGCTCCTGAGGAGTGAAGGGACGGTCTGTTACATCAGCTTCTTTAGTCGCCTCCTCGATGGCCATGTCGCGGAGCGGCCGAAGCTGCTGCTGGAGACGGCGCGTGCTACCCGGAAGCTGGTCACTGGAGCCGCGGGTGGTGAATTCGGCTACGAGCCTCTCAGCCTCCTGGCGTGGGTACGGGTGGGCGGCGGGGCGGCGCCGGAGACGGTCTTCACGCTTTTCCACAGCTGGCTTAGAGACGTGTGGTGGCTGAAGGAGGAGCACCACTCCAACCACTTGGCCTCCCTGGCCTTCAGGGACACCTCCCGTGCGCGGGCCACCACGTCCTGAAGTAGCCTCAAGTTGGTTGGGTTGGGGCGTCTCTTGTAGAGCTTCCTGTGAATGTTCACTCTGTGGTTATGCTCCCGCACCTCCTCGTTGTAGAACCACCAATTTGGCCGGTGACGACGGCTTGGGGCTTTCCTGGGGATGGCTGCGTTAGCAGCCCTCTCAATAGCAGCAGTCAGGTCCCTCTCCCGCTGGTGAAGGTCCACGGGTGGCTGGTAGGCGGCCCACCATTCGTCGAGGGAGGCCTGGAAGCTGGCCCAGTCTGCTCTCCCGATGTTCCAACGTGGAGGGGGGAGGGAGGGCGCTGGGGGTGCCACTGGGAGGGTGGTGAGAGTGGCAAAGTGGTCGCTGGTGAGGGTAGGATGTACTTGCCATGTAGCACCGGCGGCCAGGTCGCTCGAGGCGAGTGTGAGGTCAAGCCTCCCCCCCGGGTGTGGGTAGCCTCCCCTGTGTTGAGGAGGCGGATATGGGGAATGTCCTCGAGTAACACGGCCAGGTGGCGGCCCGTTTCGTTGGCAGCTGACGACTGTGCGTATTTCCTCGCTCATGGTGCGTGGCAGGTCGTGGGAAGGGTCGGTTGGGCCCATGGAGGGTCTCCTCGCTGACGTCGCGGGAGTGCTGGGGGGAGGGTCCCGTGCACCACCTCCTGGTTGGCGAGGTCTGGTTGCGCTGCGCCGGGCCGAGGGGGCGCTGCCACCAGCCTCCAAGGCTGCGGCCCGCGGCCGCTGCTCCCGACTCCGCGTCCTGGGTTGGCGATAGGGGGTGCGATCCCTGGGGGCCGGTCGGCTAATCCCTTCCTTCGGCTCTGGTGCGGCCTGGGCTGGGGGGGTGGGGACCGCGAGGGCCCGCCGCCGACCCCACGCTGACCTGGTTGGTGGTGATGCAGGCTGGAAGGCTTGCCGACGCTGCTGCTGCGGTTTAGGCTGGCTTCGTGGTGGGTGCTGGTGCTTGGTGTCCTGGTGCCGTGATGCTCCAGCGACGAAGTTCTTCTGTTGCTGCGACTGGCTACGTGATGTCCTCGAGCGGCGTCGTTGCTGTCGTTGCGGAGGCCCCTGGGGCTGCCGCTGTTGCTGCCGTTGTGGTGGTCCCTGGGGCTGCCGCTGTTGCTGCTGGGGTTTCTGGGGAAGCCTGGGGAGCCTGCGGACCCTCTCGGGGCACCGAGGGTTCCAGGCGTGATGCTTATTTCCACAGTTGGGGCATTTTGCGGAGGTGGTCTGATTGGATTTGTGCTTTGCGATGCAATCCTCCGTCGGGTGTGGCAAGCTGCACACGCCGCATCTGACGGCGTGTTCACACCGTACCTGGAGATGGTTGTATCTCTGGCATTTATAGCATCTCACCGGTTCCCCCCGATGAGGGCGCAGAGAGTACCTCCCCCAACAGCCGAGGTCCAGTTTGGGGGGCGGCTGTCCCTCCAGCACCACCAGCACTTGCCTTGTGGGGAGCTTATCCGTGCGGGAGCGCAGTCGCTCGGCTGAGATCACCTTTGGGTGAGCCTCTACCGCTTTCTGGGGCAGGTCCAATGGGTAGCGTTCCAGCACTACCTTGTGCCGTCTCAAATTGGGGTCGAGGAGAATCACAGTGTTCCCCTCCTCCGCGCGGCGACGGAGGAGTACTGCGGAGGCTTCGTCCCTGGCCTTGAGGATGTGTTCACCCTGGAGGTTGAGTCTCACCTCCGTTTTCAGGCTGGGGTTCTCCCTCTCGAGAGCGGTGATGGCCTGGTAGGCGCTGTCGTGGTCCCCTAGGTGGCCCAGTTTGAACTTGGGCCTCGGAGGAAGCTGGTGGCGGGCTCTACGATTTCTGACGACGGTGGTCCATCCCTCGCCTTCGTCGTCGCCTGGTTGCTCCTCGTCACTCCTGAGTAGCTGCTCAAGTAGGGCGGCGTCGTCCGCGTTGCTCTGGGTGTCTTCCGGTGAGGAGGGTGCGTTGTTGTTGCTGACAAACATTAGTAAGGAAGTGTCGCTGCTGCTGTCGTCCTCTTGCAGGGAGGGCGCGTAGCTGATACTGGGCCTGGCTCGGGCCGCCTTCTTGGGCGTGGAGAGCTCTTCCGCGGCCTCTGTGGGAAAGCATTCCCTGCCCCTCTTCCCGACACTTGTAGTCGCTAACTCCATCACTCTAGCCATGAGGATGTGCGACGATGGATGAAGACCACGAACTGTGCATGTATGAGGAAATCACTTCGTAGGTTGGACGATGAGATGGTGGTGTGGTCGCTGCACGTAGCTCTGCGCGGGATGAGTGACGAAGAAGTGTGCGATCTTCAGTGCAGATACAAAGAAGGAATTGGAGCGTCAGAGTTGCCAGATTGGCGTTTTTAATGCCAAATTTTGTATCTTTGGAATGTTTTTACTGTGTTTGGCAGGAAATTTTGTTGGGTGGCATTTTTGGGAATTTGGCATTTTTAAATACCCGGTCGTGATTAGAGATCACTCTTTTACTTGTATCAAGAATTAAATGATGTATATGAATGATATAAATTTATCTTGGTTATGTGGGAAATGTAAAGATTTTGTGCCTAGTCAAAGGATGTTTCAGCTCTTCTTTAGTGAAAATATGTAATAACGCAGTAGTGCATCAAACATTTCTAAATCTGATGACGCTTTTGATTATATTTAGACACAATAGAAAAGTCACAAATGTATTTTCTATTTATGTACATCTGAGTCTCTAGGATGTTGTTTAATAAACTGGTTTAATTTATTGTAGAGGATACCAAAAAGTTTACTTAGGAACTTAAACGTAATGTATGGAGTAATACATTTTATTTTAGTTATTGGTATTTTTTCTTTCTCACATAATACGGAGTATAATATATTTTATTTTGGAAGTTCATATCTTTCTTTCCTTTTCACACAGTCTTGAAGTAGATTTATTTCAGAGGATGGTGGTTTATTACAGTACCGCTAGAATTAAATGATGATGTACATGAATGATATAAATTGATCTTGGTCATATCATGTGACATTGTTTTACATTGGCTAGTCAACAGTAGAAAAATATTTTATATTGTAATTGTAGTTATACACATTATCTTTAACTAGTTGATCTTGGTTATATCATGTGGTATTGTATTATATTGGCTAGTCAACCGTAAAAAACTATTTTTCATATTGTAATTGTTTTTATATACATTATTTTTAACTACACATGTAAAACCAAAATACAAAAAAAAAAAATCTTAGAAAATGTAATGGTTGGCATTTTTGGGGCATGTCTTAAAAACATTTTTGCAGCATTTTGTCAGAAGTTGGCATTTTTCCTGGTAGAAAACCTGGCAACCCTGCTAAGCGTGGTTGATGAAGTTGGCCAAAAACATAATAATTTTAGAATTTCTTGTGAGGTTCGAACATGTGGTAGAGTGAACAATTTTATTTTAAAAACTGCTGTTGTTTATTTCTTTACAATACAAAGATTACATAAATATTGCATACAATTAAATACAAATTTTTCATTAAATTTTATTTAAGATACGCTATACAAAATTTATAAGCTATGAAATATGATATTGCGTACATTGTATTACGCAAAGTAGACCACTTGAAAAAAGAAACTAACGAAGCAGAGCGCTTTCGTATATTACATATTCAATGCAAAGAGGACATAGTTGAATAGAAATACATATTTTATATATGCATAAAAAAGGAATACAAAAACTCCATTAAATATTGACGTCAACTTCGCCGTGTTCCATCATGCCAACCAAGAAGACCACAGAATGGACTGGGATAACGCACCAATTATATTCAAATCCCATTGTAGCTTTCAAAGTGGTACCATCGCAAATGCCAAGATATTCCGCAAACTACGTTCCAAGAACTCGGTGAGATGTCCCTTGGGTACTGGTGCAACTCTTGCGTAACGAACGGGTGCTTCGAGGATAAACTGTTGCTTTTTTTGTATAACCATAGTAGTTTGTTGCAGGAAGCGTAAAAAGGGAACAAATATTTTTGCGTAATACACCAAGTACATCAACACCTATAACCTTAGGCAAGTTTGAAGCTCATCTGGAACCTGATACGAATGCCGTTGCAGTCCTTGACAAGTGTGGTGGTGTGAAGAACCGAACGATTCATGTAACCGGGGATGGAATTGCCAGTCCAACTCTTTTTCGGTAGCACTGTGCGGGAATTAGCACCTAGCCACGAATTTACGAGTGCGGACAATCTATAAAGGCAAGAACAACGACTCTACGTGGGATGTTCTGTGGGTATCCAGACATTTGGTCACAGGATATTTGGGCACAGGACATTTAGGCACAACACATTTGGGCACACGACATTTGGTCACAAAGTACTGGGTGCGACATCTGGGCACAGCATAATTCGTGCTGTATATTACGATCTCAAACCAAGAAAAAATCATAAAAGATGATTCTTTTGAACAGTAGGCATGAAAATGTTAAATTAGGCATGAATAATTTATATTAGTTGGGTTTTACTATGTCACGTGACGAATACAAAAAGATGATAAATTACTTAGTTTCCTGCCATCAACTTTCAGACATACATATGAGAATCACACAGCATCAGACATGCATTGTTTCTGATTCTCTATGAATAAGAAAGGAAAAAAAAACCCTGAAAAATATATAATGATGAAATAAAAATAATCCAAATAACTGAAATGTTAAAGAAATGTTATGTGTAAGTAAGCAAAGAATCAATGATTTTATACGAATATCAATTTATTTTTGGATAGTTTCACATAACCAAGACAAAGAGCAATGAAGGACTATCAGTGTTACAATTATAAAGGGCACACAGAAGGGTTTCACCCGAACTTTATGTTTTTGCATAGGTGTGTGTAGGGATTTCATCTAGTAATTGGTTGAATGATCGAAAACAGAGAGTTGTTTTAAATGGAAAAACTTCTAGACGGAAAAATATTACAAGTGGAGTTCCTCAGGGTTCCGTTCTTGGGCCACTTTTATTCATAGTATATATAAATGATATAGACAATGGACTACTGTTTCCAAATTTGCTGATGATACAAAACTGTGCGGCATGGCAAATGATCACTTAAACCAATTAGATATTCAAGAAGATTTAGATGAATTACAGCAATGGTCTGAAAAATGGATAATGAACACAAGTAAATGCAAGGTAATGCACATAGGTAAAAATAACAGTAAGTACGATTACAAGTTATTTGGAAATTCGTTAACAAAAGTGGATAGTGAAAAAGATCTCGGCGTAATTATCAGTAACGATCTCAAATCAACCAAGCAGCGTATTTCAGCCTCTGAGAAAGCAAATAAGATTTTAGGACTGATTGCGCGATCTTTTGACTTCAAAAGTCCATCACTCATTAACAAGCTATATAAATCGTTAGTTCGTCCACACTTGGAATATACTGTTTCCGTATGGTCACCGAATCTCATTAAAGGCATTGACAGACTGGAAAAAGTACAACGGCGAGCCACAAAACTGATTTAAAAAATCTGTTTTCCCTAAAAAAGGGTAGACTCAGAGGTGACTTGATACCGGCCTTTAAAATTCTAAAGGGAATTGACAACATCAAAAGTGACCAAATTTTCACATTGAATGAGAATCAGACAAGAAACAATGGTCTCAAACTGTCCGGAAATATATTCAATTTGGAAGTAGGTAGAAAAAAACTTCGCCAACCGTGTAATTAATGAATGGAATAAACTTCCTGCACAGGTAGTGCAATGTAGTTCAGTTCGAAGCTTTAAGAATCATTTAGATAAACACCTAAGCAAGATGCTGTAATGATTATGATTTATTTTATATTATTTGTTTTTGTTTTGTCATCATTTGTCTGTTTGATTTTCATTTATCATTAGTTATATGTTAATTTATTATCATTTACTATTTACCTGTTTTTTTATTATTTAACTATACCTATGCATTTATTTATGTATTTTATTTGTTATTTACATTATTATAGTTTTTATTTATTAATTTATTATTATTATGATTTTTTCGCACCCGACCTAGATATGGACCAAAAGGTCTCCTGTCGGCATGCTCCGCCTTTGTAATCCTACCAGAAGGGCTTCACCCGAATTTCTGCTTGACTGTAGGTACTTCACTTTTTGGGTTAGGCTGATTCAACATGGAAGTTTGGCATATAGTAATTGGAGTCAGATGTATCTTATTTTATTTTATTTATTTATCTATCTATCTATTTTATTTTATTTTTGAAAATCGGCTTAATTACTATATGCCATTACAGATGGCGACCAGGTACTGATATAGGATTCTATACTCTACTGTAGTATTGTTTACAATATCATTCCAAAATGTCCATGACATTTAAAAATCATTTAGGTAAACACCTAAGCAAGATACTGTAATTAATCTTTTATTTTATATTATTTGTTTTTGTTTTATCATTTGTCTGTCTAATTCTCATGTATTATTAATTATATGTCAATCTATTATTATTTACTATTTACCTGTTTCTTTATTATTTAATTATACCTATGCATTTATTTATGTATTTTATGTTATTTGCATTAGTTTTTATTTATTCATTTATTATAATTAAGATTTTATCGCATCCGACCTAGATATGGAGCAAAAGGTCTCCTGTCGGCATGCTCCGCCTTTGTAATCCTTTATAGGTTAAAATCCTAAATCGTCAAGTGAGCAAAAATCACCAGACACCATTGGTGCACAGATCAAAGAGTTTATTGTTTGATTTTCATTGATTCCTTTGATTAATAATTTCTATATAGAATTTATTATTCCTTTGATCTACCATACTACCATAATCCTGAATGAAAAAGTCCTCTAATGATACTTTCTATGGGATTCTATACTATACATATTGTTTTTGTTTTGTTATCATTTGTCTGTTTGATTTTCATTTATTATTAGTTATATGTCAATTTATTATTATTTATTATTTACCTGTTTGTTTATTATCTAACTATACCTATGCATTTCAAAAGTCCATCACTTAACAAGCTATATAAATCGTTAGTTCGTCCACATATAGAATATGCTGTTTCCGTATGGAGGTATTATGGGTGGTTTAGGAGGTATTATGGGTGGTTTAGGAGGTATTTTGTCATGGATCCGTGGACAAGTGGCTGCCTTTTACAGCCCACGCCGCCCACCTGAGGGAAAGGGCCCACGCTCTCACCTTCCACCCACTAGGGCACGATAACTCCCCCACTGGCGTGCTGTTACCCGCATTGTATATAAATGTATATATCCATGTACATAATTTATACAATAAACCTTTATTAATTGATTAACCATTGTCACATTTAGTCTTTGGACATTTAGTCTTCGGACATTTAGTCTTCGGACATTTAGTCTTCGGACATTTAGTCTTCGGACATTTAGTCTTCGGACATTTAGTCTTCGGACATTTAGTCTTCGGACATTTAGTCTTCGGACATGTAGTCTTCGGACATTTAGTCTTCGGACATTTAGTCTTCGGACATTTAGTCTTCGGACATTTAGTCTTCGGGACATTTAGTCTTCGGGACATTTAGTCGTCGGGACATTTAGTCTTCGGACAATTGGTCTTCCTTTGCAAAATAACTGGTCTTCAGGCATTTAGTCTTCTGGACAATTAGTCCTCATCTTCAAGTTATAACAGGATAATCAGCTTAAAATATCTATATTGAGAAAAAAAGATAGATTGAAATTCATGTCTATACAATTCTTTATTATTTATAGACACATATGATATGCATTATTTTCAGTACAATGTAATACAATCATTCAAGAACGATTGAAATTTATGTATAGATAATTCTTTACTATGTATAGACACATATTATTTCTTTGTCGCGGCTCGTGCCGCTTAAATTCTTCTTATCGGCTTAAGAAACCTGCACAGCGAAGCTATAGCGATAATCCCATACCACACTCCTGGTCATATGGCCATTTCCCGAAGGTTGAGTGTGGTTTGAATTTTCCGCCAAAATCATCGGAAATTTAAAATTCCCGGCTCTGTGCAGGCATGCGCATTGTCGACCCCACCTCCCCCTCCCTATCCCCTCCCTTCTTACCCGGCTAGCTCGAGCCGGGCGTCGCGTCACTTCAATGAGAAATGAAGGCTTCGCCTGTGGGAGGAGGGAGGGACCCTAAATCTGTGCAGGTTTCTTAAGCCGATAAGAAGAATTTAAGCGGCACGAGCCGCGACAAAGAAATATTATCGGCTGAAAGAAACCTGCACAGCGAAGCTATGCATGAGACGAGGACAGGTGGGAGGAGAGGTGAAGCCTGAATCAAACCGTTATTACGTGTGTCTTTCCTATGGGAGACTTATTAATTTTATCACTCAGTAGAGGGGAGACAGAAACGTCAAGTACCCACGCCGAAGAATGTGACATGCACAACATTGCACTGTTCACACAATGCGTAAATTATACGAAATTTGTATCCTGTTCAACGGTTCCTGGCCCCTCCCCACTCCTCGGTCGCCCTTTGCCCCCTCCACTTTTTTGAGATGAGAGGGGTGGAGCCGTTTCCATGGCGACACATGGGACAGGGGCGACCGAGTGGTAGAGACACCGTGTCCCCAAGGGAGTCGTCGATGTCCAGTCCCTAGGTCCCGCACCCGCTCCACAGAGTGGGTGCGGAGCAACTCCAGCGATGCCACAAAGTCCCTGATGCTGTGGGCGTGCGGGGCATGGCCCGGGTCGGCTCTCTCCCAAAAAACGGAAGGGCAGGTGCGCCCGGGACCTCGGGGTTAGGGGAATCCTAAATTTCGAGTTGTAGAAGATATGATCCTCAGAAATCTCTTCCGTGTGGTCCACGTAGTCTTCGAACGCACGGACCGGGCGCAGTGGATGTGGGCGTCCTCCCTCCCGGAAGGACTGTATTCTGAGAGGGCCGATCATGTCGTCCGCTCGGCCGTTCCTGGCCAGGAATGTTGGTGATGGAGAGAGGGTTAGGGCCGAGCTGTCCTCCTCCAGTTTGGAGACGGACGGGTGGCGGGTGATTGCCGCCAGCTGTGAAGCCCTGTAGTCCGTAGTCAAGGCGAGCAGAAAGGCGACGCGTCGAGGGAAGTGTTCTTCCTCCATAATGGCCCTTTCGAATGCCAAGTACTGCAGAACACGATGGAAGGACCAGGGCAGGACCGGTTGATGTCTCGGCTCTCTCGAGGCGCTGATCCCCTTCATTAGGAGGGTTCACGCCCTCTGTGGCACTCGGATGTTCATGCCAAAGCGTAGCGGATCAGTGAGGGCTGTATAATGAGGCAAGATAGTCGCCGGTGCCCTGTTGGTGGAGGTAGCCAGCCAAGTCAGGAAGTCCGGGACCATGCTGGCGGAGATGGTCACCATCGCGCGTCTCCGAAGGCAGTTCCGGAATCTCCGTCAGCAGGACCCACACTGCCGCACTGAGGACGGAAGGTGAGCTCTGAGCATCTTGTCTGCTGCCTCTGTAGAGAAGAGTTGGCTGAGAGCTCCCCGTAGAAACTCCAATTATCAAGTTGGAGTGACGCTTGGAGAGGCGCGGTAAGGCTGTTGGCTAGGCAGGCTGACCCCAGTAGAAGGGGAGAAGGGCCCCATCTCATTAGCTCCCCGAACCACGGCTGGGTTGGCCAGTAGGGAGCTATCAGGAGGACCTGACCCTTGAAGGATCTGAGGGTCTGCATCACCTTCAGGAGGACTAGTGTCGCTGGAGGAGGAAAATGAATACGTACCTCCAGCTGTTCCCGTCACAGGGACACAAATTGACGTCATAGGACTACATGGTGACGTCAATTTATCACAATGACGTCATCTTATCATACCGTGACATCACTGAGTCACAGTGAGCGTTGAAATAAATTTTGACATGGTAAAATTCTGGACCATCATGACTGTAGATTAAATTAAGTTGAATAGGAAAAGTCATGTTCATTTCGACCTAAGTCACAGTGAGCGTCGAAATAAATTTTAACATGGTAAAATTCTCGACCATCATGACTGTAGATTAAATTAAGTTGAATAGGAAAAGTCATGTTCATGTTGACCTGAGTCACAGTGGGCGTTGAATTAGTTTAACATGGTAAAATTATTGACCATCATGACTACAGATTAGCTTAAGTTGAATAGGAAAAGTCATGGTCATTTCGACCTAAGTCACAGTGAGCGTCGAAATTAATTTTAACATGGTAAAATTCTCGACCATCATGACTGTAGATTAAATTAAGTTGAATAGGAAAAGTCATGTTCATGTCGACCTGAGTCACAGTGGGCGTTGAATTAGTTTAACATGGTAAAATTCTTTACCATCATGACTACAGATTAGCTTAAGTTGAATAGGAAAAGTCATGGTCATTTCGACCTAAGTCACAGTGAGCGTCGAAATCAATTTTAACATGGTAAAATTCTCGACCATCATGACTGTAGATTAGCTCAAGTTGGATAGGAAAAGTCATGTCCATTTCCACCTGAGTCACGGTGAGCGTCGAAATTAATTTTAACATGGTAAAATTCTCGACCATCATGACTGTAGATTAGCTCAAGTTGAATAGGAAAAGTCATGGTCATTTCGACCTGAGTCACAGTGAGCGTTGAAATTAATTTCAACATGGTAAAGTTCTTGACCATCATGACTATAGATTAGCTTAAGTTGAATAGGAGAAGTCATGTCCATCTCGACCTGTGTTTTTTTTTTTTTTTTTTCCAAGGTCAAGGCATTTTATTTATGTAATACCTAGCACTTTGCGCCAACTTAAACTGTACTATTTAAAACTGATTTTCCTCTTCTCATTACACTAAATTATTGTAGTTTCTTTGAACTAATTTATACTCATTTTAACTAACATTAGACTCCCTAAGTCTAAAGTTCTTTTGTGTTTTACTTGGGGGTGGAACATCAGGTAAGTCATCTTTAAACTCAAGCCAAGTGAATTTGATAAGAGGTTGGCTGTGGCTCATGAGAAGGGCTGGGTGGTGATTTTTTTTATTTTTTTTTTTTATTTAAGAAACCTGGAAGGAGGGTGGTGCCGTGAGGCGTTAGAAGACCATTGAAGCTCGGAGGTATGGGGCTGCCGAGGCCTGATGATCCTCGGGGAGCCACCCTCCGTATCATAAGACACGTCCCCTTGTCCTCCAAGAGGCCCGGGTTCTTACCACGGACGACTAGAGGACGTATGGGGAACGGAGTACGAGTGGAAAAGGTCAAAGTCTACGCCTAGGGCCTGACAAAGAGAGAAATAAGGCGTTATATGACCATTTTTGGTCGTAGGTATGGGGCTGCCGAGGCCTGATGACCCTCGGGGCGTCACCCTCCGTATCATAGGACACGTCCCCTTGTCCTCCGAGAGGCCCGGATTCTTACCACGTACGACTCGAAGACGTATGGGGAACGGATTACGAGTGGAAAAGGTCAAAGTCTACGCCTAGGGCCTCACAAAGGGAGCCATTAAGGCGTTAGAGGACCATTATTGGTCGGATGTATGGGGCTGCCGAGAGGCCTGATGACCCTCGGGGGCACCCCCTCCGTACCATAGGACACGTCCCCCTCTCTTCCGAGAGTCCCGGGTTCTTACCGCGGACGACCCGAAGACGTATGGGGAACGGATTACGATCGTATAAGGTCAAAGTCTACGCCTAGGGCCTGACGAAGCAATCTATGAGGCTGTTAGAGGACCATTGATGACCGGAGGTTTGGGGCTGCCGAGAGGCCTGATGACCCTGGGGGGCGCCACACTCCGTACCATAAGACACGTCCCCCTGTCTTCAAAGAGGCCCGGGTTCTTACCACGGACGGCCTGGAGACGGGGACGTATTGCGATCGTATATGGTCAAAGTCTACGCCTAGGGCCTGATACAAACCGTGAGGCAATAGAGGACCGATGATGGTCAGAGGTATGGCGCTGCCGAGAGGCCTGATGACCCTGGGGGGCGCCACACTCCGTACCATAAGACACGTCCCCCCCGTCTTCAAAGAGGCCCGGGTTCTTACCACGGACGGCCTGGAGACGGGGACGTATTGCGATCGTATATGGTCAAAGTCTACGCCTAGGGCCTGAAACAAACCGTGAGGCAATAGAGGACCGATGATGGTCGGAGGTATGGCGCTGCCGAGAGGCCTGATGACCCTGGGGGGCGCCACCCTCCGTACCATAAGACACGTCCCCCTGTCTTCCGAGAGGCCCGGGTTTTTACCACGGACGGCCTGAAGACGGGGACGGATTGCGATCGTATATGGTCAAAGTCTACGCCTAGGGCCTGATACAAACCGTGAGGCAATAGAGGACCGATGATGGTCAGAGGTATGGCGCTGCCGAGAGGCCTGATGACCCTGGGGGGCGCCACACTCCGTACCATAAGACACGTCCCCTGTCCTCCGAGAGGACCCGGGTTGTTTACCAGGGACGGCTCGAAGACGGGGACGGATTGTGCTCGTATAAAATCAAAGTCGAAGAATGAGACAAACCAGCAGCCAAGCGGAAAGCGATAAAACTAACAGACGATTAACCAGCAGGAAACGGGACCGCCTGCTCCCATGTGGGCAGCGAGTTAACCACTCGGTCCCGTTTCCGCGATCTAAGTGACGCGACGCCCGGCTCGAGCTAGCCGGGTAAGAAGGGAGGGGATAGGGAGGGGGAGGTGGGGTCGACAATGCGCATGCCTGCACAGAGCCGGGAATTTTAAATTTCCGATGATTTTGGCGGAAAATTCAAACCACACTCAACCTTCGGGAAATGGCCATATGACCAGGAGTGTGGTATGGGATTATCGCTATAGCTTCGCTGTGCAGGTTTCTTTCAGCCGATAAGATATACATTTTTCGGGTCTCACTAAACGCCGACCAAAGTCGACCAAAGCCGACCAATGATGGTTTTTGATCAAATGCATAATCTATATATAAGAAATAGCATATGGTTGCATTATTTGACCTATTTTCTTTAAAATGTGTGATTTCTATGTAAAATCATCAAAGAGAAGTTACGTTTTTATCCTCTGTAAAATTACCAACCTGCAACCAACGCCGACCAAACCCAAACAGTGACGGCTTTTGCTCAAATGACAAAAACGTATTCTCTTTGATGATTTTACATGGAAGTTACACATTTTAAAGAAAATAGGTCAAATAATGCAACCATATGCTATTTTTTTATATATAGATTATGCATTTGGGCAAAAACCGTCATTGTTGTGGTTTTGGTCGGCTTTGGTCGACGTTGATCGGCGGTTGGTAATTATGCAGAGGATAAAAACGTAACTTCTCTGATGATTTTACATGGAAATCACACATTTTAAAGAAAATAGGTCAAGTAATGCAACCATATGCTAATTTTTATTTAAAATTATACATTTGAGCAAAAACCGTCATTGTTTGGGTTTGGTCGGCGTTGGTTGCCGGTTGGTAATTTTACAGAGGATAAAAACGTAACTTCTTTGATAATTTTACATGGAAATCACACATTTTAAAGAAAATGGGTGAAATAATGCAACCATATGCTATTTTATATATATAAATTATGCATTTGGGCAAAAACCGTCATTGTTTGGTTTTGGTCGGCTTTGGTCGACTTTGGTCGGCGTTTAGTGAGACCGCATTTTTCAATACAATGTAATATAATCATTCACTTTAATAAGTTTACAATTATGTAAGACGAGTAGAATTACGGGTATTTGTCAACGTTCTAGCACAGATATCATCATGAGAAACACAGTTTATTGAAACTTTTAGTTCATGATCGCAGGAAATCATTGACATCTGATATGCCATCGCGATGCTGCTCGCAAAGTATTTAGTTTATTCTGAAGCTGGACATGTTTACGCTTAACTCGTTTCTTTGTTTACTTAAAATTTAGAACACCAAAATGCCATTATTATTTTTTGAGCACCAACATAACTACTTTGGTCATTCTTTATTTATATTTTATTTACCTTTATTTATCTATTTATGGATGAATGGATGAATGAACATAAAAAATCCTTTTGGTGCCAAATAAGTCGCTTAACGCACGAAACCTGTTTATTATCTAACTATACCTTTGCATTTATTTATGTATTCTATTTGTTATCTACATTATTATAGTTTTTATTTATTTATTTTTTACTATTATGATTTTTTCTCGCATCCGACCTAGATATGGGCCAAAAGGTCTCCTGTAGGCATGCTCCGCCTTTGTAATCTCGCAACAATTATCGAACACGAGGCCCGAGTGCGCCTAAACGCGTGAGAGCGGGACATAATCCTGCCAGGGCGAGATTTCTCAAGAAGGGGGAAGTCTCGGGTAGCAGTACTTTCGGTAATTGCGGTGTGGTTAGCACGTCAATCAGAGATAGGGACTAGGGTAAATGACAGGGCGTAATTGATGTGATGAGCAATCGAGTGTGAATGTTCTCCATTCAGAACAACATTTCCCGCATGATATAACCAAGATAAATTTATATCATTCATATACATCATCATTTAATTCTTGATATAAGTAAAAGTGATCTCTAATCACGACCGGGTATTTAAAAACGCCCCCCAAAAATGCCAAATTCCCAAAAATGCCACCCAACAAATTTTCCTGCCAAACACGGTAAAAACATTCCGAAGATACAAAATTTGGCATTGAAAACGCCAATCTGGCAACTCTGACGCTCAGTGATGATCTGCATTCGCGGAACATAGATGGCAGGCTAGCGGTAACCACGAATCGTAACCACGAATCGTAGCTGGGGTCGGTAATTTTGCAGAGGATAAAAACGTTACTTCTCTTTGGTCAAATTACATGAAAATCACACATTTTAAAGAAAATAGTTCAAATAATGCAACCATATGCTAATTTGTTACGGTATATGTAGCTGTGGTCGGTCATACTGCAGAGACTAAAACATAACTTCTCTTTGGTGAAATTACATGAAAATCACACATTTTAAAGAAAAAAAGTTTAAATGATTCAACTATATGCAACCATACATATATAGAAGTGTGCATTTGAGCAAAACCCGTCCTTTTTTGTATTTTCTCTGTTTTCTCTGTTTCCACACCAGTACCATGTTACCATTCAGTCTTCCGAATTGCCGTTGTTGTTGTACTCCTGAGGAACGCCAAGATTGTGTTTTTGATGTGCGTAATTGTGTACAATAGTCTTCCATAATGTTTTGTATAGCACTGGATGAAGTGTTACATCCTGGGTAGTCATCAACGATTCGACCATCCAGTCGCCTCTGTTCGAAGGGCATAGCGGTCGCATCTCAACCTAGCCAGATGGGCTCTCCGACTCTGCCTTGTCGAAGGAAAGAGATTCTTTTAAACACTACTATCTTTTCATTTTCTTACAGACATTCTTCCCCTCCCTTAAAAACCGATCCCGCGCAAGCGGGTGGTCTTACCTAGCAAGTCGCAAGTCGCAGTAGTAAGGATATCACGGGCTCGGCCCTGTAACATCGTCACTGTGTTGTCGTAACAGTGAAGAACATTTTAGTTGAGTCAGATATTCATTTCCCCGTCTGGGGTATTGGCTGCTTGTTATTGTGGCAAAGAGGCATGCAATTGATACTTTAGGGTCTATATGGGGCGCCCCTACGGACTAGAGCCACACATCATTTTGTCTATGATAGAGGAAAACTCTTCATAGAGAAATGATGACACTTTTATACTACGACTGTCCCTCCGTTATGCTGTCCCCCAACCCCTTGCTGCTATCCTGTACCATTTCTCGGGGTATTCTTTTTCTGCTGTGGGGGAATTCCCTGTGGTGGGGGGAAAGAATACTGCCACCAAGTATTTCCACTTGGATCGTAAGAGGCGAGAAGAAAGGGATGGGGATTGGGACTAGGCATCCTTCTCCTTGTAGCCCCACATGGGACATTCCTAAACGAAAAAGTAAAGGCATAAGAGGGTCTGGGAGTTTTCCGACCAGCAGCCTAAGGTTTGGGTCTTTTAATGTGCGTGGATGTGGTACAGATGAGAGTAAAAGGGAGGAGATAGGTAGTATGTTTGTGAGAAGAAAGATGGATGTGTTGGCTTTGAGTGAAAATAAGTTGAAAGGGAAGGGTGTGTGTGTAAGTTTGGGAGTTTAAGTGGGAGGTTATCAGGAGCGAAGAGAGGGCGAGGGAGGGAAGGGGTGGCTATTCTAGTAAGTGAAGAGATAGGTAAACGTGTAGTGGAGTGGAAGGTTTCCTCAAGGATATTGTGGATGAAGGTGAAACTGGGAAAGGAGATGTGGGTCTTTCTAAGTGCATATGGGCCGGGCAGTGAGAAGGGTATAGAAGAAAGGGAGGCCTTTTGGATAGATTTAAAAGAGTGCATGGAGGATTTAGGGAGAAATGTCAATGTAATAGTACTGGGAGACCTTAATGCTAGGGTAGGAAATGGTCCAATTGATGGAGTGGTTGGGAAATGTGGAGTTCCAGGAAAGAATCGTAGTGAAGAGTTGATGGTGGAAATGTGTCTAGAAAGAGAGTTGATGATAGCAAATACAGTGTTTCGGAAGAAAGTCAAACATAAGTACACATGGAAGAGGGTGGTGGATGGAAGGGTGGTAGATAGAGCGTTGATGAATTATGTAGTGGTAAATAGGACTATGATAGTAAGAGTTAAGGATGTATATGTGCTAAGGGGAGAGGGTGGGGGAATATCAGATAATTTTTTGGTGGAAGGTAAGCTGAGAGTGGAGGATAGATGGAGAAAGAGGAAAGGGACAAAAGGTAGGGAGGTGCTTAGAGTGAACTCTTTAAATGAAAAGGAGAAGGAGTACAAGAAGAAGCTGAGAGAGGTGTGGGAGGAATTGAAGGATAGAGTAGAGCTAGGTGTGGAGGAGGAATGGGGATGGTTCAAGGAGGGAGTCACAAAGTGTGCAAGGATGGTGTGTGGAACAAGAAAGACAGGAGGAAATAGAAGGAAGGGTAGTGAATGGTGGGATGAGGAAACAAAGAAGGTTGTAGAAGAGAAGAAGCGAGCATTCACAGATTGGTTACAAAATAGGACGAGGGAGTCATATGAGAGGTACAAAGAAAAGAAAAGAGAAGTAAAGCAAAAGGTAAAGGAGGCAAAGAGGAGAGCAGATGTGAAATGGGGTAAGAGTATGACAGAAAATTTTGAAAGTAATAAAAAGATGTTTTGGAAAGAAATTAAGAGAGGAAGAGGAGGCGAATCAAGTAGAGAAGAAAAGGTAAAAGGTGCAGATGGAGAGATGATAATGGAAGAGAAGGCAGTGAGGGGAAGATGGGCAGAATATTTTAGGGAGTCGCTAAATGTGAAGGAGGATAGGGAGGGAAAGATAGTTGCAGTGGAAAATGCTAAGAAAATGAGAGTGACGAGTGAGGAAAATGGAGGAGAAATAAGGAAGGATGAAGTGAAGGTAGTTGTTAAGATGATGAAAGCATGTAAGGCACCTGGTCTGGATGGATGCCATGCTGAATGTCTAAAAAAGGGAGGTACAGTGATGGTGGACTGGCTGGTGAGGTTATTTAATGTTTGCTGGAGAGAGGGTAGAGTGCCGGAGGACTGGAGAAGTGCCTGTATAGTTCCACTTTACAAGGAAAAAGAGGACAAGCGTGAATGTAGTAGTTTCAGAGGGATTAGCTTGTTAAGTGTAGTAGGGAAGGCTTATGGGAGATCTTGATTGAGAGGATTAGGAGAGGAACAGAAGGAGTAATTGGTGAAGAACAGTGTGGATTTAGGACGGGTAGAGGTTGTGTAGATCAGATCTTTGTGGTAAGACAGATATGTGAGAAAGCTATAGGAAAGGGGAAGGATGTTTTTTGGGCTTTTATGGATCTGGAAAAGGCTTACGATAGGGTAGACAGAAAGGCACTGTGGGAGGTTATGTAGATATATGGGATAGGAGGAAAGCTTCTGGGAGCTGTCAAGAGTTTTTATGAGAGTAGTAGAGCTTGTGTCAGGATTGGAAATGGAGAGAGTGAGTGGTTTGAGGTAAAGGTGGGACTTCGTCAAGGATGCGTTATGTCACCCTGGCTGTTCAACTTATACATGGATGGGGTAGTGCAAGAGGTAAATGCAAGGGTAGTGGGTCAGGGATTGGAGATGGTTAAGGAAAATGGAGAAAAGTGGGAGGTGAGCCAGCTGTTGTTTGCGGACGACAATGCGCTTGTGGCAGGATCGGAGGAGGGACTGAGGAAGTTGGTGGCAGAGTTTGGGAGAGTATGTGATAGAAGAAAGCTAAAGATAAATGTGGGTAAAAGTAAGGTGAGGAGATGTACAAGGGGTGAAAGTGGCAGTAGACTGGAAGTGAGCATTAAGGGAGAGCAACTGGAGGAAGTGGATAGTTTTAGATACTTGGGTGCAAATGTGGCAGGAAAAGGTGGAGTGAAGGTGGAGGTAGAATGTAGATTGAGAGAAGCGAGTAAATGCCTTGGTGGATTAAAGAGTGTAATGAGGAATAGACATTTGGGAATGGATGCTAAGAGGAGACTGTATGAAGGAGTGATTGTGCCAACAGCACTGTATGGGGCAGAAACATGGAACATAAGAGAGGAAGAGAGGAGTTTGAATGTGTTTGAGATGAGGTGTCTGAGGAGTATGGTGGGGGTTACTAGGCTAGATAGAGTGAGAAATGAGGAGGTGAGGAGAAGAACGGGGGTGGAAAGGAAGTTGGGAGATAGGGTTGATGAAAGAGTATTAGGATGGTTTGGACACATGGAAAGAATGAGTGAAGAAAGACTAGTAAAAGAGGTATGGAAGGCAGACGTGGAGGGAGTGAACATGAGGGGACGTCCGAGGATGAGGTGGATGGATGGGGTGAAGGGGGCTTTGGGGAAGAGGGGGATGTCTGTTGAGGAAGGACGGGAGAGGACAGAAGACAGGGGTGAATGGAGAATGGTTGTATATGGATGATGTTGTGATGCATGAGGTGGAATGGGCGGAGGGATTGGGGGGTGAGGTAGTATGTGTGAGCAAAATTTGACGCAGCCCGAAGGGATTTCTCCCCGTCTTCTCCTTTTATGCATGGGGGGTCGGAGAGGGGGGTGTCGCCGATTTAATGAAGCGGCCTTGCTATGGATGTGCTGTGTCTTGCGACACTGCTTCTGACCCAGGGCAGTGGACAGGATGAAGGGATGACCCGTCATCCAGGAGGTGCTAAGATGGGAGGGAGGGTGGAGGGGTGTGGAGTGTATTCAGGGATGGAATGGGTGGGAATGATTTTATGCCTTTTTCCTTTTTGGCTACCTCCCTTGTAAGGGGGAAAAAGCCTTGGTATATGTATGCAGATATTCATTTCATTAACTATATCTACATAACTATGGTTGCACTGGAATTATTACAATCAAAGCATATTTTTTGAGATGGTGCTTTACATGTTTGAGAATATTTCCTTATGTAATGGAAACTAGTGAAACATACTACGGCAGGGGTTCCCAAAGTGGTCGATATCGACCTCCAGGGGTCGATGAGACCATCCAAGGGGTCGACAAATAGCCAAGGGGTCGAGAGGGGGTCAGTAGATTGCTAGGGGGTCGATGAAACCATCCATGGGGTTGAAAGGGGGTCAGTAGATTGCTATGGGGCCGAAAGGCAGTCTTTAAAATTAAATGGTTAGCATGAAATGATCCTGTTCTCTTTCCGTACTGAAAGAGTGAGAATAATCAACCAACCAATATCTAAACTTAAAGAAAAACCATGTCAGTTCACTCTGAGTCGAAAATTCTCCCCATTCTATGCATGTAGGGAGAATCTCACACACAACCACATCGTGAATGAACATCAAGATGACGAGCTTGTGTAATATTAATGGCTTGAATATTACTTATAGTAATATAATAAAGAATATATAACATAAATATTTATTCTAAAACATGTTTATGTATATGTGAAAGTATCTGTATCATTATTGGAACGCCGTCGCCCTGATGAATATTGTCATTTAGACCTTTTATAACGGATGATAATAATGATAACACTATTGATAACTAGAACTGTGATCAAGAGTACTTACTTGTGCGTCGATGATGACGGTTCTTCGGTTGCTTCTGGGTGGGTCCTTGCTCTTCCTTTGTAACACACACTCCACTGCACCTAGTCTAAATCTAGCCTAATTCCCTACCTCCTAACCATTAATACTAGCCTAACCGATCCTCCGTGTGTCTTCCTCCCTTACACTCACGTTCCCCCAACCACCCACGCGCGGTCCTTCCCAGGCACTGTCCATCCAGCGTTCGTGCCCTTTGACCCCCTCCCCCCCCCAAAGGAGGGGGAGGGGGTGCCAACCGCCCGCCCCCGTCCGCGTCATATACACTCACCCCCCCCCTTGATCTCGAGATCAACCTACTCCTCGTTTTCTCCTTCCTCTACATCATAGTCCTGCAGCCACCTTGGCGGGCGTCTGTCGCGGTGGGGTCTCCGAGACACCCCCTCCTCGTTCGTTGTCGCTCCGTGGCCTTCCTCCTTGTCTTCTCCTTCACTCACTACACGCCGAACATCCAAGATATGCCGCGGCACTCCCTCAACAGAAACATTGTTCCGTGAGTTCACCTCCGTAACTGTCCCTCTTGTCCACTGTGACGTGCACTTCCTGTCCTTTGGTCTCACCCAGACCTCCTCCCCCACTTGCACTGAGGCGGGGCCTTCTTCGGCATTGGCCGGCGGTTCCGGCCCCTTCAGCGGATGCCGCCAATCGTATTTGAACACGGCCTTTTGCGGGACCGAGTGGTCGTCTTGGCCTGACCTGGGGGACATGTTATACAAAAAAACTGCCTCCGTCGGCAGTATTCGCGCCTTCTCGGCCATGGACTTAATTGTACGATGGTGTCGTTCTATTATCCTATTTCCGCTCGGTCAGTCGACCGAGCGGAAATGGGCTGCCCGGAAGAAGCGTCTTGTGTTCCACTTGTCCAATGTACCTCTCAGCGCCTCTGACCGAAACGCCGTGCCGTTGTCCATCAGGACTTCATCCACTGGGCCCCCGCTCCAAAAATACCTCGTTCATCACCCGCGCAATCTCTTTTCCAGTCTCCGCCTTCAATTCTCGCCAAATGCCGAACCGCCCTGGCCCGCATTCGACCATCGATAAGTATCTGGTGCCTTGATAGTGGGTTACGTCAATCACCAGCCGCCTCCAGTTCTCCTCCACGCAGAGCTCCCCCGCTGAATGCGATCTGAAGTCGGGGTCTATGGACTGACAGCGGGCGCACGCCCTCACCGCATGCCGCACTTCTTCCCTCGATATGTTCGGGTCAACCTTCCTTGCCAGGAACAATGACCTATCGACCCCTAGGTGATGCGTTTCGTGCAACTCTTTCGCACGAAAGGATCCAGCGGCGCACACCTCGAGCTTCTTCTCGTCCTGTTCTTCCTTCGCTTTCAGCCAGCTCTTCTTTATTCTGGTTAGCGCGTCTGCTTTGTTCGTCTCCGAGGATACCTCTCTCACCCTTATTTTCATGCCGAACTCGTCGATTAATTCCCTCAGGATCCCGAGGCAGCGTTTCACAAGGATCTCTGCTGCTCCTTTCGTTCGTACTCTCTTTTCAGCCGTCAGCACCGAGTTCATCCACTCCACTACCGTGGCTGAGTTCGTTCTGATTTCGATCTCACGCAGCCCACATTTCAGCGCCAAATTGATTCCTTTTCTGACCGCGTCCAACTCTGACACGTTAATATGGTGGTAGTCGTCCTTCTTCCGCTGCCACGCTCCATCTTCGACTACCACGCCCCCTATCTCCAAGACGGCGCCGGCCCCTATACTACTTGCGTCGCACCACACTACGCCATGGCTCTGCTGGGGCGCGTTCCACTGTCCCCTTACTGGATCATCGTGCATCGTCCTCTGGACAACGTCGCGTATCATGGTTAGCGTGTCCCCATCAATCTTCTCTCCCCAATCTTTCGATCCCGCCCTCCTCTTAATGTAGCTGCACGCCGTACGGAGCCAACTGGCGATCGGGTAGTGGCGCACTAATTTGCCGCAAAGGGAGAAAAGTTCTCGCTTACACATTTCGTCCGTCACCTTCGGGATCTCGTTCCCTCGCCTGAACATCAGCGTTCCGGCCCCGTTCCTTTCCATTCGCAGTCCCAACACTGCTCCTCCCTCCAATGGCTCCGGCTCCTTAGCTGTCAATCCGTACCGAGCCAAATGTTCCACCACGCTCGACATTGATACTACGCTATCATCCCCCAGTATGTCGTCGAGGTACGAGTCAGTGCCCTTCTTCATCGTTTCAGTCTTCTCCAATACCGTCTTCAGGATTCTCGTCATGATCCTCGGGGCCGAGCTGAGCCCAAAACCCAGTATGGTCAAGCAGTAAATTCTCCCTTTGTATTTTACTAGCTGGTACTTCCATAGTTTCTTCGTCACGTGAATTTGCAGGTAAGCCGCCCGCAAGTCTACAACCGCGGACGCCCCCCTCCTTCGGCGCCACCTGTGTAGGGTCTCGCTACACACGTCTACAAAATCGTCGCCAGTATGACACTTCACATGCTGGTTCAGCTCTCGGAAATCCAGCACCGGTTGTACTTTGCTCTTGGTTGGCTGTACCACTGCCATCAAGGGCAGGATTCCGCTCTTCACTGGTTCCTCCCAGGGACTCAAGATTCCCTCCTCGATCCACCGCTCCACTTCAAGGTCAAAGCCCTCCCTCACCCCCTCTCTGAGGGTCCGCGTGTAGCAGTCGACTTTGTTCTTCAAGACGGGCAAGCCTTCCTTCGGATACCACTCTACTTCCCACTTCCGGCCGTCAAATCCCGCCAGGAAGTCCTCGTCCTCAATCGTGCACGGCGTCGCCCTCTCGACAGGGTCGAGCTTCGGGGCAGCACCGCCCTCCGTGGCTCCCATTGCCACTCCTGTGTCCTCACCCGGCCTCGGTCGGGTCTTCATCCTCCCTTCCGAGTCCCGCCTCATCCCAATCCGTATGAGCCCACCGATAAACGTGACTTCTCCAAGCTGGGCAATTCCGTCCATTCCCAGCATCACGTCAATTCCCTCTAGAATCGTTCTGATGACGAACACTCTTAGTCGTATCGGGATACACTCTACTATCATTTCAATTTCCTGGTCGCCTTCGCATATCGTCTCTTTCCCGTCGACTGTCGTCAGGGCCACATCTCCCCGTCTAAACTCTTGAACTATGTCGGTCCTCACGATCGTGGTTGAACAGCCCGAGTCTATCAGCGCCCTTGCGCGTCTCCCTCTCACCCAAATATCCACGATCGGCGGCCCCTTGCATGGTGGCCACCGATTTCCCGTTTCCCTGACTGCAATTTCAGGCCATGTGCCCTGGCTGATTGCATGAGTAGCAGATGAGCTCTACCTCCTTACAGTCCCTCGCAAGGTGACCCAGTCGCCGACACTCGTAATAACGGACCCGCGACAGCCCACGCCATCCGTTGTAGTCACCCCCGAACTCACCCGCTCTCCTTTCTCGGTAGGCGTTAGTGGCCACGGTTCCGGCCCGCGCGCCCTCTCCCGCCAAGGGCGGCTGTATCCTCCTTTGTGGCTGTTCTTTGGCTACAGCCCCCATCGGCCCTCTATCCTTGCCTTAGTCAGGAGCCTGGCGCGGGCTATCAGTTCGTCCATGTCTACCTTTGCTGCATTTTCCATTGCTTGCAGCCCAGTCGATATGTGATCTAGAAACCCATTCACGAAAGCCATTCTCACTACCATCTCCAGGCTTTTGCCTTCGAGATTAACCAGGCCCGCCAATCGCCTGATGTCATTGACGAACATGTCAACCTGTTCTCCTATCCACCGCATTCGCTGTAGTTTACAGAACGCTTCGAAGGGGCTCTCACCGAAAACCTCCTGTAACCTCTCCTTCACCTTTCCCACATCCTTTCGATCTTCGGTTGCCATCTCCATGTAGACAGATAAGGCCACGCCCTCTAAATTTAGCGCGGTGTAACTCGCCACATCCTTTACTCCCGTCAGCTTCGCGACCAATTCCGCCTTCGTCAGCCACACGGAGACATCTCCATTCCCGTCAAACGGCCTTAGGGTGATACTGTTCATCTTGAACGGCTCGTTTCCACTCGCGGGTGTGGTCATTTCGGCGGTGCCTAGATAGCTTGTGATCAACAGTACTTGTGCGTCGATGATGACGGTTCTTCGGTTGCTTCTGGGTGGGTCCTTGCTCTTCCTATGTAACACACACTCCACGGCACCTAGTCTAAATCTAGCCTAATGCCCTACCTCCTAACCATTAATACTAGCCTAACCGATCCTCCGTGTGTCTTCCTCCCTTACACTCACGTTCCCCCAACCACCCACGCGCGGTCCTTCCCAGGCACTGTCCACCCACGCCGATGCGAGGGCACTCCCCCCTCTGGTGGGAAGGGGGATACCAGCGCTCGTGCCCTTTGACCCCCTCCCCCCCAAAGGAGGGGGAAGGGGTGCCAACCGTCCGTCCCCGTCCGCGCCATATACACTCACACTCACACCACAAGAACTATAATAATAACAATAATAAGAATAGTAATAGTAATAATAACAATAATAATAAGGATAATAACAAATATAATAATATCATTAGCATTAATAACAATAACAACACCAATAATAATAATAATAAACTGACATAATTCGTGAATTAATAGTTTGGGGGTCTATAGACAATTTTAAACTTTACTAGGGGATCTATGAGCTGAAAGGTTTGGGAACCCCTGGTCTAAAACAAAAACATTAGGCACCAGCAGCTCCATTGATAAAATCAGAGAATACAAAGAGAAATTGGGAATAATCATGAAAGAAAAGCAACACAATGACTTAAACGAAGAAAAGGACTCGTCAATATGAGATACTCATTAGAAAGATTCTCACTGCTGGTTTTATGTCAAAACTCTTCACCGTCTACCTGGAAGCGTTAGAAAATTATTGAAATAAGGATCAAAAGAATCTCAAGCAGAAAGCAGTCTTGAAAAAAAGTATTCTTGTATATCCACCGGGAATATATACAGAATATTATTGCAGTATTTCTCAACCTTGGAAGCTTCGTGGATCTCTTGATACAGGATTAGATAGGACATAGTCAATTTTTCTATTCATTTAGTGACACAAACGTTATAATATGTTATATGGATCATCGCCACATTCTGAGAAACGTAGCTAGGCAAGGAAAAAAAAAACACATTATATAACCCTGAATTATATATATATATATATCTATATATATATATATATATATATATATATATATATATATATATATATATATATATAAAACGCATTCAAAATTATTCTGAAATTACCTCAGTGGTGACGGTCTTTGGGGGACACTTTCGTAAGGGTGATTGGCTGTACAATACCGACTACCAATACGTGGTGACGTCACGGCAACGGGGACAACTAATTGGCCGAGAGTGGTGACGTCACGGCAACGCAGACGACTGATTGGCCGAGAACGCTGACGTCACGGCAACGG
The DNA here is from genome assembly GCF_046742065.1 of Oratosquilla oratoria. Lineage (NCBI taxonomy): Eukaryota > Metazoa > Arthropoda > Malacostraca > Stomatopoda > Squillidae > Oratosquilla > Oratosquilla oratoria. The sequence goes on along the minus strand of NC_134782.1, from coordinate 82,072,454 downwards.
AGGCGATTGATTGGCCGCGAGCAAAGGGCAGGGCGCGAAGCGCCCTCTCGCGAATCAATTCAAGCGCCCATGGCGAAGCCATAGCGACAAAGCCGATGCCAAGAGACGAAACGGCGAAGAAGCGTAGACAGAGGCGTAGATAGAAGCACCTATGGAAATGGCTAATGGCTACCAAGGGTATAACGAAGAAGACGTTCCAAGAAGATAAGGTATTGGCCGCCGCTCCTCCTGGGGGCCCCCGCTGCTCCTCCTGGGGGCCCCCGCCGCTCCTCCTGGGGACCCCCGCCGCTCCTCCTGGGGACCCGCGCCGCTCCTCCTGGGGACCCGCGCCGCTCCTCCTGGGGCTCCCGCCGCTCCTCCTGGGGGCCCCCGCCGCTCCTCCTGGGGGCCCCCGCCGCTCCTCCTGGGGGCCCCCGCCGCTCCTCCTGGGGGTCCCCGCCGCTCCTCCTGGAGGCCCCGCCGCTCCTCCTGGGGGCCCCCGCCGCTCCTCCTGGGGGCCCCCGCCGCTCCTCCTGGGGGCCCCCGCCGTCCTCCTGGGGAACCCCGCCGCTCCTCCTGGGGAACCCCGCCGCTCCTCCTGGGGGCCCCTGCCGCTCCTCCTGGGGGCCCCCGCCGCTACTCCTGGGGACCCCCGCCGATCCTAAACCCTGATGCTTGTCTGGGGGCCCCCGCGACTCCTTTGGGGGCCCCCGTGGCTCCTTTGGGGTCCCCAGGTTGAGAACCACTGGCCTACACAAAATACTCATCCTTATTTTCCTCCCCTCCGTCTCAATTTACTTAACTTCAATGTGGGCGGATTTAAAACTTCGGGATTGTCAAACACATTAAAGGGAGCGCGTATAATGGTTAAAGCGATGATGTGCTGTTGTCAGAGTGGTTGGCTTTGTACGAAGGATTAGGCCTACACGCGTATGTGTATATGTATATGTGTATATGTGTGTATGTGTACATATGTTTTGGACGTGTGTGTGTGTGTGTACATGTGTATGTGTACATGACTGTTTGGACGTGTGTTTTTACGTGTCCGTCTATGTGTGTACCTGTGCGTGTGTTTTACGTGTGTGTGTCTGTACATGTGTATGTAAACGTGCGTGTGTTTACATGTGTGTATGTGTACATGTTTGTGTGTGTACATGTGTGTATATATATGTCTGTATGTGTACATGTGTGTTAGTCTACATGTCTATGTACATATGTGTGTATATGTGTATGTATGGACATGTGTGTCTATGAACATGTATTTGTGTGTACCTGTGTGTGTGTTCATGTGTGTGTGTACATGTGTGCATGTAGATGTGTGTGTATACATATGTGTGTACGCATATGTGTTTCTGTGCGTACATATGTGTGTATATATATTTGTGTGTGTAAATGCATAAATACATGTGTGTTTGTGTGTATTTACCTAGTTGTATTTTACGGGAAGGGGAGCTATGCTTGTGGTGTCCCGTCTTCATATCTCATTTTATATAAACTATTTTTAAATTCATGTATTGTTTTTGCACACACCACTTTCTCATCTAACTTGTTCCAACTGTCTATTACTCTGTGAGGAAAGCTGTTCTTTTTTAGATCTCTTCTATAGCTGTCTTTCTTGATTTTCTTTCCGTATCCTCTTGTATTTCTTTCATCCCATTTTATTAGATCCCCTCTATCAATAGTTTCTATGCCTTTCATGATTCTATAAATAGTTATCAAATCTCCTCTCTCTCTTTGCTCTAGTGTCTGTAGTTCAAGTTTTGCTAGTCTCTCTTCATATGATAGTTTTGAGAGTGTTGGTGCCAATTTTGTAATTGCTCTTCGTATTATTTCAAGTTTTGTTATACATTTTTTTGTATTTGGTGACCACATCGTTGCTGCATATTCCAATCTTGGTCTTATCAAAGTGATTAGTATTTTCTTCACCATTTCTTCATCCAGGTATGTAAATGCAACTTTGATTGTTCTTATTAAATTATAAGTTTCTCCAAAAATCTTGTTTATATGTTTCTCAGGGGACATATTATTCATAACAATGACTTCCAGGTCCTTCTCATTTTCTACTTTTTTTTATTCCTTCTTCTCCCAATTTATATGATCCTGCTATTCTTTTTTTTTCTTTTCTTTTTCCAAAATCCATTATACTACACTTTTTAGTATTGAACTCCATCTCCCACTTCCTACTCCATTCCCATACTTTATTTAGATCACTCTGTAGTGACTCACAATCTTCTTCAGTGTTCACTTTTTTCAATAGTTTTGCATCATCCGCACAGAAGCTCATATAACTTTCAATTCCTTCATCCATATCATTAATATATATAGCAAACATCATTGGGGCCAGAACTGTTCCTTGTGGAACACCGCTTATTACTTCATCCCAATTTGAGTGTTTGTCTCTTATCACCACTCTCATTTTTCTTTCTTGTAAAAAGTCTTCCATGCACTTCAGCAGTTTGCCCTGTATTCCACCTGTAGTTTCTAATTTCTTAAGCAAGTTCCTATGTGGCATCTTGTCAAAAGCTTTTTTGAGGTCTAGAAATGCATAATCAGCCCATCCATCTCTTTCTTGTATTATATCTATTAGCCTTGAATAGAAACATATTAAATTGGTGACGCATGATCGTCCTCGTCTGAATCCAAATTGTCTTGGGTTTAGAACGTTGTTTTTTTCTAAGTGTCTTACCCATCTACTTTTGATCATTCTTTCACAAATTTTTGCAATCGTGCTTGTTAGAGAGACTGGTCTATAGTTTGTAGGGTCTTCTTTGTTTCCCCCTTTATATATAGGTACTATATTTGTTTTGTTTTTTTCAATAATTTGGAACTTTTCCTTCTTTCAATGAACTGTTTATTATGCTATGTATTTTATCTGCCAGTTCATTTCTGCATTCTCTCAAAATCCAGTTTGCTATTTCATCTGGTCCATGCGATTTTCTGACATCAAGATTACTCAAGTGTTTCATTATTTAATTCCTTGTTACTTCTATTTCTTTCATAGGGGGGAATTTCTCCTCCCATTCGATATCACTAGTAGTCCAGGAGCATTAGCTCAAATATGGCTTCAAACCGGAACAAATTAGTAACAAGCTGAAATATTCAGAAAGTGTTCAGGAGACCTTCCCTAATAACATACTAAAATCCCCCAAGAATCCTCCTCGAGGGTTTTGAGAAATTCAAGATGACGTCCAAAATGACCATCGATATCATATTTTGTTATATCTCAGGTCTCAATCAAGATAGAAACACAAATGAAGTATGAAAATATAGGTTTTCTGACCCAAGGAATTAATTTATGTCAGTGTATGTGTGATAAATTGAGCCTGTGTTATGTTTTTGAGTTACAAGTACATTCACAGATGTTGTAACAAGTAATTCTGAAACGCCACAAAGTTTTTTAGTGATACATGTAAAACCATTGATGAAAGTATTAGCCTGATTCATATGTTGTATGTGATGTTAAAATTTGTTTGTTTTTTAGAGTTCAAGATGGATTCGTGCGTTATTTGCAACGAATTATGCACCAAGGATTATGTACAAGTAGGAGCCAAGGGAAGGACAACCTTAGTAGCAGCAAGCCTGGAGAGGATGTATGGACTTCATGAAACCTTGATACAGAACCCACTGACACTTCACATCGCCTGCAGGAAGGCCAACACCCGGGAGTCCTCCATCAGGTCCATGAGGAGGAAGTCAGAAGAACCTGTACTACAAGAGGAGGTTCAGCCACCCACCCTAAGATAAAAAAAACTCCATAGTTTGACATCACCACACACTGCTTGTTCTGCTCTGAATTACTACCAACTAGTAGCAGACTTACTACAAAACGGAAGACGATGACCAGTAATGTGGAGACAATGCCCTTCAAACAGAACATCTTAGACAGGGCAAAAGAGAGGAATGATGAATGGGGAGAAATGGTTGACAAAAGAATGATTGAGGCATCCTCTGACTTGGTTGCTGCTGAAGCCAAACATCACCGTAACTGTGCCCAAGATTTTCACAGCAAATCTGAAACACAGAAATCAGTTGGCAAGCCACCTGATGTTCTGAAGCAATCTGCCTTCAATGAACTTTGTGCCTATCTGGATGAAAATGATGAATGTCAGTATGCTGTGTCTGACCTCATGGAGATGATGGAGACATTTTTGCCTGGTGAGGGGCTACTCCATGAAGTAGTTGAAACAGAAGCTGAAGGAAAGATATCAAGATGACATAATCATTACAAACCTCCCTGGAAAGTCGAGCATTGTTAGCTTCTGAGATTCAGCTCACCGCATTCTTCGAGAAAAGTGGATGGCAGATAGAGCAGCAGAAAAAGCAGAGGAGAGTGAAAACATAATTGAAATGGCTGCGTCATTTATTCGTGATGACATTCGATTGTCTGTATTTGACCTCAGTGAATATCCCAGTTTGGAAGGTACTGAAAATGGGTTGTCTATGATTCCTGGGTCTCTGAACCTCTTTCTGCACGAACTGTTGGACCCAAAGGGCAAAACACAGGTGTACTGAACAGGCGATATACTGCCATAGCCCATTCTGTTATTTTTGCCCGCAGTATATCGGCAAGGGAAGCGCAAGGCATTCAACCTGGTTCACAACAAGAAGGAGTATGATCAGCTCAAGACATTCTCTAATACTGGAAGCACTCACCAACAAGTGCAAGAAGCAGGTGAAAGCTTCCTCCTGAAGTTGTATGGTGCACCTCATGGTGTGTCACTGGATGAGTTCCGCTACACTGCCTACAAATAGACAATCAGCAGAACATCTCTGTCCTCATCCTTCCAACTTGCTAGTTTGCCTCCGACAAGTGCTGCAGCCAGACAGTATTCCTTCAGAACTTATCACACTGTTCAGGAATGGATGGGCAGGCCCTTGCAGCCAACAGCCTGGGGATGGAAGCTGGTAGACATCCTAATTCTAGTTGAAACTGACCACCCCATTGCCCCCGACTGTCTGCTCAACATGATCTCATGTGGCTACAAAGCAGATAGCTGTGGAACATCATGTGGCTGCAGGAAGATGGGGGGTACACTGCTCTGCCATGTGTAAAAAGTACAGTGGTCAAACATGCAACAATGCAGCACAAATGCTATCCTTCATTGATGATGATGAAGAGACTGAAGCACCAAGACCGGTTTCTCCTGAAACTGATGACGAAGATGATGCCTAAGACCATCGTCAAAATTTAATTGATTTATTGATTTATTGATTGATTGATTGGTTAAAATTCTATAATAAGGACTACAGCTAAGCATTTTTGTATGTAGTTAAGGTAATGGTTAATTGTTGTTTCTTGCTACTGGCATGACTTTTATTGTATAATGTGTGCATGTTCAGGTTCATAAACATGTATTTTGTTTTTATTTTGCTAATTATTCCATTTAGAATTCAGATAATCCAAAAATTAGTTAGAGAATTGAACTCTTTGCCCCCCAAAAAAACATATATATTGACTTATTGTTTGACTTCCTTGATGTTTGGGGCTTGAAATATGACAAAATCTAAAATTGGCTGCCATTTTGGACGCCATCTTGAATTTCTCAAAACGCTCGCAAGGGGTTCTTGGGGACTTTTAGTATGTTATCAGGAAAGGTCTTCTGAGTACTTCCTGAAAATTTCAGCTTGTTACTAAGTTGTTCCGGTTGAAAAGGTAATACTCCTGGACTATAGGTTGCATGTTCTCCTTTGTAAACACTGATTTAAAATGCTTGTTCATAATTTCTGCCATTTCTATTTCCTCTGTGTATTCAACTCCTTGTCGTAGTTTCTCTAAATCTTGTTTGTTTTTCAGTTTGTTATTTACAAACCTGTAAAATAGTTTTGGTTGATCTTTACATTTTGCTATGACATATTTTTCGTATCTTCTTTTTTCTTCTCTGCACACTTGTACTTATTCATTTCTATAACTAGTATATCTTTTCAATTTTTCAGGTTTTTTGTCTTTTTCCATTTTGTCCAAGCTTTGTCTCTTTTGTCTTTTAACTCCCTACAACTTTTGTTGTACCAGCATTTTACATATTCTTTTTCTTGGGACATACTTTTCCACTCCTTTATAAATTCTTGTCAAAATATTCCATTTCTCTTCCACTGTTGTTTCTTCTTTTTATATTCTTTCCCAGTCTTCTTTTTGAAAGAAATCTCTTATTTTATCAAAATTTGTTTTTTCATACATCATTCTTCCCTTTCTATATTGTTTATTTCTTTTTTATGTATTTTTCCTCATTTAGTTCCATTTCAACCAATATGTGGTCACTTTTACTTATTGGTGTCTTTTATTCAATCTTGTCTACTATTTCAGGTTCTTATGTAATTATTAGGTCCAGTCTCGATGGTTCTTCTTCATTTCTATACCTAGTGTTCTCTTGAATCCATTGTGTCATTGTTAATCATATCAAGTAGTACATTTCCCCATGAGTCGTCTCCACCCTTTACTGTCATCTCTTCCCAGCAGACTTCTTTGCAATTAAAGTCACCCATTATAACTATTCTTCCTCCATCTTCCATTATCTTATTTAATGTTATCTTTGTGTCTTCTAACATACTTTTATGTTCTCTCTCATCCCACGAGGCTGTTTTAGGAGGCACATAATCTATTACAAACTTTCTGCTCTTCCTATCTTTTTCTTCCACTTCCATCATAATCATCTCTACTGTATTCTTTCCATATGTGACATTCTTCACATTTATATCCTTCTTAGTCAGGAACATAACTCAACCCCCTTGTTTTACCTCTCTGTTTCTAATCCAACAATTATATGCACCATGTCCTACACTGTTGGGTGGTAGTGGACCTTTCAATTTTGTCTCTACAATTCCCAATATGTACGGTTCTTTTTCTGTCAGGTACTCATTCAGTTCATTCAAGCCTGTTATTACGCCATCTATATTTGTGTAAGACATTTTCAATTTTCTGCTATTTCCATCGTGTTTTCTGTTCCCATTTCGTTTTTCTCTGTTATGTACCATTTTCTCACTTTCATATACACTACTTTCCAATAGAATTTCTCTTTTTATGTCTCTGTTATTCTCTCGTTTTTTTCCTTAGGTTCTAGTCTTTTTGCTTTCTCATCCTCTCTTTCCTCTTTATTCATATCTCTTTTTATCCATATCTGTTTAAATTGTTCACTGCTATTTTCCCTGTTTTTGCTAAGATATTCTCTGCTGTTGTTTGTGACCTGATTTTGATCTTAATTGGTCTGGTCTTATCTGTATTGTATTTCCCTAATCTATATATTTCTTCTATTTCTTTCCCAGTTTCTGCTCCATCTTCTTGAACTACTTCCAATATCTTATTTACTTTCTCCTTCTCCTTTATTCTCGTAGTCAAATTTGTATTACATTTCTCTTCCATTCCCAATATAATTATACATTTCTTTTTATCCGCTAAGTCTCTCACTATATTCTCTTCCTCCCTCATCACTTTAATAATTGTGTCTTTAGTTTGATCTTTCATCTGTTGTGCTACTATATCCTTAAATACAATTTTGTTATTTTCTTGGACTTTTTTCCAACCCTGTACTTCTTTTGCTATGGATTCTTTATTCTCTTTATTCTTCCTCTTTAATTCCTCATTCTCATCTTTTACTTCTTTTAACTGTCTTTTTAATTCTTCTATTTCTTTAGTTAGGTCTTTGTTCGCCTTCTCTAGTTCTTCCAATTTTTCAACTCTCTGCGTGATCCTCGTGAGTTCACCGAACCTATCCTCCCAATGTTTGACAATTTTTTCAAGCTTTTCTTCTAGGCTTGCTAATCGGGGAGGGTTGGCTTCCACCTCCACCCCCAGCATTAAATCCGTGGAAATTGTTATCTTCCCTTTCCATTGTGCTGCTCTTATCTATATTTCTAATCTTTACACTTTTGTTAGTCCCTTCCTCGTCGCTAAATTGATCTAGGCCGCGTTTGTTTATTTGACGTCTGCCTGCCTGGACCAAGTCCTCCCCTTCCTCATTTCCTTCCATTTCCCTCAGTAATCCCTCCCCTTCTCCTTTTTTATCACCTTCCCACTACACCACGAGCTTTCCCTTTCCCTGTAAATACAATAAGGTACTTCATTGACGCTGATACCCACGAAAATTTGACTTTTTCTTCGGAACTCCAATCTTCGCCGTCCATCCGACGAATGTATTTACCTAGTTGTATTTTACGGGAAGGGGACCTATGCTCGTGGTGTCCCGTCTTCATGTTTCATTTGATCTAAACTATTTTTAAATTCATGTATTGTTTTTGCACACACCACTCTCTCATCTAACTTGTTCCAAATGTCTATTACTCTGTGAGGAAAGCTGTTCTTTTTCAGATCTCTTCTATAGCTGTCCTTCTTGATTCTCTTTCCGTGCCCTCTTGTATTTCTATCATCCCATTTGATTAGATCCTCTCTATCAATAATTTATATGCCTTTCATGATTCTGTATATAGCTATCAAATCTCCTCTCTCTCTTCTTTGCTCTAGTGTCTGTAGTTCAAGTTTTGCTAGTCTCTCTTCATATGATAGTTTTGAGAGTGTTGGTCCCAATTTTGTAATTGCTCTTTGTATTATTTCAAGTTTTGTTATACATTTTTTTGTACTTGGTGACCACATCGTTGCTGTATATTCCAATATTGGTCTTATCAAAGTGATTAGTATTTTCTTCACCATTTCTTCATCCAGGTATGTAAATGCAACTTTGATTGTTCGTATTAAATTATAAGTTTCACCAAAAATCTTGTTTATATGTTTCTCAGGTGATATATTATTCATAACAATGACTCCCAGGTCCTTCTCATTTTCTACTTTTTTTTTTATTCTTTCTTCTCCCAATTTATATGATCCTGTTATTCTATTTTTGCTTTTTCCAAATTCCATTATACTACACTTTTTTGTATTGAACTCCATCTCCCACTTCCTACTCCATCCCTGTACTTTATTTAGATCACTCTGTAGTGATTCACAATCTTCTTCCGTGTTCACTTTTTTTTTTAATAGTTTTGCATCATCTGCAAAGAAGCTCATATAACTTTCAATTTCTTCATCCATATCATTAATATATATAGCAAACATTATTGGGGCCAGAACTGTTCCTTGTGGAACACCACTTATTACTTCATCCCAATTTGAGTGTTTGTCTCTTATCACTACTCTCATTTTTCTTTCTTGCAAAAAGTCTTCCATCCATTTAAGCAGTTTGCCCTGTATTCCTCCTTCAGTTTCTAATTTCTTAAGCAACTACTTATGTGGGACTTTCTCTTTCCTTTCGATCTCTTCAATCCTGTTATTAATCCATCTATATTTGTGTAAGACACTCTTAGTTTTCTGCCACTTCCATTGTATTCTCTGTTTCCCTTTTGTTTTTCTCTAGTATGTTGTATTTCCTTACTTTCATATTCATTACTCTCCAATAGAACTTCTCTTTTTCTGACTCTGTTCTCATCTCGTTTTTTTCCTTAGCTGCATGTCTTTTCATTTTTTTCTCTCTCTTTCCTCTTTATTCATTTCTCTTTTTATCCATACCTTTTTATATTGTTCACTTGCTGCTAGCTTCCCTGTTTTTGTTAAGATATTCTCTACCGTCGGTTGTGACCTGAATTTAATCTTAATTGGTCTGGTCTTATCTGTACTATACTGTCCGAGTCTATACATCGCTTCAATTTGTTTCATGATTTCAGGTTCATCTTCCTGAACTACTTCTAGTAAACTGCTTACTTTTTCTTTTTCCTCATTGATTCTTGAAGTTCTATCTAGGTTATGTTTCTCTTCCATTCTTAATATAATCATACATTTCTTTTTATCTGCTAAGTCTCTTACTATATTCTCCTTCTGTCTCATCACTTTGATAACTGAGTCTTCAGTTTGTTCTTTCATTTGCTGTTTAATTATGTCAGTAAATGCAACTTTACTGTTCTCCTGGATTTTTTTTCCAACCCTGTGCTTCTTTTGCAATGGCCTCATTGTTGTCTTTATTATTCCTATTTAATTCTTCATTCTCCTCTTTTACTTCTTTTAACTGTCTTTTTAATTCTTCTATTTCATTAGTTAAATTTTTGTTCGCCTTCTCTAGTTCTTCCCATTTTTCAACTCTGCGCAATTTTGGCTACGTTACCGAATCTGTTTTCCCAATGTTCGATCATCTTATCAAGTTTCTCCTCTAGTCTTGCCAATCGAGGGAGGTTGGTATCCCCCCCACCGTCTTTAAATCCCTGGAAACTACTATCCTCACCTTCCACTGTGCTGCTCTTATCTATGTTTCTAATCTTTACATTTTTGTTGATCCCGTCGTCACCAAAATCGTCGGTCCAACTCTTGTTTACAAGACGCCTGGCCTCCTGGACCATGTCCCTCTCTTCCTCATTTCCCTCCATTTCCCTCAATAATCCCTTCCCTTCTCCTTCCCTATCACTCCCCCACTACTCCACGAGCACTCTCCTTCCCTATACGTGCAATAAGGCACTTCCTGGACGTTGAGATCCACGTAGATTTTCCCTTTTTTTCGGTACACCAATTCTCGCCGTCCATTCGACGAAAGTGTGTGTGTGTGTGTGTGTATTTAATTACTTGTATTTACCTAGTTGTATTTTACGGGAAGGGGACCTATGCTCGTGGGGTCCCGTCTTCATATCTCATTTGATCTAAACTATTTTTAAATTCATGTATTGTTTTTGCACACACCACTTTCTCATCTAACTTGTTCCAACTGTCTATTACTCTGTGAGGAAAGCTGTTCTTTTTCAGATCTCTTCTATAGCTGTCTTTCTTGATTTTCTTTCCGTGCCCTCTTGTATTTCTGTCATCCCATTTTATCAGATTATCTCTATCAATAATTTCTATGCCTTTCATGATTCTGTATATAGCTATCAAATCTCCTCTCTCTCTTCTTTGCTCTAGTGTCTGTAGTTCAAGTTTTGCTAGTCTCTCTTCATATGATAGTTTTGAGAGTGTTGGTGCCAATTTTGTAATTGCTCTTCGTATTCTTTCAAGTTTTTTTTTATACATTTTTTTGTACTTGGTGACCATATCGTTGCTGCATATTCCAATCTTGGTCTTATCAGAGTAATTAGAATTTTCTTCACCATTCCTTCATCCAGGTATGTAAATGCAACTTTGATTGTTCTTATTAAGTTATAAGTTTCTCCAAAAATCGTGTTTATATGTTTCTCAGTTGACATATTATTCATAACAATGACTCCCAGGTCCTTCTCATTTTCTACTTTTTTTTTTATTCCTTCTCCCAATTTATATGATCCTGTTATTCTGTTTTTGCTTTTTCCAAATTCCATTATACTACACTTTTTTGTATTGAACTCCATCTCCCACTTCCTACTCCATTCCTGTACTTTATTTAGATCACTCTGTAGTGATTCACAATCTTCTTCCGTGTTCACTCTTTTCAGTAGTTTTGCATCATCTGCAAAGAAGCTCATATAGCTTTCAATTCCTTCATCCATATAATTAATATATATAGTAAACATTATTGGGGCCAGAACTGTTCCTTGCGGAACACCGCTTATTACTTCATCCCATTTTGAGTGTTTGTCTCTTATCACTACTCTCATTTTCCTTTCTTGCAAGAAGGCTTCCATCCAATTTAGCAGTTTGCCCTGTATTCCTCCTTCAGTTTCTAATTTCTTGAGCAACTTCTTATGTGGTACTTTGTCAAAAGCTTTTTTTTATGTCTAGAAATGCACAATCAGCCCATCCATCTCTTTCTTGTATTATATCTATTAGCCTTGAATAGAAACATATTAAATTGGTGACGCATGATCGTCCTTGTCTGAATCTAAATTTCCTTGGATTTAACACGTTTTTTTTGTTTTTTTTTTTCTAAATAGCTTACCCATCTACTTTTGACAATTCTTTCACAAATGTTTGCTATTGTACTTGTTAGAGAGACTGGTCTATAGTTGGTAGGGTCTTCTTTATTTCCTCCTTTATATATAGGTACTATATTTGCTTTTTTCCAATCTTCTGGAACTTTTCCTTCTTTCAAGGAACTGTTTATTATGCTATGTATTTTGTCTGCCAGTTCATTCCTCCATTCTTTCAAAATCCAGTTTGCTATTTCATCTGGTCCATGCGATTTTATGACATCAAGATTACTCAAGTGTTTCAATATTTCGTTCTTTGTTTCTTCTATTTCTTTCATGGGAGGGACTTTCTCTTTCCATTCGATCTCTTCAGGTTTTCTCCCTTGTAAACACTGATTTAAAATGCTTGTTCATAATTTCCACCATTTCAATTTCCTCAGTGTATTCAACTCCTCCTTGTCTTAATTTTTTCAAGTCTTGTTTGTTTTTCAATTTGTTGTTTACAAATCTGTAGAATAGTTTTGGTTGATCTTTACACTTTTCTATGACATCTTTTTCATATTTTCTCTTTTCCTCTCTGCACGTTTGTACATATTCATTTCTATAACAAGTATATATTTTCCATTTTTCAGGCCTTGTGTCTTTTTTCCATCTGGTCCAAGCTCTGTCTCTTTTGTCTTTTAACTCCCTACAACTTTTATTGTACCAGCATTTTACATATTCTTTTTCTTGTTTTTGTCTTGGGACATACTTTTCCACTCCTTTTTTGTAAATTTTTGTCAAAATATTCCATTTCTCTTCCATTGTTGTTTCTTCTTTGTATATTTCTTCCCAGTTTTCTTGTTGAAATAATTCTCTTATTTTATCAAAATTTGTTTTTTTCATACATCATTCTTCCTTTTCTATATTGTTCATTTCTTTTCATGTATTTTTCTTCATTTAGTTCCAGTTCAATCAATATGTGGTCACTTTTACTAATTGGTGTTTTATATTCAATCTTGTCCACTATTCTAGGTTCAGATGTAATTATTAGGTCTAGTCTCGATGGTTCTTTCTCATTTCTATACCTAGTGTTCTCCTGTATCCACTGTGTCATTGTATTGTCAGTAATCATCTCAAGTAAAGCGTTTCCCCATGAGCCGTCTCCACCCTTTACTGTCATCTCTTCCCAGCAGATTTCTTTGCAATTAAAGTCGCCCATCATAACTATTCTTCCTCCATCTTCCATTATCTTATTTAATGTTATCTTTGTGTCCTCTAACATACTTTTATGTTCACTCTCTTCCCACGAGGCTGTTTTCGGAGGCACATAATTTATCACAAACTTTCTGCTCTTCCTCATCTCTGTCTTCCACTTCGATCATAATCATCTCTACTGTATTCTTTCCATATGTGACACACCTCACGTTTATATCCTTCTTAGTCAGGAACATAACTCCACCCCCTTGCTTTGTCTTTCTGTTTCTAATCCAATAATCATATGCATCATGTCCTACACTGTTGGGTGGTAGTGGACCTTTTAGTTTTGTTTCTACAATTCCCATTATGTCCCGTTCTTTTTCCTTCAAATAATCATTCAGCTCATTCAATCCTGTTATTAATCCATCTATATTTGTGTAAGACACTCTTAGTTTTCTGCCACTTCCATTGTGTTCTCTGTTTCCCTTTTGTCTTTCTTTTGTATGTCGAATTTCCTTAGTTTCATATTCACTACTCTCCAATAGAATCTCTCTTTTTCTGACTCTGTTCTGTTCTCGTCTTTTTCCTTAGCTTCAAGTCTTTTCTCTTATTCTTCCTCTCTTTCCTCTTTATTCATTTCTCTTTTTATCCATACCTTTTTATATTGTTCACTTGTTGCTAGTTTCCCTGTTTTGGATAAGATATTCTCTGCCGTCGTTTGTGACCTGAATTTAATCTTAATTGGTCTGGTCTTATCTGTACTATACTTTCCGAGTGAACTTCTCTTCGATTTGTTTCATTATTTGTGGTTCATCTTCCTGAACTAATTGTAGTAAACTGCTTCCTTTTTCATTTTCCTCTTTGATTCTTGAGGTTCTATCTGGGTTATGTTTCTCTTTCATTCCTAATATAATTATACATTTCTTTTTGTCTGCTAAGTCTCCTACTATATTCTCCTTCTGTCTCATCACTTTGATAACTGAGTCTTCAGTTTGTTCTTTCATTTGCTGTTTAATTATATCAGTAAATGCAAATTTACTGTTTTTCTTGGATTGTCTTCCAACCCTGTGCTTCTTTAGCTATGGCCTCTTTGTTTTCTTTATTATTCCTCTTTAATTCTTCATTCTCCACTTTTACTTCTTTTAACTGTCTTTTTAGTTCTTCTATTTCATCAGTTAAATTTTTGTTCGCCTTCTCTAGTTCCTCCAATTTTTCAACTCTCTCTGCAAGTTTTGACATTTTACCAAACCTAATCTCCCAATGTTCAGTCATTTGTTCAAGTTTTTCCTCCAGTTTTGCTAGTCGGGGGAGGTTGGTATCCGCCGCCCCCTCATTAGATCCTTGGAAATCATTATCCTCACCTTCCATTATACTGCTCTTATCTATGTTTCTAATCTTTAAATTTTTGTTAGTCCCATCATCGAAATCCAAATCATCGGTTCGGCGTTTGTTTACAAACCGTCTGGCCTCTTGGACCAAGTCCTCCCTTTCCTCATTTCCTTCCATTTCCCTCAGTAATCCCTCCCCTTCTCCTTTTTCCTCATTTTCCCACTACACCACGAGCAATTTCCCCCACCCTGTAAATACAATAGGTACTTCCTTTCCTTTGGGATCCACGAAAATTTCACTTTTTCTTCAGAACGTCCTCTACGCCGTCCGTTCGATGAAGTGTGTGTGTGTGTGTGTGTGTGTGTGTGTGTGTGTGTGTGTGTGTGTGTGTGTGTGTGTGTGTGTGTGTGTGTGTGTGTGTGTGTGTGTGTGTGTGTGTGTGTGCATGTGAGTGTGTGTGTGTGTTTGTGTGTGTGTATGTGTGTATGTGTGTGTGTGTATGTGTGTGTGTGTGTATGTGTGTGTATGTGTGTGTGTGTGTATTTACATAGTTGTATCGTTTAGAACAGGGGTTCCCAAAGTGGTCGATATCGACCCCCAAGGGTCGATGAAACCATCCAAGGGGCAGTAAGGGGGTCAGTAGATTGCTATGGGGTCGAAAGGCAGTCTTTAAAATTAAATGGTTAGCGTGAAGTGATCCTGTTCCCTTTCCGTACTGAAAGAGTGAGAATAATCAACCAACCAATATCAAAACTTAAAGAAAAACCATGTCAGTTCACTCTGAGTCGAAAATCCTCCCCATTCTGTGGATGTAGGGAGAATCTCCCACACACACAACCACATCGTGAATGAACATCAGTATGACCAGCTTGTGTAATATTATTGGCTTGAATATTACTTATAGTAATATAATAAAGAATGTATAACATAAATATTTATTCTAAAACACTTATGTTTATGTATATGTGAAAGTATCTGTATCATTATTGTATTGCCGTCGCCCTGATGAATGTTGTCATTTAGACCTTTTATAACGGATCAAAATGATGATAATAACACTATTAATAACTAGAACTATAACAATAACAATAATGAAAATAATAATAGTAATAACAATAATAATAAGGATAATAACAACTATAATAATAATAATATTATTAGCATTAATAACAATAACAACACCAATAATAATTATAAACTGACATTATACGTGAATTAATAGCTAGGGGTCTATAGAAAATCTTAAACTTTAGTAGGGGGTCGATGAGCTGAAAAGTTTGGGAACCCCTGTTCTACAGTATACCGACTCATTCGCGGTTCACCGTTCGCGGCCCCGCATACTCGCGGATTTTGTTCTCATTTTTTTTTTTTTTTTAATAATTTCGGCAATTTCGTGAATTTCTTAGTCCATTTTTTTCAGCAGAAAAACGCTCACATTCACTCTAACTGGTAAATAATTTTAAAATAACAATGGCAGTTAGTATGAAATAGAATTTTCACATTGAATGAGAATCAGACAAGAAACAATGGTCTCAAACTGTCCGGAAATAGATTCAATTTGGAAGTAGGTAGAAACAACTTTGCCAACCGTGTAGTTAATGAATGGAATAAACTTCCTGCACAGGTAGTGCAATGTAGTTCAGTTCGAAGCTTTAAGAATTAGTTAGATAAATACCTAAGTAAGATGCTGTAATTATTATAATTTATGTTATATTATTTGTTTTTGTTTTGTTATAATTTGTCTGTCTGATTTTCATTTATTATTAGTTATATGTCAATTTATTATCATTTACTATTTACCTGTTTGTTTGTTATTCAACTATACCAATGCATTTATTTATGTATTTTAATTGTTATTTACATTGTTATAGTTTTAATTTATTATTAATATGATTTTTTTTTTTTTTTTTTTTCATCCGACCTAGATATGGATCAAAAGGTCTCCTGTCGGCATGCTTTGCCTTTGTAATCCTTTGTAATGATACAGGATAACTGATAAACAATTTTAAAATAACAATGTCAGTAGATATAAAATAAAATAAAAATAGAAAAGAGAGATGATACAGTATAACTGGTAAGTAACTTTAAAATAACAATGTCAGTAGATATAAAATAAAAAAGATAGAAAAGAGAGATGATACAGTATAATGTTTTTAATCTATCATTACTATGTACATATACTACATTATTACTGTTTATAATTTATCATTACTACATTATTACTGTATTAATGAGTAAGACTGTCTTTAGAATGTGTTTGGGAAGCATATTTTAGCGTATATAATATCATACATAGGCGTTTTAAAAGTGCATAAAAATTCGCGGATTTTCGGGATTCGCGGGAGGGGAAGGAACGTAACCCCCGCGAATAGCGGGGGGATACTGTATATATGTTTCTTGTTGTTCCACATTCCAGTTGTCCAAAAAATGTACAATACCAACGCGTAAACAAAACCTCTTAAATTAATTCGTTAAGAATGTAATAAACATACACTTCCAAAGCAGGTCAGCAGAAAAATTAGATACTCATCCCATGGGTTAAATATCCAAAACACATTGTGTCATGAACGGGCACTCTTAGCCTAGGACTCAGCCCTCCCCTCACCGCGACAGGGGCGGCGTGGCACCTCACCGTCTCCCCTTCCGAAGCAACCCTCAGCTTCTTGGGGGCACGCCCTTCCCCCAGAGCCGCCTGCGGCTGAGGAGTACCTCCCCCTCCCTGGAGATCAGGGTGCCGCCGCTAATAATACTGGGATGACGTGGGCAATGGACCATGTATATGAAATATTCTGGACCACCTGCAAGTTCGAGGTCTGAGTGGGTGCTAGCCCCCCCCCCACTCACCCCCCCCCCCCAAAAAAAAAAAAAAAAAAAAAAAAAAAAAAGGGGGATTGCTGAAGGAACCAAAGTAGACGCTGTCATCAAGATGCTTAGGCTATACCGACAGACTTTAAATTCTTCGGCAATCACTTCTCGTGACAGAATGTGTTCTAAATATGTAACACATGGTTGAACAAAGTGATATTTTTCTCGTTGGCAGCGGAGTCCTTTTTTACCCAGACGGTGGAGTAATCGGCTCCGATTGCTGAGCGGCCTTTTTTGGGTTCCCAAAAAGAAAGAAATCTATATTATTGTAATTTACTACAACACATCCCGCCACTAATGAAGCTGAAAGATTTTTACAATCTTTCAAACAGAATATGATATGAAATGTAGCCTACTGTTGCCATCAGTAGATTTTTTTCCACGGGTATCAGTTTCTTTTAACTTATAGAATTATTCCACATAGAACAATTGGTTATTGCACAGTCCACTTTGTTGATGGGGACGAGACAAGACCAAGTTAGATCTAATATTGACTGATTGTTACAAAGAACAACAGAACATAGAATGGAAGCAGTTGCACAATCTGGGAAATATGACTTAGTTAAGACTTTATCTCAAGTGGTGGTATACACCACACTATATTCTATGCGTTCCAAGGAGTCCGTTCAGGGTGTGGCACATGTCACGATTTACTATTCTGCTGCCAAATCAACCATGGAAATGGATGAGGACACGACGCACCGGGACACAATCACCTCACACAGGACACAGGGTCACAATCCCGTACACTAAAGGTGCATCAAAGGTAACGGCCAGGATACTCCGGGACAAGAACATACAGGTAGCACACAAACTATGCAACATTCTTTATCACAACTTCACCACGGTCAAGGATATGGAAATACCCACTCAGCAGGGGGGTGTAGTATACCGCAATGGCTGTATGGATTGTGATGTAGATTACATAGGAGAAACACAAGAAAATCGTCACTAGAATAGAAGAACATAAACGGGCAGTTAGACGGAAAGACGCAGCTTCAGCACTTTACAAACACATGAACGAACAACAGCACAACATTGACTGGGAAGGAGCGACAGTGGTACACAGAGACAACTCGAAGAAAAGGGGATTATTCTTAGAAGCATGGACGACAAAAGAGATAAGTGTAAATAGGTGCATAGACTTAAATCCAACATACCTGGGTACTAAGAACACAGTTACAGACTCAACATAAAGTGTCATCAGTTTCAACAACTTGAGTGAGAGAATACAGGGTGAACAAAGATCACAAACAGTGAGCATGAATGTGATTTAATTTATTTAGTTTTTCGTGCAAGAATGTAGTCAATTTTTTTTTTTACTTGTTATACAAGTTGCATTCTATCTTATTATATTTATTCTTTGTGAAATGTATATAAGATTCATTATGTACAATTGTGTATGTAAGGTTGTGACCAGTTGGCTAGTTCTCGTAGCGATTGGAGGAGGGGGAACCTGGGTAGCTTCGGCAGCGCGGACTACCTCTCCTAATTCCAACTACGGCCAATATATGAAGCTCTTTGACCACTGTATCTCATCACACCCCTGAGGACGGTCCAAGGACTACTGTTGGAGAACTTCTAGAACGACGCAGTCTCCTTTCTATCTACATCTAGACGAGTACGCGCATACGCGTGCACATGCATTGCACCTTAACGGAGTAAGATGGTAGTCAAGACCTTACGCACACCAAGGGTCAAGCGTCGCGGTCAAGTCTATTGTCCTGAGACTCCAAATTATCGGGGTCATGACCTCGGACGAGCAGCAGCTGTCACCAAACCCTTGGATTCCGCCAACGGCTAACGAAGATATTGCCACTTCGATAAAACAATTTCCACAAAGGTTATTATTCTCACCAGTCCATATCAGGACACATATATATTAATGATACAATGTGATGTATCATCATTTATTGTTAGCCCTGTATGTAAATTAAATGATTTCGATGCCTAATCTGCTTGGAAACAGCGACCATGTAAATATATTTCCCTTGTCGGCAACCTTGTCAGATTGATGTATATAATGAACCGTTCCTCTTCGGAGAGTGGGAGATATTCACTTGAATAAAGACAAGAAACAAGACTTGTTTTCCACGCCTCCAGAGAAGCCGCTACCACTCGAACGCTACCATATGTTGTGAACAACACCATCCAACACTACGATGGACATCAAAACTCCCACTTTGAGTCTGGTGTTTACGCTTCTCCTCTTCAACATGGATCCCAGACTCCAGATCTTCACACATATTAAACACACACACAATCACACACACACACACACACACACACACACACACACACACACACACACACACACACACACACACACACGTACGTTAACACACACACACACACACACACACACACACACACACACACACACACACACACACACACACACACACACACACACACACTCCACCGAACGGACGGCGTAGAGGACGATCTGAAGCAAAAGTGAAAAATTCGTGGATCCCAAAGCAAAGGAAGTACCTATTGTATTTACAGGGTGGGGGACATTGCTCGTGGTGTAGTGGGAAGGTGAGGAAAAAGGAGAAGGGGAGGGATTACTGAGGGAAACGGAAGGAAATGAGGAAGGCGAGGACTTGGCCCAGGCAAGCAGACGCCATGTAAACAAAAGAGGTCCCGACCAATTTAGTGACGACGAAATGTCTAACAAAAATGTAAAGATTAGAAACATAGATAAGAACAATTCAATGGAAGGTGAGGATAATAATTTCCAAGGATTTAAAGAGGGGAAAGGCGGATACCAACCTCCCCCGACTAGCAAAACTGGAGGAAAGGCTTGAACAAATGACTGAACATTGGGAGATTAGGTTCGGTAAAATGTCAAAACTTGCAGAAAAAGTTGAAAGATTGGAAGAACTAGAGAAGGCGAACAAAAACTTAACTGATGAAATAGAAGAACTAAAAAGACAGTTAAGAGAAGTAAAAGAGGAGAATAGAGAATTAAAAAAGAACAATAAATACAATAAAGAAACAATAGCAAAAGAGGCACAGGGGTGGAGGAAGATACAGGAATATAGTAAAGTTGCATTTACTGATATAATTAAACAGCAAATGAAAGAACAAACTGAGGACTCAGTTATCAAAGTGATGAGACAGAAGGAGAATATTGTAAGAGACTTAGCAGACAAAAAGAAATGTATAATTATATTAGGAATGAAAGAGAAACATAACCCAGATAGAACCTCAAGAATCAAAGAGGAAAATGAAAAAGGAAGCAGTTTACTACAATTAGTTCAAGAAGGTGAACCACAAATAATGAAACAAATCGAAGAGAAGTTCACTCGGAAAGTATAGTACAGATAAGAACAGACCAATTAAGATTAAATTCAGGTCACAAACGACGGCAGAGAATATCTTATCCAAAACAGGAAAACTAGCAACAAGTGAACAATATAAAAAGGTATGGATAAAAAGAGAAATGAATAAAGAGGAAAGAGAGGAAGAATAAGAGAAAAGACTTGAAGCTAAGGAAAAAAACGAGAACAGAACAGAGTCAGAAAAAGAGAGATTCTATTGGAGAGTAGTGAATATGAAACTAAGGAAATTCGACATACAAGAGAAAGACAAAAGGGAAACAGAGAACACAATGGAAGTGGCAGAAAACTAAGAGTGTCTTACACAAATATAGATGGATTAATAACAGGATTGAATGAGCTGAATGATTATTTGAAGGAAAAAGAACGGGACATAATGGGAATTGTAGAAACAAAATTAAAAGGTCCACTACCACCCAACAGTGTAGGACATGATGCATATGATTATTGGATTAGAAACAGAAAGACAAAGCAAGGGGGTGGAGTTATGTTCCTGACTAAGAAGGATATAAACGTGAGGTGTGTCACATATGGAAAGAATACAGTAGAGATGATTATGATCGAAGTGGAAGACAGAGATGAGGAAGAGCAGAAAGTTTGTGATTAATTATGTGCCTCCGAAAACAGCCTCGTGGGAAGAGAGTGAACATAAAAGTATGTTAGAGGACACAAAGATAACATTAAATAAGATAATGGAAGATGGAGGAAGAATAGTTATGATGGGCGACTTTAATTGCAAAGAAATCTGCTGGGAAGAGATGACAGTAAAGGGTGGAGACGGCTCATGGGGAAACGCTTTACTTGAGATGATTACTGACAATACAATGACACAGTGGATACAGGAGAACACTAGGTATAGAAATGAGAAAGAACCATCGAGACTAGACCTAATAATTACATCTGAACCTAGAATAGTGGACAAGATTGAATATAAAACACCAATTAGTAAAAGTGACCACATATTGATTGAACTGGAACTAAATGAAGAAAAATACATGAAAAGAAATGAACAATATAGAAAAGGAAGAATGATGTATGAAAAAAACAAATTTTGATAAAATAAGAGAATTATTTCAACAAGAAAACTGGGAAGAAATATACAAAGAAGAAACAACAATGGAAGAGAAATGGAATATTTTGACAAAAATTTACAAAAAAGGAGTGGAAAAGTATGTCCCAAGACAAAAACAAGAAAAAGAATATGTAAAATGCTGGTACAATAAAAGTTGTAGGGAGTTAAAAGACAAAAGAGACAGAGCTTGGACCAGATGGAAAAAAGACACAAGGCCTGAAAAATGGAAAATATATACTTGTTATAGAAATGAATATGTACAAACGTGCAGAGAGGAAAAGAGAAAATATGAAAAAGATGTCATAGAAAAGTGTAAAGATCAACCAAAACTATTCTACAGATTTGTAAACAACAAATTGAAAAACAAACAAGACTTGAAAAAATTAAGACAAGGAGGAGTTGAATACACTGAGGAAATTGAAATGGTGGAAATTATGAACAAGCATTTTAAATCAGTGTTTACAAGGGAGAAAACCTGAAGAGATCGAATGGAAAGAGAAAGTCCCTCCCATGAAAGAAATAGAAGAAACAAAGAACGAAATATTGAAACACTTGAGTAATCTTGATGTCATAAAATCGCATGGACCAGATGAAATAGCAAACTGGATTTTGAAAGAATGGAGGAATGAACTGGCAGACAAAATACATAGCATAATAAACAGTTCCTTGAAAGAAGGAAAAGTTCCAGAAGATTGGAAAAAAGCAAATATAGTACCTATATATAAAGGAGGAAATAAAGAAGACCCTACCAACTATAGACCAGTCTCTCTAACAAGTACAATAGCAAACATTTGTGAAAGAATTGTCAAAAGTAGATGGGTAAGCTATTTAGAAAAAAAACAAAAACGTGTTAAATCCAAGGAAATTTGGATTCAGACAAGGACGATCATGCGTCACCAATTTAATATGTTTCTATTCAAGGCTAATAGATATAATACAAGAAAGAGATGGATGGGCTGATTGTGCATTTCTAGACATAAAAAAAGCTTTTGACATAGTACCACATAAGAAGTTGCTCAAGAAATTAGAAACTGAAGGAGGAATACAGGGCAAACTGCTAAATTGGATGGAAGACTTTTTGCAAGAAAGGAAAATGAGAGTAGTGATAAGAGACAAACACTCAAAATGGGATAAAGTAATAAGCGGTGTTCCGCAAGGAACAGTTCTGGCCCCAATAATGTTTGCTATATATATTAATGATATGGATGAAGGAATTGAAAGCTAAATGAGCTTCTTTGCAGATGATGCAAAACTACTGAAAAGAGTGAACACGGAAGAAGATTGTGAATCACTACAGAGTGATCTAAATAAAGTACAGGAATGGAGTAGGAAGTGGGAGATGGAGTTCAATACAAAAAAGTGTAGTATAATGGAATTTGGAAAAAGCAAAAACAGAATAACAGGAGCATATAAATTGGGAGAAGAAGGAATAAAACAAGTAGAAAATGAGAAGGACCTGGGAGTCATTGTTATGAATAATATGTCACCTGAGAAACATATAAATAAGATTTTTGGAGAAACTTATAATTTAATAAGAACAATCAAAGTTGCATTTACATACCTGGATGAAGAAATGGTGAAAAAAATCTAATCACCCTGATAAGACCAAGATTGGAATATGCAGCAACGACATGGTCACCAAGTACAAAAAATGTATAAAAAAAAAAACTTGAAAGAATACAAAGAGCAATTACAAAATTGGCACCAACACTCTCAAAACTATCATATGAAGAGAGACTAGCAAAACTTGAGCTACAGACACTAGAGCAAAGAAGAGAGAGAGGAGATTTGATAACTATTTACAGAATCATGATAAAATGGGATGACAGAAATACAAGAGGACACGGAAAGAAAATCAAGAAAGACAGCTATAGAAGAGATCTGAAAAAGAACAGCTTTCCTCACAGAGTAATAGACAGTTGGAACAAGTTAGATGAGAAAGTGGTGTGTGTAAAAACAATACATGAATTTAAAAATAGTTTAGATAAAATGAGATATGAAGACGAGACACTACGAGCATAGCTCCCCTTCCCGTAAAATACAACTAGGTAAATACACACACACACACTTCAACGAACGGACGGCATAGAAGACGTTCTGAAGAAAATTGAAGTTTAGTGGGTCCCAAAGCAAAGATAAGTGCCTATTGTATTTGCAGGGTGGGGGGGAAATTGCTCGTGGGGTAGTGGGAAAGTAGGGAAAGAGGAGAATGGGAGGGATTGCTGGGGGAAATGGAAGGAAATGAGGAAGGAGTAGACTTGGCCCAGGCAGACAGGCGAAAGGTAAACAAACGGCCCCCCGACCAGCTAAGTGACGATGAAATGTCTAATAAAAATGTAAAGATTAGAAGTATAGATAAGAGCAATACAGTAGAAAGTGATGAGAATATTTTCCAGGGATTTAAAGAGGGTGGGGGGGGGACACAACTCCCCCCCCCCCCGACTGACAAGACTAGAAGAGAAGGTCGATAAGATGATCGAGGACTTGGAGCGTAGGTTCGGTCATGTTAACAACATTGCACAAAGGGTTGAAAAATTGGAAGAACTAGAGAAGGCGAATAAAAACTTAACTGAGGAAATAGAAAACCTGGAAAGACAGTTAAAAGAAGTAAAGGTGGAGAATGAGGAATTGAAGAGGAATAGTAAAGAAAACAGAGAGGGATGGAAGTCGATAAAAGAAAACAGTAAAGTTACATTTACTGACATAATTAAACAGCAAATGAGAGAACAAGCTGAAGACTCAGTTATTAAAGTGATGAGACAGAAGGAGAATATAGTAAGAGACTTAACTGACAAAAAGAAATGTATAATTATATTAGGAATGGAAGAGAAACATAACCCAGATAGAACCTCAAGAACCAATGAGCAAAATGAAAAAGTAAGCAGTTTACTAAAATTAGTTCAGGAAGATGAACCAGAAATTATGAAGGAAATTGAGGAAAAATTCAGGCTCGGAAAGAATAGTACAGATAAGAACAGACCAATTAAGATTAAATTCAGGTCACAAACGACGGCAGAGAATATCTTATCCAAAACAGGGAAACTAGCAACAAGTGAACAATATAAAAAGGTATGGATAAAAAGGGAAATGAATAAAGAGGAAAGAGAGGAAGAAAAGCAGAAAAGACTTGAAGCTAAGAAAAAAACGCGAGCAGAACGGAGTCAGAGAAAGAGAGATTCTATTGGAGAGTAGTGAATATGAAACTAAGGCAGTTCGACATACAAGAGAAAAACAAAAGGGAAACAGAGAACACAATGGAAGTGACAGAAAACTAAGAGTGTCTTACACAAATATAGATGGATTAATAACAGGATTGAATGAGCTGAATGATTATTTGAAAGAAAAAGAACCGGACATAATGGGAATTGTAGAAACAAAATTAAAAGGCCCACTGCCACCCAACAGTGTAGGACATGATGCATATAATTATTGGATTAAAAACAGAGAGAAAAAGCAAGGGGGTGGAGTTATGTTCCTGACTAAGAAGGATATAAACGTGAAGGGTGTCATATATGGAAAGAATACAGTAGAGATGATTATGATAGAAGTGGAAGACAGAGATAAGAAGAGCAGAAAATTTGTGATAAATTATGTGCCTCCGAAAACAGCCTCATGGGAGGAGAGTGAACATAAAAGTATGTTAGAGGACACAAGGATAACATTAAACAAGATAATGGAAGATGGAGGAAGAATAGTTATAATGGGCGACTTTAATTGTAAAGAAATCTGCTGGGAAGAGATGACAGTAAAGGGTGGAGACGGCTCATGGGGAAACGCTCTACTTAAGATGATTACTGACCATACAATGACACAATGGATACAGGAGAACACCAGGTATAGAAATGAAGAAGAACCATCGAGACTAGACTTAATAATTACATCTGAACCTAGAATAGTGGACAAGATTGAATATAAAACACCAATAAGTAAAAGTGACCACATATTGATTGAACTGGAACTTAATGAAGAAAAATATAGGAAAAGAAATGAGCAATATAGAAAAGGAAGAATGATGTATGAAAAAACAAACTTTGATAAAATAAGAGAATTCTTTCAACAAGAAAACTGGGAAGAAATATACAAAGAAGAAACAATAGTGGAAGAGAAATGGAATATTTTGACAAAAATTTACAAAAAAGGAGTGGAAAAGTATGTCCCAAGACAAAAACAAGAAAAAGAATATGTAAAATGCTGGTACAATAAAAGTTGTAGGGAGTTAAAAGACAAAAGAGACAAAGCCTGGACCAGATGGAAAAAAGACAGAAGACCTGAAAAATGGAAAATATATACCGGTTATAGAAATGAATATGTACAAACGTGCAGAGAGGAAAAGAGAAAATATGAAAAAGATGTCATAGAAAAGTGTAAAGATCAACCAAAACTATTCTACAGATTTGTAAACAACAAATTGAAAAACAAACAAGACTTGGAGAAATTAAGACAAGGGGGAGTTGAATACACTGAGGAAATGGAAATGGCGGAAATTATGAACAAACATTTTAAATCAGTGTTTACAAGGGAGAACATACAACCTGAAGAGATTGAATGGAAAGAGAAAGTCCCCCCTATGGAAGAAATAGAAGTAACAAAGAATGAAATATTGACACACTTGAGTAATCTTGATGTCAGAAAATCGCATGGACCAGATGATATAGCAAACTGGATTCTGAAAGAATGCAGGAATGAACTGGCAGACAAAATACATAGCATACTAAACAGTTCCTTGAAAGAAGGAAAAGTTCCAGAAGATTGGAAAAAAGCAAATATAGTACCTATATATAAAGGAGGAAATAAAGAAGAACCTACAAACTATAGACCAGTCTCTCTAACAAGTACAATAGCAAACATTTGTGAAAGAATTATCAAAAGTAGATGGGTAAAATATAAAAAAAAAAAAAAGTGTTAAATCCAAGGCAATTTGGATTCAGACAAGGACGATCATGCGTCACCAATTTAATATGTTTCTATTCAAGGCTAATAGATATAATACAAGAAAGAGATGGATGGGCGGACTGTGCATTTCTAGACCTAAAGAAAGCGTTTGACAAAGTACCACATAAGAAGTTGCTTAAGAAATTAGAAACTGAAGGAGGAATACAGGGAAAACTACTAAATTGGATGGAAGACTTTTTGCAAGAAAGAAAAATGAGAGTAGTGATAAGAGACCAGCACTCAAAATGGGATAAAGTAATAAGCGGTGTTCCGCAGGGAACAGTACTGGCCCCAATAATATTTGCTATATATATTAATTATATGGATGAAGGAATAGAAAGCTATATGAGCTTTTTTGCAGATGATGCAAAACTACTAAAAAGAGTGAAAACAGAAGAAGATTGTGAATCACTACAGAGAGATCTATATAAAGTACAGGAATGGAGTAGGAAGTGGGAGATGGAGTTCAATACAAAAAAGTGTAGTATAATGGAATTTGGAAAAAGCAAAAACAGAATAACAGGAGCATATAAATTGGGAGAAGAAGGAATAAAACAAGTAGAAAATGAGAAGGACCTGGGAGTCATTGTTATGAATAATATGTCACCTGAGAAACATATAAATAAGATTTTTGGAGAAACTTATAACTTAATAAGAACAATCAAAGTTGCATTTACATACCTGGATGAAGAAATGGTGAAGAAAATCCTAATCACCCTGATAAGACCAAGATTGGAATATGCAGCAACGATATGGTCACCAAGTACAAAAAAATGTATAAAAAACTTGAAAGAATACAAAGAGCAATTACAAAATTGGCACCAACACTCTCAAAACTATCATATGAGGAGAGACTAGAAAAACTTGAACTACAGACACTAGAGCAAAGAAGAGAGAGAGAGGAGATTTGATAGCTATTTACAGAATCATGAAAGGCATGGAAATTACTGATAGAGAAAATCTGATAAAATGGGATGACAGAAACACACGAGGACACGGAAAGAAAATAAAAAAAGACAGCTATAGAAGAGATTTGAAAAAGAACAGCTTTCCTCACAGAATAATAGACAGTTGGAACAAGTTAGATGAGAAAGTGGTGTGTGCAAAAACAATACATGAATTTAAAAATAGTTTAGAAAAAATGAGATATGAAGACGGGACCCCACGAGCATAGCTCCTCTTCCCGTAAAATACAACTAGGTAAATACAACTAGGTAAAAACACACACACACACACACACACTCGATCACGAGTCGAACACGTGATCCAAAGACCAAGGGAAAGAAGGGAATTTCGTCGATCTCAACGTTGAGGAAGTACCTTTTTGTATTCATAGGGAAGGGGAAAGCTCGTGGTGTAGTGGGAAGGTTATGAAAAGGAGGTGAGGGATTACTGAGGGAAATGGAAGGAAATGAGGTAGAGGAGAACTTGGTCCAGGCAGGCAGACGCCACGTATACAAAAGAGGTCCAGAGAATTTAATTGACGAGGGATTATCAAAAATGTAAAGATTAGAAATATAGATAAGAGCCGCACAATGGAAAGTGAAGATAATAATTTCTAATGATTTAATGGGAGGGGGGAGCCAACCCTCTTCGATTAGCAAGCCTAGAAGAAAAACTTGAGAAAATTGTCAAACATTGAGAGGATAGGTTCGGTGAACTCACGTGGATCACGCAGAGAGTTGAAAAATTGGAAGAATTAGAGAAGGTAAACCAAAAACTAACTAAATAAATAGAAGTATTAAAAAGACAATTAAAAGAAGCAAAAGATGAGAATCAGGAATTAAAGAATCTACTTACTATAAAGCGCGGAGTTTTCTCAAATTGTCAGTTTTCACAAAACCATAGTGAGCTTGAGCGAAAACGGAAAGGGGTCCGGCGTTTGTGGGCCATGTCACGTAAGGTTTTATTACATGTGCGTTGTTTAAGATAGTGGTCTTTTTTTTTTTTTTTTTTTTTTTATGTTAGGCACCATGCCCGCCAGGGAACCCGACGCTAACAAGAAAAGGCGTCTTCGCCACTTTTGGAAATGGATTACGGTTAACAGGAAAAAAAAACAAAAAAAAAAAACAGAACTGCAGAATGACAAGAACCTGCATGCCCAGTTACGAAACGAACACACTAAAGCTTTCCCGGATTTGTACAGAGACGTTAAAACCTTCCGTGCCAACGCATCTGTTCGAGAATTCCAACGAAAAGTGCTTGAATTAGTTCAGAAAGATGAACCTGAAATCGGAAAACAAATTGAAGAAATGTATAGGCTCAGGAAATATAGTACAGATAAGACCAGACTAATTAAGGTTAAATTCATGTCACAAACGACAGCAGAGAATATCTTAGCAAACACAGGGAAACTAGCAAACAGTGAACAATATAAAAAGGTATGGATAAAAAGAGAAATGAATAAAGAGGAAAGAGAGGAGGAAAAAATGAAAAGACAAGAAGCTAAGGAAAAACATGAATAGAGCAGAGTCAGAAAAAGAGAAATTCTATTGGAGAGTAGTGAATATGATAGTAAGGAAATACGACATACTAGAGAAAAACAAAAGGGAAATAGAGAATACAATGGAACGTGACGACATCTTGACAGGTTGTGAGAGAGGCAGAGGGGAAAACACACAAATAGAACGAGAGTTTATTCTTTAACTAGTTTCGCACTATGGTGCTTCTGAAGAAGTACCATAGTGCGAAACTAGTTGAAGAATAAACTCTCGTTCTATTTGTGTGTTTTCCCCTCTGCCTCTCTCACAATACAATGGAAGTGAACGAGAACAGAACAGAGTCAGAAAAAGAGGGATTCTTTTGGAGAATAGTGAATATGAAAGTAAGGAAATGGGCCATACCAGAGAAAAACAAAAGGGAAACAGAAAATACAATGGAAGTAGCAGAAAATTAAGAGCGTCTTACACAAATATAGATCGCTTGATAACAGGATTGAACAAACTGAATGAATATCTGAAGGAAAATAAACGGACATAATGGGAATTGGAGAGAAAATTAAAAGGTCCACTACTGTTACTGTTGGGCTGTCGATGGCTAAGAATAAAACTGGAACCAAAGCTGCTCCTTTATTGAAAGCTTGAAGCAAAACGTAAAAACAAAAGATATTGGCGTCATAGTATAAGTACCTGAACAAAACAAAAGACGTCTACATAGGATCCAAACATATAAACAATACCAATAGATGCTATAGAGCATCTAAACATATTTCAGAGTATTAAACATATGAGAATCACATGGTATGTAAGGAACCTCCAGCACAAGTATATAATTCTTATACATCAACACAAAGTCTATTGCAAAGCAAGAACAATGCAACAATACAATTAATCTCAATTTACCACATCCCTTTTCCCTTATTGAAAAAGGAGTATCAAGGAATATAACTGAACATTAATCTTCATAATGAAGACATTACAACACCATAATTAGAGATTCAATCTATCAGGTGGTTTCAAAACTCTGCTAGATCTTCTAACAGGTTGTGGACTTGGTACATTGACAGTACTATCAAAATTATCAACATTTACAGAAGAATTTCCATCAGCCTTATCAAATACTTCTGAACTATCAGGACAGTGTCCTTGACCTGAAGGAGACATAGGCACAAAAGGTTTACTGCTACATGAGTTATCTTTTGGTAGAGTGTCATTACTGGGAACAGTTGGTGTATATCTAGGCATTAGTTGATCAGAATGTCTTTTCCAAACAATGTTACAAAAATCCTTTAACATAACCTTGTAATTCCTCACACCTAGGACTTCAATTACTTTCCCTTCCAACCATGAATGACCTTTGCCATAATTCTTTACAAAAACAGCATCATTAATCTTATATTCAGACTTCTCAAACTTACACTCTTTTTCCAAAATCCTTTCCTTCTTATTTTGTGGTTTAATTTTCTCAATAATACCTCTGAAGTTTCTGTTAAACATAAGCTCAGCTGGAGCTTTACCTGTGGAACAATGGATTGAATGTCTGTAATTGTGTAAAAATCTACAGACTGTGGTTCGTATATCACATTCCTTAAATTTACTTAATCCTTCCTTGAAAGGTTTTACAGCCCTTTCAGCTAAACCATTAGATGATGGGTTATAAGGGGCAGGAGTCATATGTTTAATTCCATTCTTTTTTAAGAAAGTCTCCATTTCCTCATATACAAAAGATGAAGCATTATCTGAAACCACAATGTCAGGTAACCCAAAATTACAAAAAAAAAAAAAAAATTCTCAGCATAGAAATTGTTACTGTAGATGTTGTAGACTTTGTTACATGAACATCCATAAATTTAGAGTGCAAATCTACAATCGCTAAGAAATAATTTTCATTGATTGGACCTGCATAGTCCATATGGAGTCTACACTAAGACTTATCCGTCTCAGGCCAAGATAAGGTAACTTCCTGAGAACCTTGAATTTTTTTAAAACAAATTGAACAGGCTTTAGTAGCCTCTGACATATCTTTGTCTAACTTAGGCCACCATATCCAATTCCTGGCTTCAGCCTTCATAGCGCTGATACCATTATGGCCTACATGCAGCTCTGAAAGTACATTACCTCTTAACTCAACTGGTATAACAACTCTATTCGTAAATAGCAACACATCTTCATATATACTTAAATCTGCTTTAACTGCTGCATATTCAGAAATAACAGGATCAGATACCCAACCAAATCTAACACACTGAAACACTTTCCTCAAAACAGGGTCACTCTTTGTCATAACCTTAACCCTTTCATAGGAAATATTTTGATCTTCCAAATTTTCAACTAAATTCACATATTCAGCAGGTGTATGTGAGTCTAAAACAGAATCTGACATGGGCAAACGGCTCAGGGCATCTGCCACAACATTTTCTTTACCAGACTTAAAACATAAATTGTAATCATACTGGGATAACAATAATGCCCAACGCTGTACTCTTGCGTTTGCATTGACAGGAATCTGTTTATCTTTACCAAATAAACCAAGTAGAGGTTTGTGATCTGTACGGATCACAAACTTACGGCCAAGTAAAAAATACTTAAACTTAGTTACAGCGTACACTAACGCTAGAGCTTCTTTGTCCAACTGAGAATAATTTAGCTCAGCGGCAGACAGCTTTTTACTTGCAAAGTAAACTGGTCGTGAACAACCATTAATTTCTTGTATTAACACACATCCTACTCCAACTGGTGAAGCATCTACCTCAACAATAACATCATGCTCACCATCAAAATTGGCAAGTAAATCCGATTTGGCTAACTCTTCCTTAACAGTAATAAATGCATTTGCTTCAACAGAAGACCACTTAAATTTTGCATCTTTCAGTAAATCATACAGAGGTGCTAATACACTTGAATTTTTTTTTCACAAACCTACAATAATAAGTTACTAGACCCAAAAATGATTGAACTTCACCTACAGACCTCGATATAGGTGCTTCTAAAATAGCAGCAAGTTTGCTTGGTGAAGGTTTTATGCCATCACCTGAAATGACATAGCCTAAGTATTCTAAGGAGCTGGTATTCAGAACAGTTTTCTTTTTGTTAATAGCAACATTATGTTTCTGAAAAACCTTCAACACTTTATCTAATCTCTTATCATGCTCCTCTTTAGTCTCACCACCAACAAATATATCATCCAAGAAGGCAACTACTCCATCTATATTCATCAATAACTGGGATATCAATCTTTGGAAGATGGCAGGAGATGATGCAAGTCCAAAGGGTAATCTTTTATATTTAAAAAGACCTTTATGAGTATTAATAACTAACAATTCTTGATTCTCATCATCTACTGGCACCTGTAGATAAGCATCCTTTAAATCTATTTTTGAAAATATCTTGCTTTTACCAACAACAGCAAGGATTTCATCAACTTTAGGCAGAGGGTACTGGTCACATGAAATACTTTTGTTTAATTCCTTGAAGTCTACACAAATACGCATTGACTTTTTGTCAGCTTTTAACACTGGTACAATTGGAGCTGCCCAAGTATTAGAATGTACTGGTTCAATGATATTGTTATCAACTAACTCATCTAAAGCATCTTCTACTAAATTCTGTAGTGGTAGGTCACAGGCCTTGATTTTTTCCAACTAGGCACAGCACCGCTCTTTATGTATACCTTTGCTACAACACATGAAATTGGTAATCTAGAATCAGCTGAAAAATTATCTAATTGTAACTTGGAATCCAAAACATTAACTCCTTCCTCTGTACCTGTGATTGCAATACCAATTTTAGGCATTAAATCTCTTCCACATAAGTTAGAGTTATTAGACTCAATTACATACAAACTTTGAAATACATTGTGACCATTATAAAACATATTTGCACAAACCTTACCCAAAACATGTAAATCATTATTACCATAAGCCTTTAAAATTTTATCACTTGGCTCCACTATTAAATTCAATTTCTTATCCCAATGCAATGTTAGGGTAGACGCACTGGCTCCACAGTCAATTTCATAAGGCACATTATGACCTTCAATAATAATATCCACCTTATTTCTCACTGGCAAAACCTTACCTACAACACTGTGTACAGGTTCATGTGAAAAATTAACACTAACCACTTCTGGAAGGCTAGGTCTATCCATTAAATGTAACAACTGGTTATCATCACTACCAGTATCTCTCTCTTTCTGAGAAATTTCCTCAAAAACCATATTAGTTTTCTTTTTATCAAACCTCTTGTTTTTGTTCAATTTTCCAAAAGATCCTTTCTGGGCACTGCTATCACTAGGCTTACCTTGAGAACCTGTGTATTTACCAGAAAAAGTCTTATCAAAACGGCACACTCTTTTGAGGTGTCCCTTCGTGTTACATACTGCGCATGTTAGGTGCTTAAACCTACAGTTCTCACTTTTGTGTGGATATCCACAATGCTTACAACTTTCTTTTTTCTGACTATTGAAAAATTCAGAACTAACCCCCACTTTCTTCACTTCAGTAGTCGGGAGCTTTTCCCCAACAAAAGCTTTTTCCAAATTTAAAATTTTCTCTAAATTGTCCGTGGAAGACATGGTTTGTAAATCCAAATTCTCGGCCACCAAGTTCGGGAAATACACAAAGGATTACAAAGGCGGAGCATACCGACAGGAGATCTTTTGATCCATATCTAGGTCGGATGCGAAAAAAAAATCATATTAATAATAAAATAATAAATAAAAACTATAATAATGTAAATAACAAATAAAATACATTAATAAATGCATAGGTATAGTTAAATAATAAACAGGTAAATAGTAAATAATAATAAATTGACATATAACTAATAATAAGTGAAAATCAGACACACAAAAGATAACAAAACAGAAACAAATAATATAAGATAAATTATAATCATTACAGCATCTTACTTAGGTATTTATCTAAATAATTCTTAAAGCTTCGAACTGAACTACATTGCATTACATGTGCAGGAAGTTTATTCCATTCATTAACTACACGGTTGGCAAAGTTGTTTCTACCCACTTCCAAATTGAATCTATTTCCGGACAGTTTGAGACCATTGTTTCTTGTCTGATTCTCATTCAATGTGAAGATTTTGTCACTTTTGATGTTGTCAATTCCCTTTAAAATCTTCAGTATCGACAGCCATAAATAATTGGTCTCTCACTCGTACATCAAATAAAGTGCCAAAACTACAATCCTTGGCTAGATTTTTCAAGTCAGCATACAAATCTCTTAAACTTTCATCAGATTTTTTCTTTCTCTTCTGAAATTTGATTAAACTCCGATGATAGCTCGGTTTAACCTTGTGATGTGATTCTAAAAGCTTCACTAACTCACCATAATTTTTAATATGAGGTAAATCAGGCGCACTCAGAATGCTAAGGTACTATAAGTTTCACTTCCTAACGAAACTAATAAAGAATTTTTCTTCTTGTCTCCATCAGTGATTCCATTATGTGCAAAATGAGCCTGCAACATGCTTAACCAAATCTCCCATCTTATTTTATTGGGGTCAAAACAGTCAATCTTACCTGAGGTATTCGCCATTGTACATGAATTGTAGTAAATCTTGTTTAATCCTTGTGAAACAAATGACTAGTAGCCTGCTAAAACAAGGCTATCTGTAAATCGGTAGTAGTGGCATGGGTGCACATGATAGCGGGATCGGCGAGAAAAAAATTCTTCATCTTTGTACATCCCGTCTATCAGTGGGAAAGGCAGCTATTTCCGTCTTTCAACATAACAATCGGTCCATCCACTAACAAATCCTCAGATCCTCGTCGCCACTGTTACTGTTGGGCTGTAGATGGCTGAGAATAAAACTGGAACCAAAGCTGCTCCTTTATTGAAAGCTTAATGCACAACGTAAAAACAAAATATATTGGCGTCATAGTATAAGTACCTGAACAAAACAAAAGACGTCAACATAGGATCCAAACATATAAACAATACCAATAGATGCTATAGAGCATCTAAACATATTTCAGAGTATTAAACATATGAGAATCACATGGTATGTAAGGAACCTCCAGCACAAGTATATAATTCTTATACATCAACACAAAGTCTATTGCAAAGCAAGAACAATGCAACAATACAATTAATCTCAAATTACCACAACTACCAACCAACAGTGTAGGACATGATGCATATAATTATTGGATTAGAAACACAGAGACAAAAAAAGGGGGTGGAGTTATGTTCCTGACTAAGAAAGATATAAACGTGAGGAGTGTCACGTGTGGAAAGAATAGAGTAGAGATGATTGTGATCGAAGTGGAAGACAGAGATAAGAAGAGCAGAAAGTTTGTAATAAATCATGTGCCTCCAAAAAACAGCCTCGTGGGAAGAGAGTGAACATAAAAGTATGTCAGAAGACACAAGGATAACATTAAATAAGATAATGGAAGATGGAGGAAGAATAGTTATGATGGGAGACATTAATTGCAAAGAAGTCTGCTGGGAAGAGATGACAGTAAAGGGTTGAGACGACTCATTGGGAAATGTTCTACTTGAGATGATTATTGACCACACAATGACACAATGGATCCAAGAGAACACTAGATATAGAAATAAAGAACCATCGAGACTAGACCTAATAATCACATCAGAACCTGAAATAGTGGAAAAGATTGAATATAAGACGCCAATAAGTATAAGTGACCACATATTGATTGAACTGGAACTAAACGAGTAAAAAATACATGAAAAGAAATGAACAATATAGAAAAGGAAGATTGATGTATGAAAAAACAAATTTGGATAAAATAAGAGAACTAAAGAAAAAATGGGAAGGAATATACAAAGAAGAAACAACAGTGGAAGAGAAATGGAATATTTTAACAAGAAATTATAAAAAAGGAGTGGAAAAGTATGTCCCAAGACAAAAACAAGAAAAAGAATATGTAAAGTGCTAGTACAACAAAAGTTGTAGGAAGTTAAAAGACAAAAGAAACAAAGCTTGGACAAAATGGAAGAAACACAAAAGACCTGAAAAATGGAAAATATATACTTGTTATAGAAATGAATGTGTACAAACGTGCAGAGAGGAAAAGAGAAAATATGAAAAAGATGTCATAGAAAAATGTAAAGATCAACCAAAACTATTTTACAGATTTGTAAACAACAAACTGAAAAACAAACATGAATTAGAGAAACTACGACAAGGAGGAGTTGAATACACAGAGGAAATTTAAATGGCAGAAATTATGAACAAGCATTTTAAATTGGTGTTTACAAGGGAGAACATACTACCTGGAGAGATCGAATGGGTAGAGAAAGTCCCCCCTATGAAGGAAATAGAAGTAACAAAGAACGAAATATTGAAACACTTGAGTAACCTTGATGTCAGAAAATCGCATGGACCAGATGAAATAGCAAACTGGATTTTGAAAGAATGCAGGAATGAATTGGAAGACAAAATACATAGCATACTAAACAGTTCCTTGAAAGAAGGAAAAGTTCCAAATGATTGAAAAAAATATATAGTATCTATATATAAAGGGGGAAATAAAGATGACCCTACCAAGTATAGACCAGTCTCTCTAACGAGCACAATAGCAAAAATTTGTGAAAGAATTATCAAAAGTAGATGGGTAAGGTATTTAGAAAAAAAGTGCTAAATCCAAGGCAATTTGGATTCAGACAAGGACGATCTTGCGTCACCAATTTAATATGTTTCTATTCAAGGCTAATAGATATAATACAAGAAAGAGATGGATGGGTCGATTGTGTATTTCTAAACCTAAAAAAAGCTTTTGACAAAGTACCACATAAGAAGTTGCTTAAGAAATTAGAAACTGAATTAGGAATACAGGGCATACTGCTTAAATGGATGGAAGACTTTTTGCAAGAAAGAAAAATGAGAGTAGTGATAAGAGACAAACAGTCAAAATGGGATGAAGTTATTAGCGGTGTTCCGCAAGGAACAGTTCTGATCCCAATAATGTTTGCTATATATATATTAATGATATGGATGAAGAAATTGAAAGTTATATAAGCTTCTTTGCAGATGATGCAAAACTATAAAAAAAAAATGAACATGGAAGAAGATTGTGAGTCACTACAGAGTGATCTAAATAAAGTACAGGAATGGAGTAGGAAGTGGGAGATGGAGTTCAACACCAAAAAGTGTAGTATCATGGAATTTATAAAAAGCAAAAACCGAATAACAGGATCATATAATTTGGGAGAAGAAGGAATAAAAAAGTAGTGTAGTAGTTTTAGTTCGGAACAACGGCAGGACAAATGAGAATCAACACAAAATAGCTAATCTCTTTCTTTTGGTAATTAGCCACAATGTGCGACACTAGAAGTGTCACATGAGAAATATAGGTGAAGCTCGGACTAAGGCTTATGGTTGTAGCTGGACGTGGAGCCTAACGTCAGCGAGGCGGTAGCAGATGATGACGGCGAGGCTCGATGGGACAGGTAGAAGACTGGACGAGGAGATGTAGTTTGACGCTGGTCGGTCTGGTCGGTACTGTTCTGCCAATCTCGGCGAAACGCCGACCTTTTAAAGGAGGCTGGCGGGAACGTGAGGAGCTTTCCAAGTTCCTGATTGGCTGACCGCTGGTTGGCAGGGACACCCTTGCAAACTACGCTTGCCAACTACAGGAACTTGGAAAGGCTAGTTCCGAAGATTTCTTTGATCAGTGTGTGACGGGTCGTAGGATGCATCACGTCACTACACCACTCACCTCGTTCTTCGAAAGCGGGCGTCGAGGAGGATAGGGAGCGACGCGCGCGACGTACTTGAACAGGTCTGGCCTTCGAATCAATCGCCCCGAACGAGTGGTCATGCCGTCAGGGGGCATGTCTGGCGAGGAGGGCCTTGATGGAGGGGGGCTCGAGTGCAGGGTGGTGTTGTCGAGGTCGGAGGCCTGGTGATGGGAGGTCGGTTGAGTATGGAGCTGTGGAGACATAAGGTTGGGTGAGAATTGTTGCATTGCATGGTCGAGCGGGGGCGTGGGGTGGGGAGGATCTTGGGGGGTGCCGGGAACAGTTGTAGAAGGATGTGGTTGTGGGATAGGAGAAGGATAAGGGTTCGCCGTCGCGTACGCGTGATCTGTGTGAGTTTGGGGGGGGGGCTGCTGCAGGTGCTGTGGAGTTAGGGGCAGGAGGGGAGTATTGGTTTGGAGGGGAGAGTTTTTCGGGGGGTGGGGAATGACTTGGTTCGGTGGTGAGGATGGGGTTAGGATCATGTTGTAAGAGGTATTGTAGTGGCCCTGGAGGTTTGGTAGGGGGAGTGGTGGGGATGTGGGCCGGCTTGAGCCTGTCGATGGAGACGCGATCCGGTTTGGCATCTCGGTTGATCACGAAGTGTTTTGTCATCAGACTCGGAAGGGGCCATCGTATGGGCGTTGAAGAGGAGTTCGTTTGGAGTCTCGCCTGAGGAAGACGTAGTCACTTGTAGACAGGGCCGGGGGAAGGTGCTCCGGTTGAGGTTATGGTGGGCGAGGGGGGGGTTGGACGGGTGTTGGCGAATGTCTCCTTGATAAGTTGGAGGAGGGCGTAACGGTCAGGATCGCCGACGGCAGGCGTGGCAATTTCCCCAAGGAGGCGAAGGTTCTCAGCGCAAAGTAGCTGAGATGGGGAAATGTCGTTGTTGACCTTTGGTGTGACGCGGATCGTGAGAAGCACCAGGGGAAGGGCGTCGACCCAGTCGCATGAGGGTTGTGCCTTAAGCGACTCCTTCAGTTGGCGGTGGAACCGTTCCACGAGTCCATTGGCTTGGGGGGTGGTAAGCGGTAGTCCGGTTGCGTTTGGTGCCAAGGAACCTGAGGAGGCTGGACCATAGGTCAGATTCGAACTGAGGGCCCCTATCGGTGACAATAATGTGAGGTGCGCCGAATCTTGATACCCAACTGGAGAGGAAAGCACGGGCGGTCGTCTCGGCGGATACATCCGGAAGGGGGATCCCTTCTGGCCACCTGGTGTACCTGTCGATACACGTAAGGAGGTAACGGATGCCACGAGAAGGCGGAAGGGGGCCCACAATGTCCACATGGACTGACTGGAAACGCGCCGTGGGTGTAGGAAAACGCTGGAGTGGTGCGCAGACATGGCGTGTAACCTTGGCCGTCTGGCAGGGGAGGCAGGTCTGGGTCCATTGTCTGACATCCTTGTTGATGCCTGGCCAGACGACTCGATCCGTAATGAGGCGTTGTGTCGCGCGGATGCCCGGATGACTGTGGTCATGGAAGGAGGAGAAGACGTCCTTACGGTGGCAGGCGGGGATGTACAGGCGGGGTTTGCCTGTGAAGACGTCACACCACAATGGTACGGGGTTGTTAGGAAGCTGTCTTAGCTGTAAGGATGAGGTGTCGTGCATACGTAGGAGGCGGAATTCACTGTCGTTATTCTGAGATGCGGCGATGCGTGAGTAGTCTATGTTGTGGTCAGGGAGGATGCTGGAGGCGTCGGCCACCTGGTTATCCTCTCACTTGATATACTCAATTCGAGTATCAAATTGGGAGAGGAATGACAGCTGCCGGGAGACTCTTGGGGAGTGATGGTCGGAGACCCTGTCTAGGGCATGGGCGAGTGGCTTGTGGTCTGTAAGGATGACGAAAGGCCGTCCTTCAAGGAAGTAAAGGAAGTGCTTGACGGCCGAGACTATGGCTAGCAGTTCCCTGTCAAAGGCGCTGTAGCGAATTTGAGGAGGGTCCAGACGTTTCGAGAAAAAGGCGATAGGCTGGAGCTGGCCGTTGATCTTCTGTTGGAGGACGGCGCCAATTACTGAGGAGGAGGCATCGGTGGTAAGGAATGTGGGGGCGTGAGCTACCGGGTAGGACAAACGGGCGGCCTCAGTGATTGCCGCCTTGACTAGCCCGAATGCTTGGGTCGCTTCGGAAGACCACTTCACAGGTTTGACCGACCGCTTGGAATGGTTCTTGGTGAGGTCGTTCAAGGGAGCGAGTTTTGCAGCTGCGTCGGGGACGAATCTATGGTAATAATTGACGATTACTAGGAATCGTCGCAGCATTTTGATGGATGTTGGCTGTGGGAAGTCTTTTATGGTGTCGATTTTTTGAGGGAGAGGATACAGGCCTGCCGTTGAGATACGGTGTCCGAGGAAGTCGAGAGATGAGACTCCGAGGAGACACTTGGACGGGTGTACCCGGAGGCTATAATCTTGGAGGCGGCGGAAGAGGAGGCGGAGGTGTTGGTGGTGCTGGTCGTGAGTATCGGAGGCTACGAGGATGTCGTCGATGTAAACGGTGATGAAGTCGAAGTCTCTCAGGGCATGGTCTATGAATCTCTGGAACGTCTGGGCGGCATTTCGGAGGCCAAAGGCCATCATCTTCCATTCGACGAGGCCGAACGGAGTGGCTATGGCTGTCTTCTGGACGTCTTCCGGCGCTACAGGGATTTGATGAAACGCCCTGACCAGGTCGATCTTAGAGAAGACCTGTTTCCCGTGAAGCTTGAAGTGGAGGTCCTGAGCGTGAGGGATGGGGTAGCGGTCGGGCTTCGTGATGCGGTTAAGTTGACGGTAGTCACCGCAAGCCCGCCATTGGTTGGGCGGTGGGGGTGACTTGGGAACCATGTGGAGTGGTGATGCCCAAGCACTCTCCGATGGTTGGATGATGTCCTGGTCTAGGAGTTCTTGGAACTCCTGTTTGGCAGCGGCCATCTTTTCTGGGGAAAGTCGTCGAGGCTTGCTGTATACTGGTGGTCCAGATGTCTGGATGTAGTGCATGATGTTGTGAGGGGTGGTGGTGGTGTTGGTCTTGTCTGGCGATGTTAGCTGGGGAAACTCCTGCAGGATGCGTGCATAATCGCCATCGGGCTGGAGTGACGATATCTTGTGGGAAGTTGCGTTAGTGGTGGTTCCTGGTATGCTTGTTGTGCCGTGGTACAAGCAGTTGTCCTTGGCGCTAACTACCATATTGTAGTGCTGGAGGAAGTCGTAGCCAAGGATGGGTTGCTGTACCGCTGCTATGACGAATGTCCAAGGGAACTTGACATCGTGGAGTTCCAGGACGCTGTGGTGGCTGCCGTACGTTGCGATGGGCGTACCGTTGGCTGCAAGCAGGTCGTAGGATGGCCAACGTGTACCGTGGTTGGGTTCTTCCGTCGGGGGTATGATGCTGACGGCTGAACCTGTGTCTACCAGGAAGGATAGGCCAGAATGACGATCATGCACTGAGAGGAGGGTGTGGGTATGGTTAGCGGGGGTAGGGGTGGTTACCAACCCCCGCGTTTGGCGTTTCCCTGCGACCAGCTGCATGGTTGCGTGCATCTGAGTGCCTTGGCTCCGAAGCGGGTATGGTACCAGCGGGAGGTAGTATCCTGTCGTGGAACGGGGCTACGTGGTGGTTGATGGCTTCCCTTCTCGGCTAAAAACTGGTTGAGCAAAGACATCATGTCGGCCACTTCCTGTCGTAGCTGCTGCACACTTTGGTCACTGGCACTATATGACACGGGAATGTTTTCACTCACAGCACTAATGTCACTAAAACCTGGGTCGTCACTACACTGAACACTTTGCACTGGTTTGTCATTGGGGTGGAAGCTGCTTGCTGACCGGACTTGTACCGAGATATGAAGTTGGAACAATCTATCTGCTATTTCGCAGTATTGTTCGTCGTCCTTATCGCCGGATAGAGCTTCCAGGTGTAAGTGGAGTGCGTCCGGCATCTTGGAGAGGTGAATGGAGCGGAGGAGTTCCTAGGGCAATGACACCTTTGCCCGGGTGTTGAGGGCGGCCATGCGGGTGTATAATTGTGACGGGATGATGTCGCCGAGTTCACCATGCTGGATATCTCGGTAGAGCTGGTCGTCGGGCTTGGTGTAAAGCTTTCGTA
This sequence comes from Oratosquilla oratoria, assembly GCF_046742065.1. NCBI lineage: Eukaryota > Metazoa > Arthropoda > Malacostraca > Stomatopoda > Squillidae > Oratosquilla > Oratosquilla oratoria. The sequence goes on along the minus strand of NC_134782.1, from coordinate 82,030,718 downwards.
AGGCAGTCTTGAGGGCGGAACACTTGCCTTCTTGCGGAGGAGAGGAGACGACGTTACGGACAAGGGAGATGACGTCCGTTGGTAGAGCGGCGATGTACGCGCCGAAGGCTTGGAGGTCCGTCACGTTACCTTGAGTGGTTAAATAGGCCTCTGTGTGAACTAGCCAGCTCTCCAAGTCACGGGAGAAACTGGGAAGTTTCACTTGTGTGTTTTCCATAATCCTGGTTGTCTTTCACCGGGGTCACCACTTTCTAGTAGTTTTAGTTCGGAACAACGGCAGGACAAATGAGAATCAACACAAAATATCTAATCTCTTTCTTTTGGTAATTAGCCACAAGGTGCGACACTAGAAGTGTCACATGAGAAATATAGGTGAAGCTCGGACTAAGGCCACAGCTTAGTGGAGCTTATGGTTGTAGCTGGACGTGGAGACTAACGTCAGCGAGGCGGTAGCAGATGATGACGACGAGGCTCAATGGGACAGGTAGAAGACTGGACGAGATGTAGTTTGTGCGCTGGTCGGTACTGTTCTGCCCATCTCGGCGAAACGCCGAACTTTTAAAGGAGGCTGGCGGGAACGTGAGGAGCTTTCCAAGTTCCTGATTGGCTGACCGCTGGCTGGCAGGGACACCCTTGCAAACTACGCTTGCCAACTACAGGAACTTGGAAAGGCTAGTTCCGAAGATTTCTTTGATCAGTGTGTGACGGGTCGTAGGACACATCACGTCACTACAGTAGAAAATGAGAAGGACCTGGGAGTCATTGTTATGAATATGTCACCTGAGAAACATATAAATAAGATTTTTGGAGAAACTTATAATTTAATAAGAACAATCAAAGTGTTATGAATAATATGTCACCTGAGAAACATATAAATAAGATTTTTGGAGAATCTTATAATTCAATAAGAACAATCAAAGTGGCATTTACATACCTGGATGAAGAAATTGTGAAGAAAATTCTAATCACTCTGATAAGACCAAGATTGGAATATGCAGCAACGATGTGGTCACCAAGTACAAAAAAATGTATAAAAAAACTTGAAAGAATACAAAGAGCAATTACAAAATAGGCACCAACACTCTCAAAACTATCATATGAAGACAGACTAGCAAAACTTGAGCTACAGACACTAGAGCAAAGATGAGAGAGAAGAGATTTGATAGCTATTTACAGAATCATGAAAGGCATAGAAATTATTGATAGAGAGGATCTGATAAAATGGGATGATGGAAATACAAGAGGACACGGAAAGAAAATCAAGAAAGACAGCTATAGAAGAGATGTGAAAAAGAACAGCTTTCCTCACAGAGTAATAGACATTTGGAACAAGTTAGATGAGAAAGTGGTGTGTGTAAAAACAATACATGAATTTAAAAATAGTTTAGATAAAATGAGATATGAAGACGGGACACTACGAGCATAGCTCCCCTTCCCGTAAAATACAACTAGGTAAATACACACACACACACATGAACACATACAAGTACACGCAAATACATGTTTACAGACACACATGTACATACATACACATGTACACACACACATGTACATAGGCATGTAGACTAACACACATGTACAAAGGATTACAAAGGCGGAGCATGCCGACAGGAGACCTTTTGATCCATATCTAGGTCGGATGCGAAAAAAAAAATCATATTAATAATAAAACAATAAATAAAAACTATAATAATGTAAATAACAAATAAAATACATAAATAAATGCATAGGTATAGTTGAATAATAAACAAACAGGTAAATAGTAAATAATAATAAATTGACATATAACTAATAATAAATGAAAATCAGACAGACAAATGGTAACAAAACAAAAACAAATAATATAAGATAAATTATAATCCTTACAGCATCTTACTTAGGTATTTATCTAACTGATTCTTAAAGCTTTGAACTGAACTACATTGCACTACCTGTGCAGGAAGTTTATTCCATTCATTTACTACACGGTTGGCAAAGTTGTTTCAACCTACTTCTAAATTGAATCTATTTCCGGATAGTTTGAGACCATTGTTTCTTGTCTGATTCTCATTCAATGTGAAGATTTTGTCACTTTTGATGTTGTCAATTCCCTTTAAAATCTTAAAGACCTGTATCAAGTCACCTCTGAGTACACATACAGACATATATATATACACATGTACACACACAAACATGTACACATACATGTACACACACACACTTTTACACACACATGTACAGACACACACGGCTCGGTGGCGGATTGGTAAAGCACTGGCCTCACAAGCCAGAGAACCGGGGTTCGATTCCCCGGCCGGGCGGAGATAAGTTGGGTTTGTCTCCTTTCACGTGTAACCCCTGTTCACCTAGCAGTGAGTAGGTACGGGACGTTAGTCAAGGAGTTGTGACCTTGCTGTCCCGGTGTGTGGTGTGTGAGTGGTCTCAGACCTACCCAGAGATCGGCAAATAATGAGCTCTGAGCTCACTGCCGTAGGGTGGTGTCTGGCTGTCTCGACAGAGACTGCAGCAGATCCGAGGTGAATACACACGTAAAACACACGCACAGGTACACACATAGACGGACACGCAAAAACACACATGTTCAAACAGTCATGTACACATACACATGTACACACATTTACACACACACACACATGTCCAAAAAGATATGTACACATACACACATATACACATATACATATACACATACGCGTGTAGGCCGCCCACATTGAAGTTAAGTAAATTGAGACGGAGGGGAGGAAAATAAGGATGAGTATTTTATGTAGGCCAGTGGTTCTCAACCTGGGGCCCCCAAAGAATCCACGGGGGCCCCCCAAAGGAGCCGCGGGGACCCCCAGACAGGCGTCAGGGTTTAGGATCGGCGGGGGCCCCCAAGAAGAGCGGCGGGGGCCCCCTGGAGGAGCGGCGGGGGCCCCCAGGAGGAGCGGCGGCCAACACCTTATCTTCTTGGAACGTTTTCTTCGTTATACTCTTAGTAGCCATTAGCCATTTCCATAGGTGCTTCTATCTACGCCTCTGTCTACGCTTCTTCGCCGTTTCGTCTCTTGGTATCGGCTTCGTCGCTATGGCTTCGCCATGGGCACTTGAACTGATTCGCGAGGGGGCGCTTCGCGCCCTGCCCTTTGCTCGCGGCCAATCAATCGTCTCCGTTGCCGTGACGTCAGCGTTCTCGGCCAATCAGTCGTCTGCGTTGCCGTGACGTCACCACTCTCGGCCAATCAGTTGTCCCCGTTGCCGTGACGTCACCACGTATCGGTAGTCGGTATTGTACAGCCAATCACCCTTACGAAAGTGGCCCCCAAAGACCGTCACCACTGAAGTCATTTCAGAATAATTTTGAATGCGTTACATATATATATATATATATATAAAAGTGTGTGTGTGTATTTACCTAGTTGTATTTTACGGGAAGAGGAGCTATGCTCGTGGTGTCCCGTCTTCATATCTCATTTTATCTAAACTATTTTTAAATTCATGTATTGTTTTTGCACACACCACTTTCGCATCTAACTTGTTCCAATTGTCTATTACTCTGTGAGGAAAGCTGTTCTTTTTCACATCTCTTCTATAACTGTCTTTCATGATTTTCTTTCCGTGTCCTCTTGTATTTCCATCATCCCATTTTATCAGATTCTCTCTATCAATAACTTCTATGCCTTTCATGATTCTGTAAATAGCTATCAAATGTCCTCTCTCTCATCTTTGCTCTAGTGTCTGTAGTTCAAGTTTTGCTAGTCTCTCTTCATATGATAGTTTTGAGAGTGTTGGTGCCAATTTTGTAATTGCTCTTTGTATTCTTTCAAATTTTTTTTATACATTTTTTTGTACTTGGTGACCACATCGTTGCAGCATATTCCAATCTTGGTCTTATCAGAGTGATTAGAATTTTCTTCACCATTTCTTCATCCAGGTATGTAAATGCCACTTTGATTGTTCTTATTGAATTATAAGATTCTCAAAAAATCTTATTTATATGTTTCTCAGGTAACATATTGTTCATAACAATGACTCCCAGGTCCTTCTCATTTTCTACCTTTTTTTTTTTATTCCTTCTCCCAATTTATATGATCCAATTATTCTGTTTTTGCTTTTTCCAAATTCCATTATACTACACTTTTTAGTGTCGAATTCCATCTCCCACTTCCTACTCTATTCCCATACTTTATTTAGATCACTCTGTAGTGACTCACAATCTTCTTCCGTATTCACTTTTTTTTTAATAGTGTAACGTAATATTAGATATTACGTCATATGTGTAATTATGTTATAGAATTGTGTTCCTTTGTATTACATAACTATGTTCATATTTCTTGTCTATGTATGTATTTGTAACAATGTTAAGCAGTAACGCCCGTCCACTATATGTAATCTTGCCTACGTGCGGAGAAAGGTGCGCACTCTTGTAGAACAAACAGACAAGCGAAATCCTGAATAGTTCGGAGCGCACAGATTTGACAGTTACTAAATAAGTAGATTGTTCAAGCGAGTCGAGGGTCTTAAAACTACCCATGTTGACGTGTGTTAACTTACCCTCCTCCCCTCCTTTCGCTCTCCCGCACACTTCACCGGAAGTATCCCGCTTCCGGTCCAATGGTATATAAGCGGTGGAAATCGCTCACTCCTTGTCATTTTCTCACATATTGATCTCTTGATAAAAACTAGAAGTTTAGATTCATGAGACGATTGGTGTGAAGTGATCACCCTTTTTGCCTACATTGCGTGTCTGATATACATTGCATTACTTTATACTTATATTTGTACTTATTACTTATTTTGATGCATGTTCCTGATCTCTTTGTACTTAGATAGTACCATATTGTATACGTATCTTGTGTTTCTTATTTGAACGATAATTTCCATATTCTTATAATCGTGTAACGGTCCCATTGACCCTACTGCCCATTCTCTTTTGTGTTGATTGCCTGTAAATATTTTCCATATTAATAATTTCGTTTACTAGTTTTATCGCTAGTTTAATATTCCTTTCCTGGAATCTTCTTTGTTACCTTTACTTCTAGTCTTACGAATTATCTAGGCCCTGGCCAGATAGTTCAGTCCTACAGTGGCTTCTAGAAGTGAGCTGGTTCTTAAGCACTTATCCGTTATACGTAACGTCTCTTCACTAACCAGCCGCCCGTAACAAAGTGGCGACCCTTGCCAAGGATATTTTATCAGGTATTTAACACATTCTTTTAGAGATGGATGATATAATTCAAGAATTCGTTCAAAATCCCAAGGTAAGTTTCTTAAAGAAACAAACTAAAGACACTTTGATAGAAATAGGCAAGCACTTTGGAGTAGACATTGATACAAGTTTGCGAAAGAAAAAATTACTTCAGGAACTCGTTGAAAATCTGATCGAAGATGAGATCTTATCTCCAGAAGAGATTACAGATATACCAATTCCTTCAAATAGGTTAGAAATAGAGGCACGACTAACCGAACTTAAGATTAAGGAGATTGAATTAAAGGTCAGGAGAGTAGAAATTGAGGAGGAAGCTAAACTGAAACAAATGCAAATTGAGGCAGAACTTAAAGCTAAAGAGGAGGAAGCTAAACTGAAACAAATGCAAATTGAGGCAGAATTTAAAGCTAGAGAAGAGGAAGCTAAAGTGAAACAAGTAGCTAAAGAGGAGGAAACTAAACTGAAACAAATGCAAATTGAGGCAGAATTTAGAGCTAGAGAAGAGGAAGCTAAAGTGAAACAAATAGAAAGAGAGGACGAAACTAAAATCAAATTGGCAGAATTTAAAGCTAGAGAAGAGGAAGCTAAAGTGAAACAAGTAGAGTTAGAATTAAAGAAGACAGAAGTAGAAGCTAGGATTGTTGATAGACAACCCGTAGTTCAGGAAGGTCATATAGATATTTCCAAGTATGTAAAACTTCTACCCCAATTTTCAGAAGGAGAGCCAGAAATTTTCTTTCTTCAGTGGGAAAAATTGGCGCAACAGTTACAAATCCCTAAAGAAAATTGGCCATTAATCATTCAAACACAATTTAAGGGTAAGGCTCAGCAAATTTATACTTCTCTTTCAGAAGCAGAAAGCGAATATGATAATATGAAAGCTTGTATTTTAAAAGCTTATGAACTAATACCAGAGGCCTATAGACAGAAATTCCGTAATTATAGGAAGACACCTCAGTTAACATATGTAGAATATGCGGCTCAACAAGAGAGGTTATTCAATAGGTGGTGTTTGGCTAGTGAAACGGACACCTTAGATAGACTTAAACAGTTGATTTTGTTGGAGCAGTTTAAGAATACCTTAGAGACAGATCTTAGGATTTTTATAGATGATCATGTTCCCGAAACTTTAACTAAAGCTGCTGTATTGGCTGATGAGTTCACACTAAATCATAAACCTAAGTCAAAACAAATGGAATCCCAAAAGTCAAAGTCATATATTCCAGATTCAACAAAATACTCTGATCCTTGGTCCCCAAAGAAACACTTTGAAAATCAGTCTAGCCCATCACATTTCAGTTACAGGTCTGATTTCAATCAATATCCTCCAAACCAACCTTGGCAAACAATGGAAAGGTTTAAGACTAATCCCCCTGTAACTTGTTCATATTGTAAACAGGTTGGCCATCACATTTCTAATTGCAGAAAGAGACTGACACCCTCATTCTCCAATAAGACACCAACTCTTGTAAGTAATATAAAATCAGATGATTCAAAATCCTCTATTCAGGATACACTACCAAAGAAGCCGGTATTGTCAAGTAATGTAGAACCACCCTCATCAGATCATGATCCTTGTTTCAAACCATTTGTATCTTCAGGAACTATATCTCATAGTAGTAGTTCACAACAATATCCTATTTCCATACTCCGAGACACAGGAGCAAAGCAAAGTCTGATTTTAAATTCTGTCTTGCAGAATCTGGGTGAGTCGTATACAGGTTATGATATATTGATAGAAGGAGTTGGAGGAATTGTAAAATGTCCATTACATAATGTTTTCTTGCGGTCTGATTTAACAACCGGAATGGTTAAAGTAGCAGTAGTAGACTCTCTTCCCATAGTAGGAATATCCTTATTGTTGGCCAATGACATCGCTGGAAGCAAAGTCTTTTCTCCCTTAATAACAAATAACCCTAAGACCTCAGTAGAACCTTCAGATATCTTACAGTTGTTTCCCGCTTGTGCTGTAACCAGATCTCAGTACAAGAAATCTGAAGAGGAGACCTATAATTTAGAATCCCTATTCTCCCAAACTGACCCATCTTCTTCTTCACCAGTTTCTCTATCTAGAGCAGAATTAATCAAAGAACAGAAGTCAGATCATTCTCTTAAAAATTTGTACGAGATTGTTTCATCTCCAGAAGAAGTTGAAAAAATGTCACGAGGTTTCTATATAGAAAACGGAGTCCTAATGCGAAAATGGAGAGCATCCACCGCAACCGCTGACCAGCCATGGCAAGTAAGGAATCAAATAGTCCTCCCTCTTGGTTTCAGAAATAATGTTCTAAGATTGGCTCATGATACTCCCTTAGCAGGTCACTTAGGGGTAAGAAAGACCTTGTTCAACATAACCCAACATTTCCATTGGCCCACGGTTGTCAAAGATGTTGCCCAATATTGTAAAACATGTCATACATGTCAACTTGTAGGTAAGCCCAACCAGAAAATTGTAGAAGCTCCACTCCATCCCATTCCTGTAATGGAAGAGCCATTTAAAAAAGTTCTTATTGACTGTGTAGGACCTTTACCTCCTTCAAGTAAAGGAAATCAGTACATTCTCACAATCATGTGTATGAGCACTCGTTTGAAAAATATTAAAGCTCAAAACATAATCAGAGAAATGTTGAAATATTTCACTATGGTAGGATTCCCCAAGAACATTCAAAGTGATCAAGGAAGTAATTTTCTTTCCAACAAGTTTAGAGAAACTCTTGTAACACTAGGTATAAATCATGTAACTTCCTCCGCCTATCATCCTCAATCACAAGGTGCTCTAGAGCGCTTTCACCAAACGCTCAAGACAATGTTAAGAATCTTCTGTGCTGAGAACACTCGAAATTGGGAAGACGGACTCCCCTTTTTGTTGTTCGCCACCCGAACAACAATTCAAGAAAGCCTTGGATTCAGCCCGTCAGAATTAGTCTTCGGTCATGAAGTCCGTGGTCCCCTAAAGATACTTCATGAACAATGGATGAAAGAACCACCAGTTTCTTCTTTGAAATACGTGTCCCAGGTCACCGAGAAGTTGTTAGAAGCTTGGAAGTTGGCAAGAGAGAACTTGACGAATGCTCAACGAGTAATGAAAGGTCGGTATGATAAAAAGTCTAAACTTAGAACTTTCTCTCCAGGAGATCAAGTGTTACTTTATCTTCCCATACCAGGAGAACCATTGCAGGCTAAATACAAAGGACCCTATGAAGTCTTGTCCAGAGCCAGTGATCTCAACTACATAATCAAAACTCCAGACAGAAGAAAGAGTTCCCGTCTCTGTCACATAAATACCTTAAAACCCTATCATTCCAGAGATCCAATTCCAATTTGCAGCTCTACCACAATAGAATCGGAAGAGCCTCCTGATAACCTGCCTAATCCTCCTGAGATTCCCTTGGAAAACTCTCAGATACTACAAAATCTTCAGATAAAAGTAGGACACTTATCTGAGAAACAAGGTAAAGACATTCTTTCTCTCTTAAGAAGTTTTCCAAAATTATTTCTAGATTCCCCAAGATTCACTTCTTTGATAGAACATGAAATAATTCTAGACTCGCCAAGAGCTATCAAACAAGCCCCTTATAGAGTCAATCCAAAAAAGAAGGAGTTCATAAAAGCAGAAATAAACACTCTGCTTCAACAGGGAATAATTGAACCCTCCAGTAGTCCTTGGGCATCTCCTTGCATTCTTGTCCCTAAATCTGACAATTCTTATCGCCTGTGCATTGACTACAGGAAAATCAATGCCCATACTAAGGCCGATGCTTTTCCTATCCCTAGGATAGATGATATCATAGACAGTCTAGGAACTGCCAAGTATGTATCCAAGTTGGATATGTTAAGGGGATACTATCAAATCCCTGTACACCCTCGCTCAAGAGAAGTTACCGCTTTCATTACGGAAGAGGGATTGTTCCAATTCAGAGCAATGCCATTTGGGCTTAAAAATGCCCCTGCCACTTACCAAAGAATGATAAGTAATCTTGTTGCAGGATTGCCAAGAGTAAAAACTTATCTAGATGATGTGATAATATTTAGTCAGTCTTGGACAGAACACATTGAACACCTAAATAATTTCTTTTATAGAGCAGACCAAGCAAACCTTACCATCAATTTGTCCAAATGTGATTTCGGACATACACAGGTCCCCTATTTTGGGATTTAAAGTTGGAAATTCCCAAGTGTTTCCAATAGACGCCAAGATAAAAGCCATCAATGATGTACCAACACCCACTAATCGTAGAGAGGTACGTCGATTCCTTGGAATGAGTGGCTATTATCGCCGTTTTTGTCCAAATTTTTCAGATGTAGCAGAACCATTGACTGACCTGTTGAGAAAAGACCACGACTTCGTGTGGACACCTACCTGTGAGACGGCCTTCAAAAACCTGAAGTCCCTTCTCACTAACGCACCAGTTCTAAGGGCACCCGATTTCCAACGACCCTTTCTTCTGCAAGTCGACGCCAGCGACACCGGTATCGGTGCCGCCCTCTTGCAAGAACACAATGAAGTTCTTCACGCTATCGCCTACTACAGCAAGAAGCTGTCCCCTGCGCAGAAGAACTACTCAACAATTGAGAAGGAGACGCTCGCTTTGGTCCAGGCCCTTATCCACTTCGAAGTCTACCTGGGTTCCTCAACTACCATTCAAGTATATTCGGATCACAACCCCTTAAAGTTCCTACAGACTATGAAAAACAAGAATCCGAGACTTACACGTTGGAGTTTATTTCTCCAACCCTTTAATCTAACAATTCATCACATAAAAGGCGTCTTTAATGTTTTAGCCGACGTCCTTTCTAGAACATAGCTTTTCAACAGAAAGTGAAAAGCTTTCCCAAACGGTGGTGTAACGTAATATTAGATATTGCGTCATATGTGTAATTATGTTATAGAATTGTGTTCCTTTGTATTACATAACTATGTTCATATTTCTTGTCTATGTATGTATTTGTAACAATGTTAAGCAGTAACGCCCGTCCACTATATGTAATCTTGCCTACGTGCGGAGAAAGGTGCGCACTCTTGTAGAACAAACAGACAAGCGAAATCCTGAATAGTTCGGAGCGCACAGATTTGACAGTTACTAAATAAGTAGATTGTTCAAGCGAGTCGAGGGTCTTAAAACTACCCATGTTGACGTGTGTTAACTTACCCTCCTCCCCTCCTTTCGCTCTCCCGCACACTTCACCGGAAGTATCCCGCTTCCGGTCCAATGGTATATAAGCGGTGGAAATCGCTCACTCCTTGTCATTTTCTCACATATTGATCTCTTGATAAAAACTAGAAGTTTAGATTCATGAGACGATTGGTGTGAAGTGATCACCCTTTTTGCCTACATTGCGTGTCTGATATACATTGCATTACTTTATACTTATATTTGTACTTATTACTTATTTTGATGCATGTTCCTGATCTCTTTGTACTTAGATAGTACCATATTGTATACGTATCTTGTGTTTCTTATTTGAACGATAATTTCCATATTCTTATAATCGTGTAACGGTCCCATTGACCCTACTGCCCATTCTCTTTTGTGTTGATTGCCTGTAAATATTTTCCATATTAATAATTTCGTTTACTAGTTTTATCGCTAGTTTAATATTCCTTTCCTGGAATCTTCTTTGTTACCTTTACTTCTAGTCTTACGAATTATCTAGGCCCTGACCAGATAGTTCAGTCCTACAGTGGCTTCTAGAAGTGAGCTGGTTCTTAAGCACTTATCCGTTATACGTAACGTCTCTTCACTAACCAGCCCGTCCCGTAACAATAGTTTTGCATCATCTGCAAAGAAGCTCATATAGCTTTCAATTTCTTCATCCATATAATTAATATATATAGCAAACATGATTGGGGCCAGAACTGTTCCTTGTGGAACACCGCTTATTACTTCATCCCATTTTGAGTGTTTGTCTCTTATCACTACTCTCATCTTTTTTTCTTGCAAAAAGTCTTCCATCCATTTAAGCAGTTTGCCCTGTATTCCTCCTTCAGTTTCTAATTTCTTAAGCAACTTCTTATGTGGTATTTTGTCAAAAGCTTTTTTTATGTCTAGAAATGCACAATCAGCCCATCCATCTCTTTCTTGTATTATATCTATTAGCCTTGAATAGAAACATATTAAATTAGTGACGCATGATCGTCCTTGTCTGAATCCAAATTGCCTTGGATTTAGCACGCTGTTTTTTTCTAAATATTTTACCCATTTACTTTTGATAATTCTTTCACAAATTTTTTGCTATTGTACTTGTTAGAGAGACTGGTCTATAGTTGGTAGGGTCTCCTTTATATATAGGTACTATATTTGCTTTTTTTTTTATATCATTTGGAACTTTTCCTTCTTTCAAGGAACTATTTATTATGCTATGTATTTTGTCTGCCAGTTCATTTCTGCATTCTTTCAAAATCCAGTTTGCTATTTCATCTGGTCCATGCGATTTTCTAACATCAAGATTACTCAAGTGTTCCATTATTTCATTCTTTGTTACTTCAATTTTTTTTCATGGGGGGGACTTTCTCTTTCCATTCGATCTCTTCTGGTTGTATATTCTCCCTTGTAAACACTGATTTAAAATGCTTGTTCATAATTTCCGCCATTTCTATTTCCTCTGTGTATTCAACTCCTCCTTATCTTAATTTCTCCAAATCTTATTTGTTTTTCAGTTTGTTGTTTACAAATCTGTAAAATAGTTTTGGTTGATCTCTTTCCATTCGATCTCTTCCGGTTGTATATTCTCCCTTGTAAACACTGATTTAAAATGCTTGTTCATAATTTCCGCCATTTCTATTTCCTCTGTGTATTCAACTCCTCCTTGTCTTAATTTCTCCAAATCTTGTTTGTTTTTCAGTTTGTTGTTTACAAATGTGTAGAGTAGATTTGGTTGATCTTTACATTTTTCTATGACATCTTTTTCATATTTTCTCTTTTCCTTTCTGCACGCTTGTACATATTCATTTCTATAACAGGTATATTTTTTCCATTTTTCAGGACTTTTGTCTTCCATTTGGTCCAAGCTTTGTCTCTTTTGTCTTTTAACTCCCTACAACTTTTGTTGTACCAGCACTTTACATATTCTTTTTCTTGTTTTTGTCTTGGGACATACTTTTCCACTCCTTTTTTATACATTTTTGTCAAAATATTCCATTTCTCTTCTACTGTTGCATCTCCTTTGTGTATTCTTTCCCAGTTTTCATTTGAAAGAATTTTCTTATTTTATGAAAGATTGTTTTTTCATACATCAATCTTCCTTTTCTATATTTTTCATTTCTTTTCATGTATTTTTTCTCATTTAGTTCTAGTTCTATCAATATGTGGTCACTTTTACTTATTGGTGTTTGGTATTCTATTTTATTTCACTATTTCAGGTTCTGATGTGATTATTAGGTCTAGTCTCGATGGTTCTTCTTCATTTCTATACCTCGTGTTCTCTTGAATCCATTGTGTCATTGTGTGGTCAATAATCATCTCAAGTAGAACATTTCCCCATGAGTCTTCTCCACCCTTTGCGGTCATCTACCAGCAGATTTCTTTGCAATCAAAGTCGCCCATAATAACTATTCTTCCTCCATCTTCCATTATCTTGTTTAATGTTATCTTTGTGTCTTCTAACATACTTTTATGTTCACTCTCTTCCCACGAGGCTGTTTTTGGAGGCACGTAGTTTATTACAAACCTTCTGCTCTTCATATCTCTGTCTTCTATTTCTATCATAATCATCTCTACTCTATTCTTTCCATATGTGACACTCTTCACGTTTATATCCTTCTTAGTCAGGAACATAACTCCACCCCCTTTTTTTATCTCTCTGTTTCTAATCCAATAATTATATGCATTGTGTCCTATACTGTTGGGTGGTAGTGGACCTTTCAATTTTGTCTCTACAATTCCCATTATGTCCGGTTCTTTTTCCTTCAGATACTTGTTCAGTTCATTCAGTCCTGTTATTAATCCATCTATATTTGTGTAGGACACCCTTAAACTTTCTGTTATTTCCATTGTATTCTCTGTTTGTTTTTTTGTTTCTCTCTGTTATGGTCCATTTCCTCAATTTCATACTCACTACTCTCCAGTAGAATTCTTCTTTTTCTGACTCCGTTCTGGTCTCGTTTTTTTCTTTAGCTTCTTTCCTTTTCATTTTTTCTTCCTCTCTTTCCTCTTTATTAATTTTTCTTTTTATCCATACCTTTTTATATTATTCACTTGTTGCTAGCTTCCCTGTTTTTGCTAAGATATTCTCTGCTGTTGTTTGTGACCTGAATTTAATCTTAATTGGTCTGGTCTTATCTGTACTATATTTTCCGAGCCTAAACATCTCTTCGATTTGTTTCATTATTTCAGGTTCATCTTCCTGAACTAATTCTAGTAAGCTGCTTACTTTTTCTATTTCCTCACTGATTCTTGAAGTTCTATCTAGGTTATTTTTCTCTTCCATTCCCAATATAATTATACATTTCTTTTTATCTGCTAAGTCTCTTACTATATTCTCCTTCTGTCTCATCACTTTGATAACTGAGTCTTCAGTTTGTTCTTTCATTTGCTGTTTAATTATGTCAGTAAATGCAACTTTACTGTTTTCTTGGATTTTTCTCTAACCCTGTGCTTCTTTTGCTATGGCCTCTTTATTGTCTTTATTGTTCCTCTTTAATTCTTCATTCTCCTCTTTTACTTCTTTTAACTGTCTTTTTAATTCTTCTATTTCTTTAGTTAAGTTTTTGTTCGCCTTCTCTAATTCTTCCAACTTTTCAACTCTCTGCGCAATGTTGGTTACGTTACCGAACCTGTTTTCCCAATGTTCGATCATCTTATCAAATTTCTCCTCTAGTCGTGTCAATCGGGGGAGGATGGTATCCCCCCCACCCTCCTTAAATCCCTGGAAATTATTATCCTCACCTTCCATTGTGCTGCTCTTATCTACATTTCTAATCTTTACAATTTTGTTAATCCCATCACCAGAATCATCGGTCCTCCGTTTGTTTACAAGACGTCTGGCCTCTTGGACCAAGTCGTGCCCTTCCTCATTTCCTTCCATTTCCCTCAGTAATCCATCCCCTTCTCCTTTTTACTCACTTTCCCACGACACCACGAGTTATCCCCTTCCCTGTAAATACAATAGGTACTTCCTTTGCGTTGAGGTGCACGAAAATTTTACTTTTTCTTCAGAACTCTAATCCTCGCCGTCCATCCGACAAAAGTGTGTGTGTGTGCGTGTTGTGTGTATTTACCTAGTTGTACCTTGCGGGAAGGGGAACTATGCTCGTGGTGTCCCGCCATTGTATCTCGCAGTGTCTAGTTTGCTTTTAAACTCATGAATGGTTTTTGCGCATACTATTTCATTACCCAGTTTGTTCCAAGTGTCCAAAACTCTATGTGGAAAACTATTTTTCTTCAGTTCTCTTCTATAACTATGTTTTTTTTTTATTTTCTTTCCATGTCCTCTTGTGTTTCTCTTGTCCCAGTAAAGTAAATCCTCTCTATCAAGTATCTCTGTGCCTTTCATGATTCTGTAGATGGTCAATAGGTCACCTCTCTCTCTTCTTTGCTCCAGTGTCGGTAACTCTAATTTAGGCAATCTCTCCTCGTATGATAGGTTTGCAAGTGGAGGTACCATTTTTGTAGCAGCTCTTTGGATTTTTTCTATTTTCTTTATATTCTTTTTGGTTCTGGGGGACCACAATGTCGCCGCATACTCTAGTCTAGGCCTTATCAATATAACCAATATTTTTTTTATCATGTCTTCATCCAAGTATGCAAATGCCACTTTTATTGATCTTAGCAAGTTGTAAGTCTCCCCGACAATTCTGTTAATCTGTTTATCATAGGACAAGTCGTTTGTGATAATTACTCCCAATTCTTTTTCGGATCCTACTTTCTTTACTTCCTTGGTTCCAATTGTATATTTTCCTGATATTCTGTTTTTGCTTTTTCCAAACTCCATTATGCTACACTTCTTAGTATTAAAGTCCACTTCCCATTTCTGACTCCAGTTCCATACCCTATTTAGGTCTTCTTGCAGTGCTTCACAGTCCTTATCAGTTTCTACTTTCCTTAACAGTTTGGTGTCGTCAGCAAAGAAGCTCATGTAACAGTTCACGTCTTCGTCCATGCCATTCATATAAATAGCAAACATTATTGGTGCCAGTACAGATCCTTGCGGTACTCCACTGATCACCTCTTTCCAATCTGAATATTTTTCTCTGAGCACTACTCTCATCTTTCTACCAGTCAGGAAGTCCTCCATCCATTTTAGTAGGTTCCCTTGTATTCCTCCTATGTGTTCCAGTTTTTTTGTTTAGTAATTTTCTGTGTGGTACTTTGTCAAAGTCTTTTTGCAAGTCTAGGAATGCACAATCAACCCATCCATTTCTTTCTTGCACTATATCTATTAGCCTTGAGTAGAAGCATATTAAGTTTGTGGTGCATGATCTTCCTTGTCTGAACCCAAATTGTCTTGGGTTTAATATGTTGTTGTCTTCCAGATTTTTTACCCATCTATTCTTGATGATTTTCTCACAAATTTTGGCTATAGTGCTTGTTAGTGATACTGGCCTATAGTTGGTGGGTTCTTCCTTGTTTCCTCCTTTATATATTGGTACAATGTTAACATTTTTCCAGTCATTAGTTATCTTTCCTTCTTTGAGTGAGCTATTTATTATGATGTGTATTTTGTCTGTTAGTTCTTCTTTGCATTCCTTTAGAATCCAATTTGCAATACCATCCGGGCCATGTGAATTTCTGACGTCCAGTTTTGATAGATGTTCTGATATTTCTTTTTGTGATATTGTGAACTCACTCATGTGGGGAGATTGCTAGTTATTATCTACGTCCCTATTTTGTATTTTCTCTCTGGTGGAGTGGTTGTTCATGACTTCGGCCATTTCTAATTCTTCTGTGTATTCTATATTTCCTTGGCGTAGTTTCACCATTTCCTGTTTGGTTTTAAGTTTACCATTCACATACCGATAGAATAGCTTGGGTTGATCTTTGCATTTATCTATAATATCCTTCTCATGGTTCCTTTTTTCCTCTCTTCTCACATTAACATACTCATTTCTATAGTTTATATAAATTTGCCATTTGCTTTTTTTTTTTTATCCTTTCTCCACTTTTTCCAAGTTTTGTCCCTTCTGTCTTTTGCCTCACTGCATCTTTTGTTGAACCAACATTTAATGTACTCTCTCTCTCGCTTTTGTCTTGGTACATGCCTGTTTACCCCTTCATTGTGATTATCCATCAATATATTCCATTTCTCTTCCACTGTTGTCTCTTCCATATAGAATTTTTCCCAGTTTGCATTCCGGAAGAATGTTATTCTGTTATTCTGTTTTTGCTTTTTCAAAATTCCATTATACTACACTTTTTTGTATTGAACTCCATCTCCCACTTCCTACTCCATTCCTGTACTTTATTTAGATCACTCTGTAGTGTTTCACAATCTTCTTCCGTGTTCACTTTTTTCCAGTAGTTTTACATCATCTGCAAAGAAGCTCATATAGCTTTCAATTCCTTCATCCATATCATTAATATATATAACAAACATTATTGGGGTCAGAACTGTTCCTTGTGGAACACCGCTTATTTCTTCATCCCATTTTGAATGTTTGTCTCTTAACACTACTCTCATTTTTCTTTCTTACAAAAAGTCTTCCATCCATTTAAGCAGTTTGCCCTGTATTCCTCCTTCAGTTTCTAATTTCTTAAGCAACTTATATGGTACTTTGTCAAAAGCTTTTTTTAGGTCTAGAAATGCACAGTCAGCCCATCCATCTCTTTCTTGTATTATATCTATTAGCCTTGAATAGAAACATATTAAATTGGTGACGCATGATCGTCCTTGTCTGAATCCAAATTGCCTTGGATTTAGCACGTATTTTTTTTTTCTAAATATCTTACCCATCTACTTTTGACAATTCTTTCACAAATTTTTGCTATTGTACTTGTTAGAGAGACTGGTCCATAGTTGGTAGGGTCTTCTTTATTTCTCCCTTTATATATAGGTACTATATTTGTTTTTTTCCAATCTTCTGGAACTTTTCCTTCTTTCAAGGAACTGTTTATTATGCTATATATTTTGTCTGCCAGTTCATTCCTGCATTCTTTCAAAATCCAGTTTGCTATTTCATCTGGTCCATGCGATTTTCTGACATCAAGATTACTCAAGTGTTTCAATATTTCATTCTTCGTTACTTCTATTTCTTTCATAGGGGGGACTTTCTCTTTCCATTTGATCTCTTCAGGTTGTATGTTCTCTCTTGTAAACACTGATTTAAAATGTTTGTTCATAATTTCCGCCATTTCTATTTCCTCTGTGTATTCAACTCCGTGTCTTAATTTCTCCAAATCTTGTTTGTTTTTCAGTTTGTTGTTTACAAATCTGTAGAATAGTTTTGGTTGATCTTTACACTTTTCTATGACATCTTTTTCATATTTTCTCTTTTCCTCTCTGCACGCTTGTACATATTCATTTCTATAACAAGTATATATTTTCCATTTTTAGGTCTTTTGTATTTCTTCCATTTGGTCCAAGTTTTCTCTTTTTTGTCTTTTAACTCCCTACAACTTTTGTTGTACCAGCACTTTACATATTCTTTTTCTTGTTTTTGTCTTGGGACATACTTTTCCACTCCTTTTTTTTTTTTTGTTTTTTATAGATTTTTGTCAAAATATTCCATTTCTCTTCTACTGTTGTATCTTCTTTGTGTATTCTTTCCCAGTTTTCATTTTGAAAGAATTATCTTATTTTATGAAAGTTTGTTTTTTCATACATCATTCTTCCTTTTCTATATTGTTAATTTCTTTTCATGTATTTTTCCTCATTTAGTTCTAGTTCTATCAATATGTGGTCACTTTTACTTATTGGTGCCTGGTATTCTATCTTTTCCATTATTTCAGGTTCTGGTATGATTATTAGGTCTAGTCTCGATGGTTCTTCTTCATTTCTATACCTCGTGTTCTCTTGAATCCATTGTGTCATTGTGTGATCAATAATCATCTCAAGTAGAACATTTCCCCATGAGTTGTCTCCACCCTTTACTGTCATCTCTTCCCAGCAGATTTCTTTGCAATCAAAGTCGCCCATAATAACTATTCTTCCTCCATCTTCCATTATCTTGTTTAATGTTATCTTTGTGTCTTCTAACATACTTTTATGTTCACTCTCTTCCCACGAGGCTGTTTTTGGGGGTACGTAGTTTATTACAAACCTTCTGCTCTTATCTCTGCCTTCTACTTCTATCATAATCATCTCTACTCTGTTCTTTTCATATGTGACACACCTCACATTTATATACTTCTTAGTCAGGAACATAACTCCACCCCCTTGTTTTATCTCTGTTTCTAATCAAATAATTATATGCATTATGTCCTATGCTGTTGGGTGGTAGTGGACCTTTCAATTTTGTCTCTACAATTCCCATTATGTCCGGTTCTTTTTCCTTCAGATACTCGTTCAGTTCATTCAGTCCTTTTATTAATCCATCTATATTTGTGTAGGACACTCTTAACTTTCTGTTGTTTCCATTGTATTCTCTGTTTCTTTTTTGTTTCTCTCTGTTATGGTCCATTTACTCAATTTCATATTCACTACTCTCCAGTAGAATTCTTCTTTTTCTAACTCCGTTCTGGTCTCGTTTTTTCTTTAGCTTCTTTCCATTTCATTTTTTCCTCTCTTTCCTCTTTATTCATTTCCCTTTTTATCCATACCTTTTTATATTATTCACTTGCTGCTAGCTTCCCTGTTTTTCCTCTCTTTCCTCTTTATTCATTTCCCTTTTTATCCACACCTTTTTATATTATTCACTTGCTGCTAGCTTCCCTGTTTTTGCTAAGATATTCTCTGCTGTTGTTTGTGGCCTGAATTTAATCTTAATTGGTCTGATCTTATCTGTACTATATTTTCCGAGCCTAAACATCTCTTCGATTTGTTTCATTATTTCAGGTTCATCTTCCTGAACTAATTCTAGTAAACTGCTTACTTTTTCTTTTTCCTCGCTGATTCTTGAAGTTCTATCTAGGTTATGTTTATCTTCCATTCCCAATATAATTATACATTTCTTTTTATCTGCTAAGTCTCTTACTATATTCTCCTTCTGTCTCATCACTTTGATAACTGAGTCTTCAGTTTGTTCTTTCATTTGCTGTTTAATTATATCATTAAATGCAACTTTACTGTTTTCTTGGATTTTTCTCTAACCCTGTGCTTCTTTTGCTATGGCCTCTTTATTGTCTTTATTGTTCCTCTTTAATTCTTCATTCTCCTCTTTTACTTCTTTTAACTGTCTTTTTAATTCTTCTATTTCTTTAGTTAAGTTTTTGTTCGCCTTCTCTAATTCTTCCAACTTTTCAACTCTCTGCGCAATGTTGGTTACGTTACCGAACCTGTTTTCCCAATGTTCGATCATCTTATCAAGTTTATCCTCTAGTCGTGTCAATCGGGGGAGGTTGGTATCCCCCCCACCCTCCTTAAATCCCTGGAAATTATTATCCTCACCTTCCATTGTGCTGCTCTTATCTATATTTCTAATCTTTACAATTTTGTTAATCCCATCACCAGAGTCATCGGCCCTTCCTTATTTCCTTCCATTTCCCTCAGTAATCCCTCCCCTTCTCCTTTTTCCTCACTTTCCTACGACACCACGAGTTATACCCTTCCCTGTAAATACAATAGGTACTTCCTTTGCGTTGAGATCCACGAATATTTCACTTTTTCTTGAGAACTCTAATCCTCGCCGTCCATCCGACAAAAGTGTGTGTGTGTATTTACCTAGTTGTATTTTACGGGAAGGGGACCTATGCTCGTGGGGTCCCGTCTTCATATCTCATGTTATCTAAACTATTTTTAAATTCATGTATTGTTTTTGCACACACCACTTTCTCATCTAACTTGTTCCAACTGTCTATTACTCTGTGAGGAAAGCTGTTCTTTTTCAGATCTCTTCTATAGCTGTCTTTTTTTTATTTTCTTTCCATGTCCTCTTGTTTTTCTATCGCCCCATTTTATCAGATTCTCTCTATCAGAATCGCTTTCATGATTCTGTAAATAGCTATCAAATGTCCTCTCTTCTTTGCTCTAGTGTCTGTAGTTCAAGTTTTGCTAGTCTCTCTTCATATGATAGTTTTGAGTGTTGGTGCCAATTTTGTAATTGCTCTTTGTATTCTTTTTTTTTTTTTATACATTTTTTTGTACTTGGTGACCATATCGTTGCTGCATATTCCAATCTTGGTCTTATCAGGGTGATTAGTATTTTCTTCACCATTTCTTTATCCAGGTATGTAAATGCCACTTTGATTGTTCTTATTAAATTATAAGTTTCTCCAAAAATCTTATTTAAATGTTTCTCAGGTGACATATTATTCATAACAATGACTCCCAGGTCCTTCTCATTTTCTACTTTTTTTATTCCTTCATCTCCCAATTTATATGCTCCTGTTATTCTGTTTTTGCTTTTTCCAAATTCCATTATACTACACTTTTTTGTATTGAACTCCATCTCCCACTTCCTACTCCATCCCTGTACTTTATTTAGATCACTCTGTAGTGACTCACAATCTTCTTCCGTGTTTACTTTTTTTTAGTAGTTTTGCATCATCTGTAAAGAAGCTCATATAGCTTTCAATTCCTTCATCCATATCATTAATATATATAGCAAACATTATTGGGGCCAGAACTGTTCCTTGTGGAACACCGCTTATTACTTCATCCCATTTTGAATGTTTGTCTCTTATCACTACTCTCATTTTTCTTTCTTGCAAAAAGTCTTCCATCCCTTTAAGCAGTTTGCCCTGCATTCCTCGTTCAGTTTCTAATTTCTTAAGCAACTTCTTATGTGGTACTTTGTCAAAAGCTTTTTTTAGGTCTAGAAATGCACAGTCAGCCCATCCATCTCTTTCTTGTATTATATTTATTAGCCTTGAATAGAAACATATTAAATTGGTGACGCATGATCGTCCTTGTCTGAATCCAAATTGCCTTGGATTTAACACTTTGTTTTTTTCTAAATATTTTACCCATCTACTTTTGATAATTATTTCACAAATTTTTGCTATTGTACTTGTTAGAGAGACTGGTCTATAGTTGGTAGGGTCTTCTTTATTTCCTCCTTTATATATAGGTACTATATATATTTTTTTCCAATCTTCTGGAACTTTTCCTTCTTTCAAGGAACTGTTTATTATGCCATGTATTTTGTCTGCCAGTTCATTCCTGCATTCTTTCAGTATCCAGTTTGCTATTTCATCTGGTCCATGCGATTTTCTGACATCAAGATTACTCAAGTGTGTCAATATTTCATTCTTTGTTACTTCTATTTCTTCCATAGGGGGGACTATCTCTTTCCATTCGATCTCTTCAGGTTGTATGTTCTTCCTTGTAAACACTGATTTAAAATGTTTGTTCATAATTTCCGCCATTTCCATTTCCTCTGTGTATTCAACTCCCTCTTGTCTTAATTTCTCCAAGTCTTGTTTGTTTTTCAGTTTATTGTTTACAAATCTGTAGAATAGTTTTGGTTGATCTTTACACTTTTCTATGACATCTTTTTCATATTTTCTCTTTTCCTCTCTGTACGTTTGTACATATTCATTTCTATAACAAGTATATATTTTCCATTTTTCAGGTCTTCTGTCTTTTTTCCATCTGGTCCAGGCTTTGTCTCTTTTGTCTTTTAACTCCCTACAACTTTTGTTGTACCAGCATTTTACATATTCTTTTTCTTGTTTTTGTCTTGGGACATACTTTTCCACTCCTTTTTGTAAATTTTTGTCAAAATATTCCATTTCTCTTCCACTGTTGTTTCTTCTTTGTATATTTCTTCCCAGTTTTCTTGTTGAAAGAATTCTCTTATTTTATCAAAGTTTGTTTTTTCATACATCATTCTTCCTTTTCTATATTGTTAATTTTTTTCATATATTTTTCTTCATTAAGTTCCAGTTCAATCAATATGTGGTCACTTTTACTAATTGGTGTTTTATATTCAATTTTGTCCACTATTCTAGGTTCGGATGTAATAATTAGGTCTAGTCTCGATGGCTCTTCTTCATTTCTATACCTAGTGTTCTCCTGTATCCATTGTGTCATTGTATGGTCAGTAACCATCTCAAGTAGAGCGTTTCCCCATGAGCCGTCTCCACCCTTTACTGTCATTTGTTCCCAGCAGATTTCTTTGCAATTAAAGTCGCCCATCATAACTATTTTTCCTCCCTCTTCCATTATCCTGTTTAATGTTATCTTTGTGTCCTCTAACATACTTTTATGTTCACTCTCTTCCCATGAGGCTGTTTTCGGGGGCACATAATTTATCACAAATTTTCTGCTTTTCTTATCTCTGTCTTCTACTTCCATCATTATCATCTCTACTGTATTCTTTCCATATGTGACACACTTCACGTTTATATCCTTCTTAGTCAGGAACATAACTCCACCCCCTTGTTTTGTCTCTCTGTTTCTAATCCAATAATTATATGCATCATGTCCTACACTGTTGGGTGGTAGTGGACCTTTTAATTTTGTTTCTACAATTCCCATTATGTCCGGTTCTTTTTCTTTCAAATAATCATTCAGCTCATTCAATCCTGTTATTAATCCATCTATATTTGTGTAAGACACTCTTAGTTTTCTGCCACTTCCATTGTGTTCTCTGTTTCCCTTTTGTTTTTCTCTTGTATGTCGACTTTCTTTAGTTTCATATTCACTACTCTCCAATAGAATCTCTCTTTTTCTGACTCCGTTCTTATCTCGTTTTTTTTTCCTTAGCTTCAAGTCTTTTCTCTTATTCTTCCTCTCTTTCCTCTTTATTCATTTCCCTTTTTATCCATATCTTTTTATATTGTTCACTTGTTGCTAGTTTCCCTGTTTTGGATAAGATATTCTCAGCCGTAGTTTGTGACCTGAATTTAATCTTAATTGGTCTGGTCTTGTCTGTTCTATATTTCCTGAGCCTGAATTTCTCTTCGATTTGTTTCATTATTTCTGGTTCATCTTCCTGAACTAATTCTAGTAAATTTCTTACTTTTTCATTTTCCTCTTTGATTCTTGAGGTTCTATCTGGGTTATGTTTCTCTTCCATTCCTAATATAATTATACATTTCTTTCTGTCTGCTAAGTCTCTTACTATATTCTCCTTCTGTCTCATCACTTTGATAACTGAGTTTTCAGTTTGTTCATTCATTTGCTGTCTGATTATGTCAGTGAATGCAACTTTGCTATTTTCTTGGATTTTTTCCCAACCCTCCTTGTTCTCCTTATTATTCTCCTTTAAGACTTTATTCTCTTCTTTTACTTCTTTAACTGTTTTTTTTTTAATTCTTCAATTTCCTTAGTTAAGTTTTTGTTCGCCTTCTCTAGTTCTTCCAATTTTTCAACCCTCCGTACAATGTTGTTAACATGACCGAACCTACGCTCCAAGTCCTCGATCATCTTATCGACCTTCTCTTCTAGTCTTGTCAGTCGGGGGGGGGGGGAGGTTGTGTCCCCCCCCCCCACCCTCTTTACATCCCTGGAAAATATTCTCATCACTTTCTACTGTATTGCTCTTATCTATACATCTAATCTTTACATTTTTATTAGACATTTCATCGTCGGTCGGGGGGCCGTTTGTTTACCTTTCGCCTGTCTGCCTGGGCCAAGTCCTCTCCTTCCTCATTTCCTTCCATTTCCCTCAGCAATCCCTCCCCTTCTCCTCTTTCCCTACTTTCCCACTACCCCACGAGCAATTTCCCCCCACCCTATAAATACAATAGGCACTTCTCTTTGCGTTGGGATCCACGAAACTTCAATTTTCTTCAGAACGTCTTCTAAGCCGTCCGTTCGTTGAAGTGTGTGTGTGTGTGTATGTGTGTGTGTGTAATAAAACCACTTGGAAAATAAAATGTTTGTTGACCGAACGTTTTCGTCTATTCAAGACATTTTGAAGGTACAGAGTAAGGTTATGACGTTATATATACATGCACAAGAAACAGTAGGGTGGAAATTAGGACAGGTCCCTTGTGACCTCATTATCTCAGCATGGCCGAACGTGTGACCCGGCTACTGTCAACAATTTTATTTGTAACAAAGTTATCTAATTTATACATTCCCATACTCATATTCATGTTGTTCTCAAATGAATCTTTTATATAACATGATTCTATGATATTCCTCTCCTTATTGTCCTTACTTAAGACAATTTTCTTTGTGTTATTCCAATCAATGTAATGATTAAAATCCCTTATGCAAAACAACCCACTTGAAACTTGCCCTGTCCTGATGTTATATTTATGTTGGTTTATTCTCAATTTTAAATCCTTGCTTGTTTGTTCAATATAATTAAAGTTACAATTTTTGCAAGGGATACTATAAACACAGCCTTCAGTACAAGCAGGTGAATTTTTAATCAACCTGTTTTTAACAGTGTTGTTATTTTTAAAAACAACTTGGGCACCAAACTTATTAAAAGTTTGGTGTCCAAGTTGTTTTTAAAGATAGTAACACTGTTAAAAACAGGTTGATTAAAAATTCACCTGCTTGTACTGAAGACTGTGTTATAGTATCTTCTTTGTTTCCCCCTTATATATTGGTTCTATATTTGCTCTTTTCCAATCTTCTGGAACATTTCCTTCTTTCAATGAACTCCTTATTAGGATATGTATTCTGTCTGTTAGTTCGTCCCTGCATTCTCTCAAAATCCAGTTTGCTATTTCATCCGGACCATGCGATTTTCTGACATCAAGATTACTCAAATGATTCATTATTTCATTCTTTGTTACTTCTATTTCTTTCATAGGGGGACTTTCCCCTCCCACTCGTCATCTCTCAGTTGTATGTTCTCCCTCGTAAACACTGATTTAAAATGCTTATTCATAATTTCTGCTATTTCTATTTCCTCTGTGTATTCTGTTCCTCCTTGTAGTTTAACTAATTCTTGTTTGTGTTTCAGTTTGTTGTTTATAAATCTATAAAATAGTTTTGGTTGATCTTTATGTTTTTCTATGAGATCCTTTTCGTATTTTCTCTTTTCTTCTCAGCACACTTGTACATACTGATTTCTATAACTAGTATATATTTTCCATTTTTCAGGTCTTTTGTCTTTTTTCCATTTTATTTAAGCTTTATTCCTTTTGTTTTTTAACTCCCTATATCTTTTGTTATACCAACACTTTACATATCCTTTTTGTTGTTTTTGTCTTGGAACATACTTTTACATGTTTTACATGTTATAAATTTCTGTCAAAAATTTTCATTTCTCTTCTACTGTGGTTTGCTCCTTGTGTATCCTTTCCCAGTCTGGTTTCTAAAAAATAATTCTCCTATTTTATCAAAATTAGTTTTTCCATACATTAATGTTCCCTTTGTATATTATTCGTTTTTTCTCATGTATTTTTCCTCATTTAGTTCCAGTTCAACTAATATGTGGTCACTTTTACGTATTGGTGTCATATATTCAATCTTGTCCACTATTTCAGATTCTGATATGGTTATTAGATCCAGTCTCGATGGTTCTTACTTATTTCTATACCTAGTATTCTCTTGAATCCATTGTTTCATTGTATGTTCTATAATCATATCAAGTAGTACATTTCCTCACAGATCGTCTCCACCTTTCACTGTCATCTCTTCCCATCAGATTTCTTTACAATTAAAGTCACCCATTATAATTAGTCTTCCTTCGTCTTCCATTATCTTATTTAGTGTTATCCATGTGTCCTATAACATACTTTTTTGTTCTCTCTCTTCCCACGAAGCCGTTTTAGGAGGCACATAATTTATTACAAACTTCCTGCTCTTCTTGTCCCTGTACTCTATTTCCACCATAATCATCTCCACTCTACTCACTCTATATGCAACTTTCCTCACATTTATATCCTTCTTAGGAACATAACTCCACCACCCTGTTTTACTTCTCTGTTTCTAATCCAATAATTATATGCGCCATGTTCTACACTATTGGGTGGTAATGGACCTCTCAATTTTGTTTCTACAATTCCCATTATGTCCGGTTCTTTTTCCTTCAGCTAATCATTCAGTTCACTCAAGCCTGTTATCAAGCCATCTATATTTGTGAAAAACACTTTTGATATTCTGTTACCTCCATCCTGTTTTCTGTTTTCCTTCAGTTTTTCTCTACCATGAACAATTTCCTCACTTTCATATCCACTACTCTCCAATAGAATTTAGTCTTTTTGTTTTCTCTTCCTCTCTTTCCTCTTTATTCGTTTCTCTTCTTATCCCTACCTGTTTATACTGATAACGTATTGCTAGTTTTCCTGGTTTTGATAAGATATTCTCTGCTGTCGAATGTAAACTTAATTGGTCTTATCTTGTTTATATTGTATTTCCACAATCTATATATTTCTATTTCTTCAATTTCTTTCCCTATTTCTTGTTCATCTTCTAGAACTATTTTAATACCTTGTTTACTTTTCCTTCTCCTCCTTTACTCCTGTAGCCTTCTTCGGATTATGCTTCTCTTCCATTCCTAATATAATTATACATTTAGTTTTATCTGCTAAGTGTCTTACTATATTCTCCTTCTCTCTCATGACTTTAATAACTGTGTCCTTGGTTTGTTCTTTCATCTGTTGTTTCACTATATCTCTAAATTCAATTTTGTTATTATCTTGGACTTTTTTCCAACCATTTAACTCTTTTGCTATGGACTCTTTATTCTCTTTATTATTCCTCTTTAATTCCTCATTCTCATCCTTTACTTCTTTTAACTATCTTTTTCATTCTTCTATTTCTTTAGTTAGTTTTTTATTCTCCTTCTTTAGTTCTTCTAGTTTATCAACTCTTTGTGTATCTAGTGTTAGTTGGTCAAACCTAACCTCCTATGCTTTCTTTCATTTTTGCTAGTTTCTCCTCTAGACTTACTAGTCGGGGAGGTTGTCATCTCGTCTCTCATTAAATCCATAGAAGTAATTATCTCATCTTTTCTTTGAGCTGCTATTACCTACATTTCTACTTTTAATACCTCTGGTCACCTGTTCGACCTCGTCTGTGTCATCTGCACACTTTTTGTTGACACCCCTTCTGACGTTCAAGGCCCGTTCCTCCCGTTCGACAATTTCTTCCATTTTCCTCAATAATGCTTCCCCTTCTCCTTTTTCTTCACCTTCCCACAACACCCCGAGATTTCCCCTTCCCTACTAATACAACACAGGTACTCCCTCGTCGCTGAAATCCACGAAAATTGCGTGTGTGTGTGTTTTTTTTTCGGAGTTTCACGATTGTGTGTGTGTATTTCCACGATCATGTGTGTATATTTCTCTAGTTGTATTTTACGAGAAGGGGAGGTATGCTCGTTGTGTCCCCTCTCCACACCTCGTTTCATCTAGACTGTTTTCAAATTCGTGTATCGTTTTTGCACACACCGCATTTTCATCTAACTTATTCCAAATGTCTATTACCCTGAGGGGGAAGCTGTTCTTTTTCAGGTCTCTTCTATAACTGTTTTTCTTGATTTTCTTTCCGTGTCCTCTTGTATCTCCACTATCCCATTTGACTAGATCCTCTCTATCAATAGTTTCTATGCCTTCCATGATTCTATAGTTATCAAGTGTCTCCTCTCTCTCTTCTTTGTTCTAATGTTTGTAACTCAAGTTTTGTTAGGCTCTCTTCATATGATAGTTCTGAGAGTGTTGGTACCAATTTCGTAATTGCTCTTTGTATTCTTTCAAGTTTTGTTATGCTTTTTTTTTTTTTTTTTTTTTTTTTTTTTTTACCACGTCGTCGCTGCATATTCCAATCTTGGTCTTATCAAAGTAACTAGTATTTTCTTCACCATTTCTTCGTCCAGGTATGTAAATGCCACTTTGATTGTTCTTATTAAATTATAAGTTTCTCCAAAAATCTTGTTTATATGTTTCTTAGGTGACATATTATTCATAATAATGTCTCCTAGGTCCTTCCGATTGTCTACTTTTTAAAAATTTCTTTCTCTCGCAATTTATATGATCCTACTGTTCTTTTTTGCTTCTTCCAAAATCTGTTATGCTACACTTCTTAATGTTGAATTCCATCTCCCATTTCCTACTCCATTCCCATACTTTATTGAGATCACTCTGCAGTGACTCACAATCTTCTAGTGTTCACTTTTTTCGACAGTTTTGCATCGTCCTCAAAGAAGCTCATATAACTTTTAATTCCTATATCTATATCATTAATATACACAGTAAACATTATTGAGGCCAGAACTGTTCCTTGTGGAACTCCACTAATCACTTCATTCCAATTGTAATGTTTGTATTTTATCAACACTCATTTTCCTTTCGTGCGAGAAGTCATCCACTGAAGCAGTTTGCCCTGTATTCTTCCTACAGTTCCTGATTTGTTTAGCAATTTCTTATGTGGCACCTTAGCAAAAGCTTTTTTCAGGTCTAGAAATGCACAATAAGCCTATCCATCTCTTTCTTGTATTACATCTTTTAGCCTTGGATAGAAACACATTAAGTTTGTTACGCATGATCGTCCTTGACTAAATTCAAACTGCCTTGGATTTAGTACAAATTTTAGCTATCGTACTTGTAAGAGAGACCGGTCTATAGTTAGTAGGGTCTTCCTTGTTTCCCCCTTTATATATTGGTACTATGTTTACTCTTTTCCAATCTTCTGGAACTTTTCCTTCTTTCAATGAACTGCTTATCAGAGTATGTATTTTGTCTGTTAGTTCGTTCCTGCATTATCTCAAAGTCCAGTTTGCCATTTCATCTGCTCCATGCGATTTTCTGACATCGAGATTACTCAAGTGATTCATTATTTCTTTCCTTGTTACTTCTATCTCTTTCATAGGGGGGACTTTCTCCTCCCACACCGATTTAAAATGCTTGTTCATAATTTCTGCCATTTCCATTTCCTCTGTGTATTCAACTCCCTTGTCGTAGTTTCACTAATTCTTGTTTGTGTTTCAGCAGTTGTTTACAAATCTACAAAATATTTTTGGATGATCTTAAAAATTTTCTATGACATCTTTTTCGTATTTTCTCTTTTCTTCTCGGCACACTTGTACATATTGATTTCTATAACTAGTACAGTATATATTTTCCATCTTTCAGGTCTTTTGTCTTTCTTACATTTTATCCAAGCTTTATCCCTTTTGTCTTTTATCTCCCATCTTTTGTTGTATGTACTAATACAACACAGGTACTCTCTCTCTGAAATCCACGAAAATTGCGTTTTTTCCTGGAGTTCCAGTCTTCGCGTCAATTCGACGATCATGTATGTGTGTGTATTTACCTAGTTGTATTTTACGGGAAGGGGAGCTATGCTTGTGGTGTCCCGTCATCATATTTCATTTTATCTAGACTTTTTAAATTCGTGTATCGTTTTTACACACACCACATTTTCATCTAACTAATTCCAAATATCTATTACCCTGTGGGGGAAGCTCTTCTTTTTTCAGGTCTCTTCTATAACTGTCTTTCTTGATTTTCTTTCCGTGTCCTCTTGTATCTCCACTATTCCATTTGATTAAATCCTCTTTATCAATAGTTTCTATGCCCTTCATGATTCTATAAATAGTTATCAAGTCTCCTCTCTCTCTTCTTTGCTCTAATATCTGTAGCTCAAGTTTTACTAGTCTCCCCTCATATGATAGTTCTGAGAGTATTGGTGTCAATTTCGTAATTGCTCTTTGCATTATTTCAAGTTTTGTTATACATTTTTTTGTACTTGGTGACCACGTCGTCGCTGGATACACCCAATCTTGGTCTTATCAAAGTGACTAGTATTTTCTTCACCATTTCTTCGTCCAGGTATGTGAATACCACTCTGATTGTTCTTATTAGATTATAAGTTTCTCCATTTTTTTTATAGGTTTCTCAGGGGACATATTATTCATAATAATGACTCCCAGATCCCTCTCATTTTCTACTTTTTTAATTTCTTCCTCTCCCAATTTATATGGTCCCACTATTCTTTTTTTTTTTTTTTTTGCTTCCTCCAAATTCCATTATACTACACTTCTTGATATTGAATTCCATCTCCCACTTCCTACTCCATTCCCATACTTTCTTGAGATCACTCTGCAGCGACTCACAACCTTCTACAGTGCTCACTTTTTTCAAAAGTTTTGCATCCTCTGTGTATTCAACTCCTCCTTGTCGTAGTTTCTCTAATTCTTGTTTATTTTTCAGTTGTTTACAAATCTGTAAAATAGTTTTGGTTGATCTTTACATTTTTCTATGACATCTTTTTCATATTTTCTCTTTCCTTCTCTGCACACTTGTACATATTCATTTCTATAACTAGTATATTTTTTCCATTTTTCAGGTCTTTTGTCTTTTTTCAATTTTATCTAAGCTATATCCCTTTTGTCTTTTAACTTCCTACATCTTTTGTTGTACCAACACTTTACATATCCTTTTCCTTGTTTTTGTCTTGGAACATACTTTTCCACTCCTTTATAAATTTTTGTCAAAATATTCCACCTATGTGCAAGGTAATGCACATAGGTAAAAATAACAGTAAACAGTGGCGGCGCCAGGAGTTTTTAGTTGGGAAGGCTAAGGGGGGCTGAGCAAATTTTTGGGGTGGCTTGTAGTACAGTACTATAATTTTGGCATTAGCGGCAATCCGAAAGGCGTAGTCCAAGGTCCGGCATGGGGTCAAAGGGGCTGGCCTAGGGTCCTTGGTGGGGTCCAGGGGTACCGCCCTGATGGGAGCCCTGCCAGGATTTTTTGTTAGGGGCTGAGGAGGGACTCGACATGTTGACAAGGGGGTGGTCTCAGAAAATAAACTCAGATGATGATCATTCACGAATATCTGAACATGGGAGGCATACCATGCTGCTTTGATCCCAGTAAAAAAGTTGATTTTCTAACCTCACTTATCTATTGTTCGAGTGAGGTATATCGAGTTTCCAAACCCACTGCTGGAGGTCTATTATTATCACTTCACTGAGCTGCTATTCCACTTAGGTTGCAAAAAATTACACGGTACTTTGGGCAGGATTGTAATCAAAACCCCCTCTACATGCTCTGCATGCTGTGACTAGGGTTTCTTGAGCTGGATTAAATGTCTATGAATGGGGTATTATTGTCTGTCAATCATCAAATTGTGTAATTGGGTAAGGAAGGAAATCAAGTGTATATTTCTACCATGAACAATTCATCATGCAGTACATGCCATAGGAAATTCAGGGCCAATGTGGAAATTCAAAAGCTTCTTATATAGTATTGTGGGCCCTGGCATCTAATCACCCTTTTAACCCATGTAGCATATATGTCTGTGTAAATTGCTTCATGAAACATTACTTGAAGTAGGCTATATTTCTTCAATTGTCGAATAAACAAATATTGAAATAAAAACAAAAACAAAAAGGTTTCACAGTTTGTAAAACATTTATATGAATGAAAATTAAATTCATATATAGCTGAACAAACACCTTTGAAACATAAGCACTTCCCTAGAAGCTATTAATTGCAAGTTGTTCCATAAGAATAGTTTTAAAAACAGATAAAAATACATGTTTTCTTCATTCAATGTCCTTCATATGAAAAAGCCAGTAAATCCTTGATGTTTTGACATTTCATGGATTTCAACCATAAACAGATAAAGTTAAAAAAAGAAGAGAAACTCACGATGATATATCTAAGGAAATACATTGTTCCACCTACTTTAAAATGGTACGCCTATTCCTATGGTTGGCAGCAAATGCATCGATAATCATATCCCTGTCTAACATCTTTGCTCTTTGGGAATTGACTGGTACGTTTGTCACAGCTATTGTTACACAAGTAGGTTTTCAGTTGCTTTAGGCATGAAAAGCTTCTTTCACATGATGCTCAGTTAACTGGAAGAGTAACACTAATACGCACTTGCTTATACAAATCTATGAATGCATCTTTGTATGGTTGGAGCATGATGGCAAGTTGCATAGGTGTGTCTACTTCCATTTCCTGCTCCTGCTTTCTGGCAATCAACCTTCTTAGTTGGTGCAGCTCTATGGATAGATCTTTGTCCTCCACCCCGTAATTTGCA
The DNA here is from genome assembly GCF_046742065.1 of Oratosquilla oratoria. Taxonomy (NCBI): domain Eukaryota; kingdom Metazoa; phylum Arthropoda; class Malacostraca; order Stomatopoda; family Squillidae; genus Oratosquilla; species Oratosquilla oratoria. The sequence continues at coordinate 81,998,590 of NC_134782.1, read as the reverse complement.
GCCATTCCTGATAGCTTTTCCTTGTTCAAAAAGGTTGGATGATTGGGGTTGAGGGCAGATACTCCAATAAGTACCTGACATGCATCGCCGGAAAAACTTTTTCTCAACTCACTGAGAAACTTGTCTATCACGGAGTAGTAAATCCGTCTCTTGGTAACATCGGAGTCATTCAAATCATCATCTTGTCCTATGCCGGATGTTATGACAAACTCATCCAAGCATCGTGGGGCTGCCCTTTGCCTCTGATGTGCAAGTTGTCTGCGAATCCCTACAGTCTGGCACAATTCTTCAGCATGATTTCGTAGTTGCTCCCAGCTCTCTTCGTTTCTCATCTCTGTGAGACTAGACATCACTGCTTCAACCAAATCAACTGCTGAGGCAAGCTGGAGATCGGGGGACTGGAATTGATCTGACAAGGTTTTCGTGAAATGCAGCAAACTCTCCATGAACACCAGATTCGTCACAAAATGGTGATCCAGAAGGGCAGTGAGTGACCTTGCTCCACTGGCCCTGTCCACATTTCCCCCTTCCATTAAATGTTTTAGGTGTTGCAACGATGCCAAGCAAGGTCCTCTTAACAGCTTGGCAGGCTGAGTGTTGGCATGCCCATCTGGTGTCCGATAACTGTTTGAGTTTTCTATGTGGTCTTTTTGGGTTCAGCTCCTTTTGGAATTTTAGAAATTCCTGATACACCACCGACAAGGAGAAAAAATTGTACAGTGATTGGATTGTGACAAAAAACTCAAATATTGACCTTGTATTGTTTACACAGTCAACTAAAACAAGGTTTAGCCTATGAGCATAGCAGTGGATGTATACAGCCTGTGAAACATCTGAATCTTTCTTGGACCCCATTGGTGCAACCCGACATAACTGCCACTCCATCATAGCACTGACTGACACAGGTATTGTGGTTAATTTTACATTTGGCTAAAGTTTCTTTTATCTTCTGGAGTATCGATTCTGCATTAAGGCCTTCAGCTGGTGTGAAATCCAAGAATTCTTCATGAAGCTCCTGATCATGGAGATACCTCACAACAATAGAGATCTGCTCCTTCTTTGCTATATCCTTCGTTTCGTCCACCATGATGGCAAAGTGCACTGCTTGTTTCACCTCATTACTTATCTCCTTTCTGATCATACCTGCCATTATTTCAAATAATTCATTCTGTATATCGTGGTGAGTATATTTTGTATTCCCCGGACTATTAACTTTTTTAGCAACTGTATGATCATACTTGGCTAGCACATTAAGTAATTCCAAAAGTTTACTTGATTGTCGGATTCATCCCCTTCTCTGTGCCCTCTCTGGGCAACATTTTGACATGCTGTATAGAGAAGTACATCAATAACTGCTTTAATGTACCGCCGATTATCCACCACTGTCTTGGCATGCCCGGCATCAATGGCTTGATAAATTGTTGCCCCTGTAACTTTCTGCAATTTGAATTCTCCCTATGCTTGCATCACAAATTTATGATGAGCTGAAGTATCATGAGCCTTCAGAGACATGGTTGCCTTCTTCCAATTCTTGAATCCTTTGTGGGTGAATGATTGTTCAGCTCGACCAAGATAGGAAGTTGTAAAATGATGACACGCAAAACAGTAAGCTGCATCTTTGACCACGGAATATTCAGGCCAAGAATATTGTTGGTGCCATCTTTTATTGAATGATCTTGTCTGACCACCTTGCATGTGTGAAGGATATTTCTTCAAATTAGGACAGGTAGGCCCACCATCTGGCAGCAGGTTGATGTTGTTTGGCCCTGGAGGACGTCTTGTGTTTTTCTGGGTACTGTCATCATCCTCATTCTCTTCCAACTCTGGATTTTCAATAGAACTAGAAGTACATGGTTCTTGATCGTCGTCATTAACTTGTTGCCTCTTGTGGGGATTTAGGAAGCGATCCATGACCTATACAGAAAAATAGAACACATGATTAAAAATAGGGGTGGGACGAATTTTTCTCTAAGTACTATAGGCCCTATACATAACACACTAACAATCAGAAATTGTGTTCATTTTCATGGCTCATTCGGCCCTCACTAGCAATGGCTGATTTGGACCACTTATAGACTTCGTGACTCATTCGTCAATTGTCACCATTGGGAAATACATTAGATAGGTTAGGTTTTAACTGAATTAACTAAATTAGGTTCGGTTAGGTTACGTCAGCTTAGGTTAAATATTTGTATAAATATTCCATCCTTTCGATGACTTTTGTTACAAAAATATGTTTAGCTTATTAATTTTTACATAGATTCTAATTCTCTAAGAAGAGATTAATATTTCTTCTTTAACAGTTCTAACTTTCCTCTTTGTCTTTTAACACAAAATTCATATAAAACATTATTGGCATTCTCAATATCACTATTATCAAATAACAACATTTATAGTATAGTAACGGTGTCATCTTGATAGGGTCACTGGATTCGTTTAAAATCCAATATTGGTAATATTGGACTAGAAAATGAGTGGGTCCTCATGTACTAATGTGCTGTGAGCAACAACCACTAAATGAATAGAAAACATCCTTAAGAAACAAGAGCCTGTATAGTTATTAGTGGAACTGTGAAATTAAGAAAAAGTATGTGCTTCAGAACGAAACAAGAACAATGGAAAGTACATATATAGTTTTTTGTATAATTATGCATAAGAATGCCCATATATGAATAGCAGCACAATATAAAAACAGATACAGGAAGTAAAATCATCTCCATGTGGGGAAAACAATTTACAAGATTGAAAAAAGGGGAGGTGAGGCGGCAAATGGGGTGGTAAGAGACCTGACAGATAGAAGTTATCAAAGAATGCTAAAATGGTTTAGGCATATGGTAAAAACAGGGAAACAGCAAGTTGAAAAACCTCGGCATGTACAAAATCACAAACAAACCCACAACCAACCATACTGAAACTGCATGAAGAACAACCACAAAATTCCTCAAAGTGTTTCCAATCAAACTGATTGAAGTTTATAGTTGCCAAGAAAGCAATTTTACCTAAAATATGCATCTTGCTTATGAACACTACATACCATACTTGCACGGACAATGAAGGCTGTAAAATTGAAACTTTAATTGATTTTACTTAATTAGTTTGAATTTATTTCATCATCTATTGCATCTTTAAGAAATTACTCAGTCTCATTAGTCATTAATATCAGTTATATCTGGTTTTCCATATAAATACGATCCATTCATATTGGATCCATCTCAAATATGACAGAGAAAAAATCAACATGGGTAGAGGGTAAGAATGAATGCGAAGAAAAGTTTAAGAAGAGTTAAGAACTATGATGAAGTTTGGAGTGTGACAGAGGTCAAATGTGATATAACTTGGGTGCATCGAATTTATATATATATATATATATATATATATATATATATATATATATATATATATATATATATATATATATATAAATTCCACTACAATAATGTATTGTAACCTATTATAAAGTATTTTTATATTATCGGTATTAAAGCAATGGTTGGTATTAACTAAAAATGTTTATTAGCATAATCATTAATACAGTGTAATTTTGTAGTTTGAAATTATTTTCAAATGGTCTCTTCTACTCCAGCAGTAAACATTCACTGACCCCCTGATTATTCATCGACCCCTTGACTATTCATTGACCCCTTGGATGTTCTGATCGACCACTTTGAGAACCCCTGGTCTATATACTTTGGGAATACTATTGTCGCTTGGCCACGTCCTGATTTGTCGCATAGTCTATCTCAGATAGGCTATGCGTATATATGTCACACATTACAGATAGGCTATCTGTAATGTGTGACATTTCTACAATGGGTTACAGGTGATTTGAGGCATGGGTCATATATAATGAAAGCAGTTGAACTTGCATAATGCCACAATAATACACATATATTGTCCTCATTTCAGATGGGGAGTGGGTTAATGGTAGGGCTAGCGCTGATGGCTGACAGATTTTTAGACCTGGCCATTAAAAATTCCACTTAATAAAATTATTTTAATGAGTGTTTTAAATTTTCAATTTGCTCATTTCAGTTGGGGGGCTGACCACTTTTTTGGGAAGGCTAAAGCACCCCCAAGTCCCCCCTTGGTGCCGCCGCTGAGTAAGTATGATTACAAGTTATTTGGAAATTCGTTAACAAAAGTGAATAGTGAAGAAAGATCTCTGCATAATTATCAGTAACAATCTCAAATCATCCAAGCAGTGTATTTCAGCCTCTGAGAAAGCAAATAAGATTCTAGGGCTGATTGCACAATCTTTTGACTTCAAAAGTCCATCACTCATTAACAAGCTATATAAATCTTTAGTTCGTCCACATTTGGAATATGCTGTTTCCGTATGGTCACCGAATCTCATTGAAGACATTGACAGATTGGAAAAAGTACAACAGCGAGCCACAAAACTGATTCCAAGTATCAAAAATAAATCATTCGAAAGTCAACTAAAACATATGAATCTGTTTTCTCTAAAAAAAAGCGTAGACTCAGAGGTGACTTGATACAGGTCTTTAAAATTCTAAAGGGAATTGACAACATCAAGAGTGACAAAATTTTCACAGTGAATGTGAATCCGATAAGAAACAATGGTCTCAAAATGTCCGGATATAGATTCAATTTGGGAGTGGGTAGAAACAACTTTGCCAACCATGTAGTTAATGAGTGTAAACTTCTTGCAGAGGCAGTGCAATGTAGTTCAGTTCGAAGCTTTAAAAATCATTTAGATAAACACCTAAGCAAGATGCTGTAATGATTATCTTTTATTTTATATTGTTTTTGTTTTGTTATAATTTGTCTGTTTGATTCTCATTTATTATTAGTTATATGTCAATTTATTATTATTTACTATTTAACTGTTTGTTTATTATTTAACTATACCTATGCATTTATTTATGTATTTTATTTATTTACATTATTATAGTTTTTATTTATCTATTATCATTATGATTTTTTTTTTTTGCATCCGACCTAGATACGGACAAAAAGGTCTCCTGTCAGCATGCTCTGCCTTTGTAATCCTTTCCCAGTCTGCTTTTTGAAAGAATCCTCTTATTTTATTAAAAAAAAAAAAAAAAAAAAATTCCATACATCAATCTTCCCTTTCTATATTGTTCATTTTTTCCATGTATTTTCCTCATTTAGTTTCAGTTCAATCAATATGTGGTCACTTTTACTTATTGGTGTCTTTATTCAATCTTTTCCACTATTTCAGGTTCTGATGTGATTATTAGGTCTAGTCTTGATGGTTCTTCCTCATTTCTATACCTAGTATTATCTTGTATCCATTGCGCCATTGTATATTCTATAATCATATCAAGAAGTACATTTTCCCCATAGGTCATCTCCACCCTTCACTGTCATCTCTTCCCAGGAGATTTCTTTACAATTAAAGTCACCCATTACAACTATTCTCCCTCTATCATCCATGATCTTATTTAGTGTTATCCTTGTGTCTTCTAATATACTTTTGTGTTCTCTCTCTTACCATGAAGCTGTTTTATGAGGCACATAATTTACCACAAACTCCCTGCTCTTCCCATCCCTGTCCTCAACTTCCATCATAATCATCTCTACTCTATTCTTTCCATATGTGACATTCCTCACATTCATATCCTTCTTAGTCAGGAATATAACTCCACCCCCTTGTTTTACCTCTCTGTTTCTCATCTAATAATTATATGTACCATGGCCTACACTGTTGTGTGTTAATGGACCTTTCAATTTTGTCTCTACAATTCCCATTATGTCCGGTTCGTTTTCCTTCAGGTAATCATTCAGTTCATTCAAGCCTGTTATTAACCCATCTATATTTGTGTAAGACACTTTTGATTTTCTGCTACTTCCATCGTGTTTTCTGTTTCCTTTCCGTTTTTCTCTGCCATGAACCATTTCCTCACTTTCATATCCACTACTCTCCAATAGAATTTCTCTTTGTCTGACTCTGTTTTTTTTCTAATCTTCTAGTCTTTTTGTTTTCTCATCCTCTCTTTCCTCTTTATTCATCTCTCTTTTTATCCATACCTGTTTTATATAGATCAGTTTTTGCTAGTTTCCCTATTTTTACCATATGCCTAAACCATTTTAGCATTCTTTGATAACCTCTATCTGTCAGGTCTCTTACCACCCCATTTGCCACCTCACCTCCCCTTTTTTCACTCTATCCATCCTTTTAACCCCATCACACTTATTCATCATATCATCTCAAATACATTTATTCTTTTTCTTTTTGCCTCCTTCAAGTTCTGAGTCATTGTTTCATATAGTATAGTGGTTACAACTACTCCCTTGTACAATATTCTCTTTGTGTTTATTCACAGATACCTATTTCTCATGGCATTTTTCTTTCCTCCAAATATTTACTTGCTTCTTTTACAATGTAATTTACCTCCACCTCTACTCCATTCCTTGCTACCTGTGACACAAAACATTATCCTCCAACCTTTCACCCTTTTAACTCACCTACCCACCTTCATCACCACTCCATGTACATCTTATCACCTCACTTTAACCCACATTTACTTTAAATATTCTCCTCTCACATACCTGCACAAATTCTGCCAAACTGCTGCAGTCCATCCTCTCAGTTGCAAGAGCAATTTCATCTACAAACAAAAACTGGCTCACTTTCCATCTTCCCTCCACTTTCACTTGTCAACTCCAAACTACTACCTAGCACCCTCACATTTATCTCCCTCACTACTCCATCCATGTACTTGTTGAACAACCATGGTGACATTACACAACCTTAGTGCAGCCCCAACTTCACCTCATACCACTCTCCCCCCATTCTCTATTCTAACACAAGCTTTACAACCCACATGATTTTTTTTTTATTGCCCTCAATAGATTTCCACCTATCCCATACATCCACAACACATCCCATAATGCCTTTATGTCATCCCTATCATATGTTTTCTTCAAATCCATGAAAGTATACAAGACATCCTTACCCTTTGCTAAAATCATCCTGCACACCTGTCTGACAATAAAAATATGATCTTCACACTCTTCCTTTCTTAATCCCACACTGTTTTCTCCCAATTGCTTCCTGTCAGGAAGGTGACAATGTGGGCCTAGCTGGAAGGCAAACACTGGAGGGGAAGAACAAGTTTATTGTACAAAGCAAATGGGTATCTCTTTTGTAAAAGCATGGCCCATGGGACCACGGCTTAAGGTGGCAATATAGCCAAGAGTTGGGTGCTGAGAAGACTGGTCACTTTGGTAGCAGTGAAGATGCTGGGTTTGTTCCACATATTGGCAGCTGGGGAAAGTGGTGAAGTTCCAGGAAGTGACTCTGCTCAAGGGAGATGGTGAGGGAGGTGGTGGTGATGCTTGTCCTGTGGTGCTCTAAGGTGGTCAGTGACTTCAGTGGTTTCTGTCTGCCTTATATTTGCCAGGTCAGGTCATGACCTATGTGCTGATTGGCTGCTGGGAGAGGCTGTTGCTGTGCTCTAAGTTGTACCTCACCTCTAACTGGGGATTGCTACTTCTAGGTACTCAAGGTGGGTCATCCCAGGGGAGCTCACATTGTGCAAGCTGACTGGGTAGTGGTGAGACTGTGAGCTGTTGTGAGCTGCTGTGCATTGCCAGTGAGGACAACTGCCCATCACTCCCCTTTTCCCCTCCTAATTCTCTCAGTTAATACCCTCCTATTCATCTTACTGACTACACTTGACAGATTAATCATTCTAAAACTACTACAGTCATATTTGTCTCATTTTCCTTACATATATATTCCTCCACTCAAATGACACTCCTCCCTTCCTTCAGGTGCACATTAATCTCACTAGACATTCCTCTCCCATTTCAGATATTTTCCTGGCATCTTCCATTACCATCAAAACCTTCCTATCCTCCTCTGTATTCATCAACTTCCCAAAATATTATGACCATTTTTATTTCCATTACTGACCATTTTTATTTCCATTACTGACCAGATGTACCCTTTATCTTCTTCCTACCCAACTCCTCCCCACCTTTTTTTTTTTTTTTAATTCTCCAACACCTACTCTACCTCATATCTGCTCTCCTCTTGGCTCCCTCACATGGTTCTTTGCTTCCACCCTCTGTTCTGTACCTCTCATATACTTTCCCATACTTTATATGCTCATTTCTTTTCTCCACCCCCACCACTTCGGCCCACCTTTCACTGTCTGTCCTTTTCCTGCCCATCCTCATCCCACATACCATCTTTGCATACTTTGGCACTTTTTCTTTGAGACACTCATTCTTCCTCTACTCTTGTTTCTCCTTTATTCTTCAGTACATCCCAAACTTCTCCCCGTTTTGACTGGTATTCTTTCTCAATCAATCAATCTGTTGCCTTAGGTCTTTCTTGCAGGAGACTTGATGCCCCCAAGGAGCTGGCCACCTCCACTGATTTGGCATATTAACCACTTAGTATGATGACTCCTACACAGGTGTCATGAGGCACGAGTGGGTACATGATGCCAGTATTAGCATCTTGATTATATATCTTTTTTGTAGTTTGTGAGTTACCACTGGATTCTGTGAACTAGATTGATCACATTTTCTGTGTTTATTATTACTCAGAGTAAAAGAGAACAAGTAATACAGCAATGACTTTATATTTTGTAATGCGAGTAGTGTGATCAGTCTTACATATGGCAGCCGATGCTGTGCACGAGAATTTGACTCATATCGAAGTGGTTAAGTCATTCAAAGAAGAGATTTTGTGTTACTGTCTGTATAGGACAGTGGTCATCAAACTTTTCAACCAGTGACCCTCATGAACATACCTCCATTCCCCAGTGACTTGCATTGGTGTAAACAACTAAAACACATGTAACTATCATGAATAAATTGTATTTAAAAATATGGTTGCAAAATTGTTAATATTTACTACCATAATAACTTAGGAATTAATACAAGTTGCTTGCCTTTATAAGAAAGCTATTTGAAGATACATCAGGATATCTATGACTAAGGAAATAATAAAAAATAAAGTTGCATGACACCTGTACTGTTAAGGACATGTTAGGTGGAAACAAACCAAAGTGTTGACATCTGGCTGGATGTTGGTCATATTCATTCTCAAATCACCCTACTCCTTGAGTTTCAGGTAGTTTTGCTGCTTGATAAGGATAACATTGGCATAACTGAAGCTATCTTCTATCCTGTACGAGGTGGGAAAAACAAGAAGAAATGGTTCAACCACTATTGTGAAATTTGGTTACTTGGCCATGGTGTTCACACTGCTCCCATGTAAGGCTTTGGCCACTATATCCAGACTCAGTTAAGCGAGTTTGCCTTAAAATTCTGGTTCATACTCTGCCTCATCCATTTGTAGCAAAAAATTGGAGCACTGCAGTTCTGACAATATATATATTTTACATTGTCAGCCACCTCATCAGTGCCACACATCACATTTCCATAAAAATTCAAAAGAGAAGGTACTTTCTCATCAGTGATATGCAGTTTTACCATCTTGTTATGGGCTATGTTGTATGAGGCTTTCTGCCCACCTTCAACATGAACACTTATAAGCAACTTGAAAAATTGATATTGTATGAGTATGTGTGACTCTTCCATGCAATATATTACTTTAACTTAATATGATCATGGGCTGTCTGGTCACAATCTTCACATTGATTCATTTTACAGAAGGAAAAAATAAGTATTTATAAAAGTAAGTAATCAAATTTCAAGATATGCTATACTACCATGCAAAAAAAATTCTCTCTGAAATTTAGCAAGTTCTTATTTACTCAATGACCTCCTTTTGACTCCGAGGCACTTCACCAACCCCCTAGAATCCCTCTCAACACTCTAGCCTCCATCGACCCTGTAGAATCCTCTAGTGACACCCTGAGGGACACTGAGGACTTGTTTGGCAAATCCTGGTATGGGATGAGAGTAAGGCAGTGTATGTAGAATGAGGTACTCTACATCTTGTGTGAGGGCTGCATCTGGGATAGTTGGAGAGTATTGCCAAATTAATTATGTGTTGGTGTTGTCCTAATGTAGAATAGTGACCTAAGTGCAGACATGCCAGTTTAGTTCTTGCTTACCTTGGGAGTGATTTCTTAGTTGTGTTGATGTCTGGGGGAGCTTTGTAAAGTATAGAATTTGGAGGTATTGTGGAGTGCTTGGTGTTGTGATATGAATGTTTATGTCTTTGCATAGACATGTAGGGTGCTTGGGGTAGGTTATTATAGATGTTTATGTACAATGTTGACAGGAATATATATATATATATATATATATATATATACACACACACACTTTTTTTTTTAAGTAGTGTGTGATATTGTGTGAGGAGTAGGAGGCTTCAAGGATTTTTGCATAGACTATCATTTTCATGTGCTCCTCTGTGGAAAGAATTTTGGTTTCTGATTAATAGGTAATAAATGTAGCTGTTCTACTACCTAGTTGTATTTTATGGGAAGGGGAACTATGCTTGTGGTGTCCTGCCTTTGTATCTCACAGTGTCTAGTTTGCTCTTAAACTCATGAATGGTTTTTGCACACACTATTTTTTCATCCAGTTTGTTCCAAGTGTCCACCACTCTATGTGGAAAACTGTTTTTCTTCAGATCTCTTCTATAACTATGTTTTTTTATTTTCTTTCCATGTCCTCTTGTGTTTCTCTTGTCCCAGTTTAACAAGTCCTCTCTATCAAGTATTTCTGTGCCCTTCATGATTCTGTAGATGGTCAGTAGGTCACCTCTCTCTCTTCTTTGCTCCAGAGTCGGTAACTCCAGTTTAGCCAATCTCTCCTCATATGATAAGTTTACAAGTGCAGGTGCCATTTTTGTGGCTGCTCTCTGGATTCTTTCTATTTTCTTTATATTCTTTTTGGTACTGGACGACCACAATGTCACCGCATATTCTAGTCTAGGCCTTATCAGTGTGACCAATATTTTTTTTAATTATTTCTTTGTCCAATTATGTAAATGTCAATTTTATTGATCTTAGGTTACCCCCCATGTAGGGGGAAGAAGCAAGTTATAGGATTTTCCAACAATTTTGTTTATCTGTTTATCATAGGACAAGTTGTTTGAGATAATTACACCCAAATCTTTTTCGGATCTCTCCTTTACCTCCTTAGTTCCAATTTTTATATTGTCCTGATATTCTATTTTTACTTTTTCCAAACTCCATTATGCTACACTTCTTAATATTGAAGTCTACTTCCTATTTCTGACTCCAGTTCCATACCTTGTTCAGGTCTTCCTGTAGTGATTCACAATCATTTTCAGTTTTTACTTTCCTTAGCAATTTGGCATCATCTGCAAAGAAGCTCATGTAACATTGCACATCATCATCCATGTCATTCACATAAATAGCAAACATTATTGGAGCCAATACAGATCCTTGCAGAACTCCACTCATCACCTCTTTCCAACCTGAATATTTTTCTCTGAGCACTACTCTCATCTCTCTACCAATCAGGAAGTCCTCCATCCATTTTAGTAGGTTCCCTTGTATCACTCGTATATGTTTCAGTTTTTTTTAATAATTTTTTGTGTGGTACTTTGTCAAAAGCTTTTTGTAAGTCCAGGAAGGCACAATCAGCCCATCCATTCCTTTCTTGCGCTATGTCTATTAATCTTGAGTAAAGACATATTTTGTGGTACATGATCTTCCTTATCTGAACCCAAAGTGTCTTTGGTTTATTATATTATTATCTTCCAGGTGTTTTACCCATCTATTCTTGATGATTTTCTCACAAATTTTGGCTATAGTGCTTGTTAGTGAAACCAGTCTATAGTTAGTTGGTTCTTCCTTGTTTCCTCCTTTATATATTGGTACAATGTTAGCTTTTTCCAGTCTTTTGGTATTTTTCCTTCTTTAAGTGAGCTACTTACTACGCTATGTATTTTGTTCATTAGTTCTTCTTTGCATTCTTTAAGAATCCAATTTACAATTCCATCCGGGCCATGTGATTTCCTGACGTCAAGGTTTGATAGATGTTCCATTATTTCTTTTTGTGTTATTATTTCACTCATGGGGGGAGATCGCATTTCATTTCCCTTGTCCCAGTATTGTGCTACCTCTCTAGTGAAAACAGACTTGAAGTGATTATTCATGACTTCAGCCATTTCTAATTCTTCTGGGTATTCTATATTTCCTTGGTGTAGTTTCACCATTTCCTGTTTATTTTTAAGTTTACCATTCATGTATCAATAGAATAGCTTGGGTTTATTCTTTGCATTTATCTATAATGTCCTTTTCATGGTTCCTTTTTTCCTCTCTTCCTACTTTTACATACCGTATTTTCCGGCGTATGAAGGACCTAAAAATGGGGGGGGGGTGCGTGTTATCCGGTGGTGCGCATTATCTACGGCCTACGATAAAAATTCTGCGGCTGTGTGTGTAATTTTTTTCACAACAACGTGACGATGTTGGCCGTCACAAAGTCGGGACGGCACACTTCTCCGTGACGTTCCGTGAGAACATGAAGAACAGCCATGGTGACATGAAAGAATACGCTAGCATGGGCTACCGTATATAAATATTTGGTGTAGGTAGGTATCCATCGAATCTTATTTTTCATGCTTAAATAGGCTTAAACACCATGAAACATGATCAATATTCATGATATTTGCCCATGTTCACAGCATCCTAGTTTGAATTTTTATGTTGGCTTTGTTGCTTCACTTTAGGTATGGTACAAATTCCGTTGCGGCCGTTCATAAACTCGTGTCAAACACCTGACTACAACACCCTCTTTCGGGAGTTATATTAACTAAACGTCACCTCGATGAGAGACTGTCCTATTTCACCACTGTCATTGTAGGTTCAAATCTAAAAAGAAACAGTCTGTAGTTTGTTTCAGTATTAAATAAAAAATGGTAAAAACGAATTATTTCCTCAAGATATAAAATTAACATTTTCTGAAAAAATCCCAAATTTTTTCTGTATATTTTACTTTCAATCAACTTTTTTTTAGATCATATTTCCTACAAACTATTTAAGCTACAAAGTAATAAGGGACCAACGCACAACATGAGTAATATACCGGTACATGTAGTTCCGACTTTTTCTTACGGTAGTTGGTTCTCGATTCTCTCACTAGATGGCGATCGGGCATGCGCATTATACGTCGGTGCGCGCTGTGTACTGAGATAACGAAGTGCATGGGTGCGCATTATAACCCGATGCGCATTTTAAGCCGGAAAATACGGTACTCATTTCTATAGTTTATATATACTTGCCATTTTCCAGTTTATTTTTATCTTTTCTCTATCTTTCCCAAGCTCTGTCCCTTCAATCTTTTGCCTCACTGCATCTTTTGTTGAACCAGCATTTAATGTACACTCTCTCTAGCTTTTGTCTTGGTATGTGCCTTTTCACCCCTTCATTGTAAGTATCCATCAAGATATCCCATTTCTCTTCCACTTTTGTCTCTTCCATGTAAAAATTTTCCCAATTTGCATTCTGGAAGAATTTCTTTATAGTTTTCCAAAGTCCATTTTGCTGTACATCAATCTTCCTTTCCTATGCTTTTCATTTCTCTCCATGTATACTTCTTCCTTTAGTTCAGTCTCAATGAGTATATGGTCACTCTTTCCAATTGGTGTCTTGTATTGGATTTTATCCACAATTTCAGGTTCTGTTGTAAATATCAAATCTAGTCTTGATGGCGCCTCATTATTTCTGTATCTGGTGTTTTCACTGACCCACTGAGTCATTGTATATTCCATGGTCAAGTCCAGTAATACATTATCCCACAAGTCTTCTCCGCCTTTCACTGTCATGTCCTCCCAACAAATTTCTCTGCAATTAAAGTCCCCCATAATTACCGGGTTACCTCCACCCATTAGTATCTCATTTAATGAATGCCTTGTATCTTCTAGCATTTGCGTATTCTCGTTCTCTTTCCAAGCGTTTGTATTTGGGGGCGCATAAATCTCCACAAACTTTTTACTTTTCATGTCCTTGTCTTTGACTTTTATCATGATCAGTTCTACATTACCTTTGCCCTTCACAATTTTTGTCACATTCTAGTTTTTCTTGGCCAAGAACATGATTCCTTCTCCCTGTTTCTCATCTCTGTTTTTAATCCAGTAATTGTATAGTCCATTTCCAACATCGATGGGTGGTATTGCACCCCTTATTTTAGTCTCCACATTTCCCGTTATGTCTGTTTTTTTTGTTTTTTTTCTAACATGTAATCATTAAGTTCATTCAGTCCTGAAATTAATGTGTCAATGTCAGTATAGGCCACTTTCAATTTTTTCCTTTCTCCATTTTTTTTTTTTTTTTGTCTTTTGTCACCCATTCTGATGTACCATTTTCTTTGTCTCATGTCGATTACTCTCCAATAGAATTCCTTGCCTTCAGTCTCCATTCTCTTCGAGTTTTTTCCTTAGCTTCATCTCTTAGTGTCTTCTCTTTTTCTAATTCCTCAATACTCCTTTCTCTTTTTATCCATATCTTATTGTGCTGGTCACTCCTTGCCAATTTACCTACTTTTTCAAATATGTCTTCTACCATTTGTGATCTTATTTTTAAGAGTCAATTTCTATCCTAAGAATAATGACCAATCCTATATTTATCAATAACATCCTTCCCTACAACCTGGGCTCCACCCTGAATTTCTTTTAGGATTGCTATTGCTGTCTTTTTCTTATTTTTTTCCCATGTACCGCACCAGACCATGTTTTTCTTTTAGTCCATTTTTTCCTATCTCTGACCCAATTTGCCTTTTCATTAATTACTTGGATAATTGTGTCTTTTGCATTCTCCTGCAGTTTCTTTATTTTCAATGTTTTTCTTCCATTTCTTAATCTTTTGGATACTTTCCTCACCTAAGTTCTCTTTGATTTTTTCAGTCATTTCTGGTGTTTTGTTGTTTACCTCTTTTTTTAAGTTGTCGCTATTGGTAGTATAATTAATTTTCTTATTTTCAATTCACTCTTCACCTCTCTTATATAATTTTTCATTTCCTTAATCTCGTTCTTAGATCCAAGTTAGTTTTCCTCAGGTCAGAAATTTCAATGTTTGTTTGCGCTAACCAATCCATTAGTTCAACAATTTCCTTCCTGTCCATAATTTCATTCTCCCACCATTTCCTATTTTTACTCATTTCCCTCTCTATCTCTAGGATTTGATGTAAACTCCTTTCGAACGTGCCAAATCCTGACAAAGCATTCTCGTGGTATAACCTGGTGGCCTCTGGGGTTTTGCAATGATTGTGTATATCATGTTTAGGCATGGCACCGCTAGATGACCCTGCTTTGGAGTTGTAGTTCGAGTCAGACTTTTCATTATTTTCTTTCATTGTTTTGCTAATTACGTCTTAATACATTTAACTAGTACTGCAGAGATATCATTTCGGATACCCATGATTTCTCCCCTCCCATTCAATACAAACCAGGTTTCCTTTTTTTGTTGTTGTAAATCTTCTTCTTTGAGGCACAATGACAAAGGTGTAGGCGGTTCCGTGGTCCGCATGTGTATTTACCTAGTTGTACCTAGTTATATTTTATGGGAAGGGGAGCTATGCTCGTGGTGTCCCGTCTTCATATCTCATTTTATCTAAAGTATTTTTAAATTCATGTATTGTTTTTGCACACACCACTTTCTCATCTAACTTGTTCCAACTGTCTATTACTCTGTGAGGAAAGCTGTTCTTTTTCAGATCTCTTCTATAGCTGTCTTTCTTGATTTTCTTTCCGTGCCCTCTTGTATTTCTATCATCCCATTTTATCAGATTCTATCAATAATTTCTATGCCTTTCATGATTCTGTAAATAGCTATCAAATCTCCTCTCTCTCTTCTTTGCTCTAGTGTCTGTAGCTCAAGTTTTGCAAGTCCCTCCTCATATGATAGTTTTGAAAATGTTGGTACCAATTTTGTAATTGCTCTTTGTATTCTTTCAATTTTTTTTATGCATTTTTTTGTACTTGGTGACCACATCATTGCTGCATATTCCAATCTTGGTCTTATCAGAGTGATTAGAATTTTCTTTACCATTTCTTCATCCAGGTATGTAAATGCCTTTTTGATTGTTCTTATTAAGTTATAAGTTTCTCCAAAAATCTTATTTATATGTTTCTCAGGTGACATATTATTTATAACAATGACTCCCAGGTCCTTCTCATTTTCTACTTTTTTTATTCCTTCTTCTCCCAATTTATATGATCCTGTTATTCTGTTTTTGCTTTTTCCAAATTCCATTATACTACACTTTTTAGTGTTGAACTCCATCTCCCACTTCCTACTCCATTCCCATACTTTATTTAGATCATTCTGTAGTGACTCAATCTTCTTCCATGTTCACTTTTTTTAATAGTTTTGTATCATCTGCAAAGAAGCTCATATAACTTTCAATTTCTTCATCCATATCATTAATATATATAGCAAACATTATTGGGGCCAGAACTGTTCCTTGTGGAACACCGCTTATTACGTCGTCCCATTTTGAGTGTTTGTCCCTTATCACTACTCTCATTTTTCTTTCTTGCAAAAAGTCTTCCATCCATTTAAGTAGCCCTGTATTCCTCCTTCAGTTTCTAATTTCTTGAGCAACTTCTTATGTGGTACTTTGTCAAAAGCTTTTTTTAGGTCTAGAAATGCACAATCAGCCCATCCATCTCTTTCTTGTATTATATCTATTAGCCTTCAATAGAAACATATTAAATTAGTGACACATGATCGTCCTTGTCTGAATCTGTTAGAGAGACTGGTCTATAGTTGGTAGGGTCTTCTTTATTTCCTCCTTTATATATAGGTACTATATTTGCTTTTTTCCAATCTTCTGGAACTTTTCCTTCTTTCAAGGAACTATTTATTATGCTATGTATTTTGTCTGCCAGTTCATTTCTGCATTCTTTCAAAATCCAGTTTGCTATTTCAGTGTATTTACCTAGTTGTATTTTGCGGGAAGGGGAGCTATGCTCGTGGTGTCCCGCCATTGTATCTCGCAGTGTCTAGTTTGCTTTTAAACTCATGAATGGTTTTTGCGCATACTATTTCATTATCCAGTTTGTTCCAAGTGTCCAAAACTCTATGTGGAAAACTGTTTTTCTTCAGTTCTCTTCTATAGCTATGTTTTTTTTTATATTCTTTCCATGTCCTCTTGTGTTTCTCTTGCCCCAGTTAAGTAAGTCCTCTCTATCAAGTATCTCTGTGCCTTTCATAATTCTGTAGATGGTCAATAGGTCACCTCTCTCTCTTCTTTGCTCCAGTGTCGGTAACTCCAGTTTAGCCAATCTCTCCTCGTATGATAGGTTTGCAAGTGCAGGTACCATTTTTGTAGCTACTCTCTGGATTCTTTCTATTTTCTTTATATTCTTTTTGGTACTGGGGGACCAGAATGTCGCCGCATACTCTAGTCTAGGCCTTATCAAGTGTGTGGTTGTTTTAGTGCAGTCAGCTATAATTCTTAATTATTTGTGTTATTTGTAGGATATCTTTGTTCATTTAACTATTGGGTACCATGCTGTAGATGCATAATTAAATGCAGTTCTAATGAGATATTTGTGTACAGTGATAAATGTTTATTTCTGCTGTCCAATTTATGTCCCTACTACTATTTTTTGTATGGTCAGTTTCTTGGTTCCCTTCACTGTCAGGTCTCTAATGTGTGGGCTGAAGGTCATGTGTGTATCAAAAGTGTGGCTCAGTATTTTTTCCACTAGGAAAATTTGGCCAATTAATCTAAATGTAGGCCTTTCTTTAATTCAAAGAATTCAGTGGCAAACAATGTCACTGGTGACTTCTGAGAAGAAGAAGACATTCTGTTTTGTATTAGTTTTAGTTTGTTTAATTAAGTAGATTAGTCTATTTCTGGCTGCTATGCTGGGCTGTTATTGTTAGGTTGTGTGTATAGGTGGAGTTTGATGTGCTCTGTTTTGGAAGTGGGGAGGTCACTTGTGGACAGATTGAAGAGTTAGTAATAGCATGGCTCTTTGGAGTTTTTTTTTATTTTTTTATGTCTATTAAAGGATTGTTCTGTGACAGTCTGCACTCTGTCAGCCAGGAGTTTTGTCAATTGTATAATGTGTATCTACCAAATTGTAGGGATGACCCATCATCCAGGAGGAGCCAAGAAAAGAGGGATGGAGGGAGGGAGGGAGGGGTGGTGAATGGGAGTGGAGTGGGTGGGGATCAAATGGGTCGAAGTGGATTTGTGCCTTTTGACTTTGGCTACCTCCCTTGTAAGGGGGAAAAAGCAGTTGGTATATGTACGTTTTGATATACCAAATTGTATTTACCTAATTGTAGTATACATGAAAGGAGCAATGCTTCCTAGGTTCTATCACCTACTCTCCAATTTATCACATCTAACTTCGAGATCACTGTGTCTTGCTACATTGCTTCTGACTCAGGACAATGGGCAGAATACAGGGATGACCCATCATCCATGATGAGCTAAGATGAAAGGGAGGAAAAGGTTGCGGAGGAGAGTGAAATGGGTGGGAGTGGGTATGTACCTCTGACTTGGCTACCTTCCTCATAACAGGAGAAAAGCTCTTGGTATATAGATAGACAGCATGAAGATTATGTACAGTTCCAACTTGGTTTACATCCTTAACTTCCAGTTATCATATTTAAATTTGAATCTATGTGCTGTTCCAGATTGGGTCCCTTCTAAGCTATTCCAAGTGTGTTTGGGGACTGTCAAAAGCCTTATTCATCTCTACTGTCATTACTGTTCTGTGAGTGGTACTCTCTGGGTGAAGCCTTCTTGCTGGGTGAGGTTTGTGAACAATGTGTTAGTGGATTGGTCCTATTTGAATATGTGTTGATTAGGTGAAGAAGGTGTATGTGTTTTATTTCTCCATAAGATAAATGTTGCCATCATTTTAGACATTGTGGAGAGGAGGGAGATAGGTCTGCAGGATACTGGGTTTTCTGTCTCACAACCTACATACAAGAGAACATTCATATACAAAAAGCAAACCAAACTGGCATGAATACAGAGAGGAAACAGAAATGAACTTAGAGTTCTTCAACACAGACCAGATTCTTCCACTGACATGGTAGTGGATATGATAGAAGTGACCATTCAGGAAGCCAAAATATACATTCTAAGAAAAAAAAAAAGTTGATGAATGTATCCCCCAGATAACCAGCTACAGCCACCAGACAGGTACATAAGTTACTCAGTAAAGAAATAATATTGTTCTCTGGGGATTGTTAGTGTATGGCATTGTAGAATGAAGTGATCTATTTCAAAGTTGGCAGAACCAGTGCTTTTAGTCTCACCTTAACCCCTTCAATACGGGCCAAAATCTCGCGGGCACCATTAGCTGCCAGACATGCGATGTTGTGTCATAATACTCACATTATAAAAAATAAAGTTACCGCACTGCTGTACTGCTCGTTCTCTTTCACCCGTAAATTTTGATAACCATAGAAAATATGATGAAGCCAGTTTACAGAGTAAGGGGGTCACGCAGGTACAACTACAATATATATAATGAAGACACCGTAGGCGTCATCGTATCGAAGGGGTTAAATGGTTTATCTGCTAGGCTGGGAACTAGTTTGGTTCCTGCCCTTTGTATTCTCCCAATCTTATTTATATCTTTTACTCTATGTGGGAACCTTACCACTGTTGCATATTCTAATTTCTATCAGTTTTTTTCATCATGTCTTCATCCATATAGTGAGAAGCCCCTTTACTCTTCTGCAGCAGTTCATATGTCTCTCCCACAATCCTGTTGATATGTCTTGTCAGTGGACAGGTTATCTTTTATATACACTCCTAAATCTTTCTCCTGTGTATTGTATGTGTTTGGAGTGTGGTTATTTCTGCTGTGGTGTTTTTAAGTGACTGTCTAATTTTTTTGCCTTTCTGGAGAAGGGTAAGCTGTTGTGTATTAGTGCTGATTCTACCTTTGTGATGTATTTTTCTTTCCTGGTTGTGGCACAGTCAGTGAATATGGATAGTGTGGTTTGAGGTGTTAATTTTGTTTTCTATATATGGGTAGACAGAAAGGCACTGTTGGAGGTATGGCAGATAAATGGGATAGGAGTAAAGCTGTTATGAGCAGTCAAGAGTTTTTACAAGAGTAGTAGAGCCTGTGTTAGAATTTGAATTGGAGCAAGTGAGTGGTTTGAGGTAAAGGTGGGACTTTGCCAGGGATGTGTCATGTCACCTTGGTTGTTCAATTTATACATGGATTGGGTGGTGTGAGAGGTAAATGCATGGGTAATGGGTTGGGGCTTGGAGATGGTTAAAGAAAATGGAGAATGGGAGATTTGCCAGTTGATGTTTGCTGATGATGCTGTGCTTGTAGCAGGATCAGAGGAGGGATTAAGGAAGTTAGTGACAGATTTTGGGAAGGTGTGTGAAAGAAGGAAGTTGAAAATAAATGTGTAAATAAGTAAGGTGATGATATGTACAAAGGGAGAGGATGGTGGCAAATTGTAAGTGAGTATTAAGGGAGAGATACTGGAGGAAGTGGATAGCTTTAGATATTTGGGTGTGAATGTGGCAGGAAAGAGGAGTGGAGGTGGATGCAGAATGTAGATTGAGAGATACAAGTAAATGCCTTGGTGGATTAAAAAGTGTAATGAGAAATAGACATCTGGGAATGGATGCTAAGAGGAGATTGTATTTGTACCTAGTTGTATTTACCTAGTTGTATTTTGTGGGAAGGGGAGCTACGCTCGTGGGGTCCTGCCTTTGTATGTCTAGTTTGCTTTTAAACTCATGAATGGTTTTTGCACACACTATTTCCTTGTCCAGTTTGTTCCAAGTGTCTACCACTCTATGTGGAATTTTTTTTTTCTTCAGATCTCTTCTGTAGCTATGTTTTTTTATTTTCTTTCCATGTCCTCTTGTGCTTCTCCTGTCCCAGTTTAACAAGTCCTCTCTATCAAGTATTTCTGTGCCTTTCATGATTCTGTAGATGGTCAGTAGGTTGCCTCTCTCTCTTCTTTGCTCCAGAGTCGGTAAATCTAGTTTAGCCAATCTCTCCTCATATGATAAGTTTGCGAGTGCAGGTGCCATTTTTGTTGCTGCTCTCTGGATTTTTTCTATTTTCTTGATATTCTTTTTGGTACTGGGTGACCACAATATCGCCGCATATTCTAGTCTAGGCCTTATCAGTGTGACCAATATTTTTTTAATCATTTCTTCGTCCAAATATATAAATACCACTTTTATTGATCTTAGCAAGTTGTAGGATTCTCCAACAATTTTGTTTATCTGTTTGTCATAGGACAAGTCGTTTGAGATAATTACACCCAGATCTTTTTCGGATCTCTCCTTCTTTACCTCCTTGGTTCCAATTTTATATTGTCCTGATATTCTGTTTTTACTTTTTCCAAACTCCATTATGCTGCACTTCTTAATATTGAAGTCCACCTCCCATTTCTGACTCCAGTTCCATACCTTGTTCAGGTCTTCCTGCAGTGATTCGCAATCCTCTTCAGTTTTTACTTTCATTAACAGTTTGGCATCTTCAGCAGAGAAGCTCATGTAATATTTCACATCCTCATCTATGTCATTCACATAAATAGCAAACATTGTTGGAGCTAGTACGGATCCTTGCGGTACTCCACTGATCACCTCTTTCCAATCTGAATATTTTTCTCTGAGCACTACTTTCATCTTTCTACCAATCAGGAAGTCCTCCATCCATTTTAGTAGGTTCCCTTATATCCCTCCTATATGTTCAAGTTTAATAATTTTTTGTGTGGTACTTTGTCAAAAGCTTTTTGTAAGTCCAGGAAGGCACAGTCAGCCCATCCATTCCTTTCCTGCACTATGTCTATTAATCTTGAGTAGAAACATATTAAGTTTGTGGTACATGATCTTCCTTGTCTGAACCCAAATTGTCTTGGGTTTATTATATTGTCTTCTAGGTGTTTTACCCATCTATTCTTGATGATTTTCTCACAAATTTTGGCTATAGTGCTTATTAGTGAGACTGGCCTATAGTTAGTTGGTTCTTCCTTGTTACCTCCTTTATATATTGGTACAGTGTTAGCATTTTTCCAGTCTTTTGGTATTTTTCCTTCTTTGAGTGAGCAATTTATTATGTTCTGTATTTTGTCCATTAGTTCTTCTTTGCATTCTTTTAGAATCCAATTTACAATTCCATCCGGGCCATGTGATTTCCTGACGTCCAGGTTTGATAGGTGTTCTAATATTTCGTTTTGTGCTATTGTTATGTCGCTCATGGGGGGAGATCGCCTTTCATTACCTTCGTTCCAATCTTGTGTTTTCTCTCTAGTGAAGACAGAATTGAAGTGATTTTTCATGATTTTGGCCATTTCTAAATTGTCTGTGTATTCTATATTTCCTTGGCGTTGTTTCACCATTTCTTGCTTGTTTTTAAGTTTACCATTCACATATTGATAGAATAGTTTGGGTTGCTCTTTGCATTTATCTATAATATCCTTTTCATGGTTCCTTTTTTCCTCTCTTCTCACTTAAACATACTCATTTCTATAGTTTACATAGACTTGCCATTTTCCAGTTTTTTTTTTATTTTTTCTCCACCTTTTCCAAGCTCTGTCCCTTCTGTCTTTTGCCTCACTGCATCTTTTGTTGAACTAGCATTTAATGTACACTCTCGCTTCTGTCCTGGTACGTGCTTATTTACCCCTTCATTGTAATTATCCATCAAGATATACCATTTCTCTTCCACTTTTGTCTCTTCCATGTAAAAATTTTCCCAGTTTGCTTTCTGGGAGAATTTCTTTAGTTTTGCACAGTCCGTTTTGTTGTACATCAATCTTCCTTTCCTATGCTTTTCATTTCTCTCCATGTATATTTCTTCCTTTAGTTCAGTTTCAATGAGTATATGGTCACTCTTTCCAATTGGTGTCTTGTATTGGATTTTATCCACAATTTCAGGTTCTGTTGTAAAAATTAAATCTAGATTCGATGGCTTTTCGTTGTTTCTGTATCTGGTGTTTTCACTGACTCACTGAGTCATTGTGCATTCCATGGTCATATCTAGTAGTACACTACTCCACAAGTCGTCTCCTCCTCGTACTGTCATGTTTTCCCAACAAATTTATTTGCAATTGAAGTCCCCCATAATTACCAGATTACCCCCGCCTATTAGTATCTCGTTTAATGATTGCCTTGTATCCTCTAACATTTTTGTATGCTCATTTTTGGGGGCTCATAAGTCACCACAAAATTTTCTACTTTTCATGTTCTTGTCTTCAACTTTTATCATGATCAGTTCTACATTACCTTTGCCCTCCACTATTTTTGTCACATTCAAGTTTTTCTTGGCCAAGAACATGATTCCTCCTCCTTGTTTCTTGTCTCTGTTTTTAATCCAGTAATTATATAGTCCATTTCCAACATCGATGGATGGTATTTTGCCCCTTAGTTTAGTCTCCACAATTCCCATTATATCTGGCTTTTCTTCTAGCAGGTAATCATTAAGTTCGTTCAGTCCTGAAATTAATCCATTGATGTTGGTATAGGCCAATTTTAAATTTTCTTCTCTCTCCACTTTTTTTTTCTGTCTTTGGTTCACCCATTCTGATGTATCATTTCCTCAGTCTCATGTTGATTACTCTCCAATGGAATTCCTTGCTTTCTGTCTCCGTTCTTTTCATGTTTTTTTTTCCTTTGCTTCATCTCTTAGTGTCTTTTCTTTTTCTAATTCCTCAGTACTCATCTCCCTTTTTATCCATATCTTATTGTATTTTTCACTCCTTGCTAAGTTACCTACTTTTTCAAACATGTCTTCTACTGCCATTTGTGATCTTAGTTTTATTTTTAGGGGTCGATTTCTATCCCTAGAATAGCAACCAATCCTATATGTTTCTTCAAAGTCTTTCCTTGCATCTTGGGCTCCCTCATGAACTTCTTTTAAGATTTCTATTGCCGTCTCTTTTTCTTTTTTTTTTCTCATGAATCTCTTCAAACCATGTTTTTCTTTTAGCCCATATACCACAATACATTTTTTCCTATCCACTGTGTCTCTGACCCAATTTGCTTTTTCATTAATTACTTGGATAATTGTGTCTTTTGCATTATCCTGCATTTGTTGTTGGATTATTTCTTTGAAAGCAATTTCTTTATTAACCAATTCCATATGGTGACGCCTACATAGGCGGCATGAAGAGGAAGTGGGTACTCGATGATGCTGACATCGCCATCTTGATTATATTTATCGTAGTCGTACCTACGTAATTTCCATTCTCTCTAAACTGGCTTCATCAATTTTCTATGGTTATCAAAATACACGGGTGAAAGAGAACGAACGATTGAGCACTGACTTTATTTTTTATAATGCGATTAATATGACGCAATATTGCATGTCGGGCAGCTAATGCTGCCAGATATGCGATGTGCCCCGGAGTGAAGAGGTTAATCTTTTGGATACTCTCCTCACCTAAGTTCTCTTCGATTTTTTCAGTTATTTCCTGAATTTTTTTATTTACCTTTGTTTTTAAGTTTTTGCTATTGGTAGTATCATTAATTCTCTTCTTTTCATTATCACTCTTCAGCTCTCTTATTTCCTTTTTCAATCCCTTAATGTCGTTTCTCAGGTCCAAGTTAGTTCTCCTCGGGTCAGAGATATCAACGTTTGCTTGCGCTAGGCAGTCCATTAATTCAACAATTTCGTTTACTAATTCCATAATTTCATTCTCCCACAGTATCCTATTCTTGCTCATTTTCCTCTCTATCTCTAAGATACTTAGACTCCTGCTTTCATACTTATTAAATCCAGAAAAAGCATCTTTGTGATACTCCCTAATCGTGGTCGGTGTGATGAAATGTTTGTTTACATCGGGGTTTGTCATGTTGTTACCAGATGGCTCTGCTTTGCATTTTCCTTTTGAGTCGAACTTTTCGTTATTTTCCTTTATTTTTGCGAATTATTCCTTAATACAATTTACTAACACTGCGGAGATATCATTACGGACACTCACGATTTCTCCCCTCCCCTATAATACAAACCAGGTTTCTTTTTTCGTTGTTTATCCTCTTCTTTGGGCCCCAGCGACAACGAAGGTGTTCACGGTTCTGTGGTCGGTGTGTGGTGTATTTGAAGGGGTGATTGTGCCAACAGCACTATATAGGGATGAAATATGGAACATAAGAAAGGAAGAGAGGAGGAGTTTAAATTTGTCTGAGATGAAATGATTGAGAGGTATGGAAGGGGTTACTAGGCTGGATAGAGTGAGAAACAAGGAGGTGAGGAGGAGAACAGGGGTGGAAAGGGAGTTGGGAGATAGGGTTGATGAAAGAGTATTGGGATAGTTTGGACAGATGGAAAGAATGAATGAAGAAAGATTAGTAAAAGAGGTGTGGGAGACAGAGGTGGAGGGAGTGAACATGAGGGTGTGACCAAGGATAATATGGATGGATGGAGTAAAATGGGCATTAGGAAAGAGAGTAATGTCTGTTGCTGTTGAGGAAGGAAGGGAGAAGACAGAGAATAGGGGTGAGTAGAAAATGGTTGTGTATGAATAATATTTTGATGCAACTCAAAGGGATTTCTTCCTGTATTCTCTTTTTCTACATTAGGGGACAGAGAAAGGGGGTTGCCATTAAATGAAGTGGTCTTACTGTGGATGTGCTGTGTCTTCCTGCATTGATTCTGACCCAGGACAGTGGGTGAGATGCAAGGATGACTCATCATCCAGGAGGAGCCAAGAAAAGAGGGAGGGAGGGGTGGTGAATGAGAGTGGAGTATGTGAGAATGAAATGGGTGGGAGTGGATTTATGCCTTTGACTCTGGCTACCTTCCTTGTAAGGGGGGAAAAGTCCTTGGTATATGTATGTATGTATAAATATATAGGCAATGTTTATGATATATCATTAATCTGTCCTGGACTGGAATATACAACAGTGAAATATATAAGAAAGACTGAAAGAATTCAGAGAGCAGTAATCAAAATTATTCCCAGCTTTGCCAATAAGATGTATGTGGATAGGCTAGAAGTATTAGCCTTGACAGTGTTAAAAGATTGAGAAGAGAATGAGATTGTGGTGTCCAGATCATTGAATAGGGTGGACTTAATTGACAGAGAGGATCTCTTGATTTAGGATTGGAGAGCATCATAAAGTCATGGGAACGAGTAAAAAAAAATAAAAAGACAACATGTCTTATGGATGTGAAAATGACAGTTTTCCATACTTGAGTTTATACTCCTGGAATAGCCTAGATGATGATTTGGCACAAGCTGGAATCACATGTGAACTTAAGATGAGGTATGATAATTGGAGACTAAGAGACTGGACCCCACAAGTGTAGCTCCATTCCTGTATACTACAATTAAATGCAATTAAGTAAATACATATACACACATATAGATATACACCAAAAGCTCTTTCGTCTTTATAGAGGGATTAGCCAAATCAAAGTACACACTCACATCATAAACAAATAAAACCCACTCAACCATCCCTCCTATCTAGGTATCTCAGGATCTGCCCTATCCCATATCACACTGCTTGGGTTAAAAGCCATGCAGTGTGACACAGCTCTTCCACAGCAGGACCCAGCAGTTGGACCTAGATATATCCCACATTAAGGTACCCTCATCATCATCCATTCAAATTATGAAGCAGATGAGAATATCCTTTCCTTCTGCATCTTCCCTTCATCCATTAAAAATATCCTTCTACTCACTCATTTTTTTAACTTTCTTTTCTCTACTCAAAAGATATTCCACATATACCCATGATCCCCTTCAGCCTGTCCGACAATCCTATTCTCAGTCTTTCTCTCAAGCTCACTCTGCTAGTCTTTCTTCATTCATTCTTTCCACATGCCCAAACCAGTTCATCACTCTGCTCTATCTTATAACAAGTTAAAAAAAAAAGGGTTACCAAAGGAAGAAACTTGGTATAACAAAGTTCCCCCACTTTACTTTCTAGGTTTTGTTTGTCGATTTCTAGGTTTGTCCTTGGTGAGTAAAGTAGTTGAGGAAGTATCTGAATCATTTGGGTTTGATGCTGATACTTGGTTGTTTCCTGCTTCCCCAGGAAAATTCGATCTCTGGTCTTCAAGTCGTCCTGATTGGAAACGGACAATAACAGAGAAAAGGTCATCATCTGGAACAGTTACTGCTGACTGAGTCATCTGCACTTCAGTGGGTAGAGAACTCCGTTGGTCTTCAATACGTGAACCCTGCAGAGATGGTTAACACTGTATTTACAGGACATTTTAGACACTAAAATGTGGGTAATTACAAAAATTAATCTAATTCACTCCACCAAGTTATTCACATATAAATACATACGAAAAGCCCTCACCCTTATATGGAGAGTGAGTCAAAGAACACATCAGCTTCATACATATGAAAACCTATCTTACATATCCTTCATTTGGTATTTCATAAAAGATTACCAGCACTTTCATTCTTGGGAAAAATTTTGCACCAAAGAGGCACTGTAGAGGTTTATGTAGGACAATGCAAAATAGGAATAGTAGAAGTTAAAAGTAATCAGCATACTTTTATGAATAATGATTAGGTTCCAATTATACAGCCTATATATGTATATATATATGTGTATATGTATGTATATGTATATATATGTATATATATATATATATATATATATATATATATATATATATATACAGTCGTACCTCGGTACTCGACCGCCTCTATACTCGACCAAATCGGTGCTCGACCAAATAATTCGAGTAGAAAATGCATCGGACCTCGAACAGATTTTCGGTACTCGACTAGCTCGAACAGCGGGTAAGCGTCAGTTCGACTCAGACCACCAGCGGAGTAAGACGTACGCAGTTTGTTCGAGTATTTCTTCCCAGATTTAAACTTTTTCGTGTTGCTCTAGCCCTTAATAATGGGTCCAAAGAAAGACAGTGATAAGGGGAAGGCAAAGAGGAAAACAGTGAGGACCACTTTTGAACTGAAGAAGGAAATTATAGCAAAATATGAAAGTGGTGTACGAGTGTCCGACCTCGCGTC
This sequence comes from Oratosquilla oratoria, assembly GCF_046742065.1. Classification (NCBI taxonomy): domain Eukaryota; kingdom Metazoa; phylum Arthropoda; class Malacostraca; order Stomatopoda; family Squillidae; genus Oratosquilla; species Oratosquilla oratoria. Next base: position 81,970,748 of record NC_134782.1, on the reverse strand, counting down.
GCAGTACGAAATGGCAAAGTCAACCATTTCCACTATCTTGAAGCATAAGGAAGTGTTAAAGAAAGCTGATGTTGCAATGGGAGTGACAGCAATTAGTAAGCAAAGGCCTCAGATAATGGAAGAAATGGAGAAGTTGATTCTTATCTTCACCAAGGAAAAGATGTTGGCAGGGGACAGCATTAGTGAAGCTCTCATCTGCGAAAAAGCTCTTCAAATTTACGAAGATCTATTGAAAACTACTGGAGGTGAAAGTGCTAGTTCATTTACTTTCAAGGCAAGCAGGGGATGGTTTGAAAAATTTAGACATAGAACGGGAATTCATAGAGTTACCAGGCATGGGGAGGCAGCCAGTTCGGACAAAGCAGCGGCTGAGAAATATGTTACAGAATTCAGCGAGACCATCAAGGCTGAAGAGTATGTTCCTGAACAAGTGTTCAACTGTGACGAGACCGGCCTGTTTTGGAAGAAAATGCCGGCCAATACGTACATCACAAAGGAGGAGACAAAAATGCCTGGTCACAAGCCTATGAAGGACAGGCTAACGCTGTTATTGTGTGCCAATGCTAGTGGAGACTGTAAGATCAAGCCCTTATTAGTGTATCATTCAGACTATCCCCGTGTATTCAAGAGAAATAACATCATAAAAACTAAGTTACCAGTTATGTGGCGAGCTAACACTAAGTCGTGGGTCACAAGACAATTTTTTACTGAATGGATCCATGAAGTGTTTGCTCCCCAAGTTAAGGCATACCTCATAGAAAAGAAGTTGCCATTAAAATGCCTTTTAGTGATGGACAATGCCCCTGCACACCCTCCAGGTCTAGAGGATGACTTAACAGATGAATACAGTTTCATCAAGGTGAAGTTCTTGCCCCCTAATACTACTCCCTTACTCCAGCCTATGGACCAACAGGTAATTGCTAACTTTAAAAAACTGTACACCAAGGCCCTCTTCCGAAAGTGTTTTGATGTGACATGTGATACCCAGTTGACCCTTAGAGAATTTTGGAAGGATCACTTTAATATCCTCAATTGTGTTAACATAATAGACCAAGCTTGGGGTAACGTCACTTATAGGACATTAAACTCTGCATGGCGAAAACTTTGGCCTGAGTGTGTACCTGAGAGGGACTTCGAGGGTTTCCAGTATGAGGCTGGTCCAAGCACTGCTGCTGTTATTCCTGCTGGTACATGTACTACTGAAGAAAATGCTGTCATGGAGGACATTCTTTCCATGGGAAGAAGTATGGGCATTGAGGTCAACAGGGAGGACATCGATGAGCTTGTGGAAGGCCACTCTTCTGAGTTGACCACAGAAGAGTTATTGTACCTGCAACAACAGCAGCAGCAAGATTTGGTTCAGGAGCAGGAATCCTCAGAAGATGAGGATGTAAGAGAGGAGGCTTCCAGTGCAGTGATCAATGACATGTGTGCTAAGTGGGGTGAGTTGCAGGCGTTTGTTGAAAAATACCATCCTGATACAGCAGTCAGTAACCGTGCTGTGATAATTTTCAATGACACTGTTATGGCGCACTTCCGAAAAATAGTGCAGAAAAGGCAGAAGCAACTGACAATGGACAGGTTCCTTCTTAAAGAAAAGAGGAAGGCTACTGCCCAGCCAGATTCACCTCCACGGAAGAGAGAGAGAAGGGAGAAAACCCCTGAAGGCGCGTTACCTAGCGTCATCATGGAAGGGGATTCCCCTTCCAAGGAGTAACCCTCCCTCCCGTCCTCTCCACATCCATTCCTGTATGCTATCAACCACTCTCCAAAACGTAAGTAAATTATACAAAATGGTTTATAATGCTTTATTTATCTTTATCATGTACTGCTTGTGCACATTTACATCTTCATTGTTGTTTAGATACACGTTCTTATAATATTTTAGGTATTTTTCTTAATGGTAAGAACGGATTAAAATACTTTCCATTATTTCTTATGGGAAAATTGGTTTCGGTGTTCGAACAAATCGGTGCTCGACCACCACCTCAGAACGGATTATGGTCGAGTACCGAGGTACGACTGTATACATACATACATATATATACCAAATGATTTTCCCCCTTTACACGGGGGGTAGCCAAAAAGAAAAAGGCATAGAAACCACTCCCACCCATTCCATCCCCCATATACTCCACTCCCCTCCACCCTCCTCCCTCCCTCTCATCTCAGCACCTCCCGGATGACAGGTCATCCCCGCATCCTGTCCACTGCCCTGGGTCAGAAGCAGCATCGCAAAAACACAGCACATCACATATACCATACATATACCAAAGGCTTTTTTCCTCCTTACATGGGAGGTAGCCAAA
>NC_134782.1:81753439-81965939 GCF_046742065.1 Oratosquilla oratoria | reverse complement strand
TCAAATCTCACGTGCCACGCACCCGGTCGAATTTGCCGCCACTCCCGATGCACCACTATGTCTCACTCTCGCCCCAGCCATCGTCGAGGCAAGCCACGCTCCGCTGTTCCACCTCCACCATGCTGTGCAAATCCACCTCCGGCCCCACCCCTAAGAAACACATTTTCCTGCCTTTCAAAGATAAGCTTGAGCTTATAAGAAAGTGTGAGGCAGGTATGGCTCATTCTGCCGTTGCAGCAGAAATGGGTGTCCCAAGATCAACAGTATCAACGATTTGGAAGAACAGGGACAAGTACCACCAGGCCGCTGCATCAACATCTTCCACGACTTCCCTTGTTCTCTGTGGCTCAAGGGACTCCAGTCTCGACATGATGGAGGACACGTTGATCAAGTGGATAGAGGACAGGACACAACACAAGATGCCGATCAGCATGGGGCTCTAAAGGAGCGTACCTTGTCACTGTGGGAGGACTTGCAGGCCACAACATCCACCACCAAAAATGTACTGTACAGCAGCTTAATGTGTTTAATAAACAAAATTAGACATAAATGAAGCCTTTAATATTACAGATTGGTTACAAAATAGGACGAGGGAGTCATATGAGAGGTACAAAGAAAAGAAAAGAGAAGTAAAGCAAAAGGTAAAGGAGGCAAAGAGGAGAGCAGATGTGAAATGGGGTAAGAGTATGACAGAAAATTTTGAAAGTAATAAAAAGATGTTTTGGAAAGAAATTAAGAGAGGAAGAGGAGGCGAATCAAGTAGAGAAGAAAAGGTAAAAGGTGCAGATGGAGAGATGATAATGGAAGAGAAGGCAGTGAGGGGAAGATGGGCAGAATATTTTAGGGAGTTGCTAAATATGAAGGAGGATAGGGAGGGAAAGATAGTTGCAGTGGGAAATGCGAAGAAAATGAGAGTGATGAGTGAGGAGAATGGAGGAGAAATAAGGAAGGATGAGGTAAAGGCAGTTGTTAAGATGATGAAAGCAGGTAAGGCACCTGGTCTGGATGGATGCCATGCAGAATGTCTGAAAAAGGGAGGTACAGTGATGGTGGACTGGCTGGTGAGGTTATTTAATGTTTGCTGGAGAGAGGGTAGAGTGCCGGAGGACTGGAGGAATGCCTGTATAGTTCCTCTTTACAAGGGAAAAGGGGACAAGTGTGAATGTAGTAGTTTCAGAGGGATTAGCTTGTTAAGTGTAGTTGGGAAGGCTTATGGGAGGATCTTGATTGAGAGGATTAGGAGAGGAACAGAAGGAGTAATTGGTGAGGAGCAGTGTGGATTTAGGACAGGTAGAGGTTGTGTAGATCAGATTTTTGTGGTAAGACAGATATGTGAGAAAGCTATAGGTAAGGGGAAGGATGTTTTTTTGGCTTTTATGGATCTGGAAAAGGCTTATGATAGGGTAGACAGAAAGGCACTGTGGGAGGTTATGCAGATATATGGGATAAAAGGAAAGCTTCTTGGAGCTGTCAAGAGTTTTTATGAGAGTAGTAGAGCTTGTGTCAGGATTAGAAATGGAGAGAGTGAGTGGTTCGAGGTAAAGGTGGGACTTCATCAAGGATGCGTTATGTCGCCCTGGCTGTTCAACTTATACATGGATGGGGTAGTGCGAGAGGTAAATGCATGGGATTGTTTTGGATTGGAGATGGTTAAAGAAAATGGAGAAAAGTAGGAGGTGAGCCAGCTGTTGTTTGCGGACGACGCTACGCTTGTGGCAGGATCGGAGGAGGGATTGAGGAAGTTGGTGGCAGAGTTTGGGAGAGTATGTGATAGAAGAAAGCTAAAGATAAATGTGGGTAAAAGTAAGGTGATGAGATGTACAAGGGCTGAAAGTGGCAGTAGACTGGAAGTGAGCATTAAGGGAGAGCGACTGGAGGAAGTGGATAGTTTTAGATACTTGGGTGCAAATGTGGCAGGAAAAGGTGGAGTGAAGGTGGAGGTAGAATGTAGATTGAGAGAAGCAAGTAAATGCCTTGATGGATTAAAAAGTGTAATGAGGAATAGACATTTGGGAATGGATGCTAAGAGGAGATTGTATGAAGGAGTGATTGTGCCAACAGCACTGTATGGGGCAGAAACATGGAACATAAGAGAGGAAGAGAGAAGGAGTTTGAATGTGTTTGAGATGAGGTGTCTGAGAAGTATGATGGGGGTTACTAGGCTAGATAGAGTGAGAAATGAGGAGGTGAGGAGGAGAACAGGGGTGGAAAAGGAGCTGGGAGATAGGGTTGATGAAAGAATATTAGGATGGTTTGGACACATGGAAAGAATGAGTGAAGAAAGACTAGTAAAAGAGGTATGGAAGGCAGATGTGGAGGGAGTGAACATGAGGGGACGTCCTAGGATGAGGTGGATGGATGGGGTGAAGGGGGCTTTGGGGAAGAGGGGAATGTCTGTTGAGGAAGGACGGGAGAGGACAGAAGACAGGGGTGAATGGAGAATGGTTGTATATGGATGATGTGATTGCATGAGGTGGAATGGGCGGGGGGATGGGGGGTGAGGTAGTATGTGTGAGCAAAATTTGACGCAGCCCGAAGGGATTTCTCCCCATCCTCTCCTTTTATGCAATGGGGGGACGGAGAGGGGGGGTCGCCGATTTAATGAAGCGGCCTTGCTGTGGATGTGCTGTGTCTTGCGACACTGCTTCTGACCCAGGGCAGTGGACAAGGTGCAGGGATGACCCGTCATCCAGGAGGTGCTAAGATAAGAGGGAAGAGGGAGGGTGGAAGGGTTTGGAGTGTATTCAAGGATGGAATGGGTGGAAATGATTTTATGCCTATTCCTTTTTGGCTACCTCCCTTGTAAGGGGGAAAAAGCCTTGGTATATGTATGAATGTATGTAGTCTAAGTTAGTGTTTTTTTAGAGGTCGTAGTGATATTTTGGGGGGGGGGGGTCTGGGCTGGAGGTTGGTCCCTATCCCCCCTAATTACAATGTATTCCTATGGGAAAAACTGGATCATGATTCGACAAAACCCAGGTTCGACTGATGATAGACCACCCCATCCCTGTTGAATTGCGGTGACCCCCTGTAATCAATTATTCAGTCTGTTGCCCCATGGTCTCTCTTGCAGAAACCTGTGGCCATCAGGTAATTGGCAACAACCTCTGGGTGGGACCATAAGTCACTTAAGGAAGAGATAGTTTGTTGTTCTCTGGGAATTATTAGTGTGAAGCACTGTAGTATGAGGTTTTCTGTCTTCTGTGTGATGGTTGCATTTCTGGCAATTTGAATCTGTGGCCAAGTACATTTCGTGTTGGTGCCACTGCCTGGGGTATTGGCTGCATGTTATTGTGAGGTTAAAATTGCTCAGTAGCATGCAGCTGATACTTTAGGGTCTATATGGGGTGCCCCTATGGACCAGAGTCACACATCATTTTGTCTGTGATAGAGGAAATCTCTATTCATAGAGAAATGATGATACTTTATTATATTGCAACTGTCCCTCCATTATGCTGTTCTCCCACTCTTAATACTGTCTTGTACTACTTCTCTGAATATATATTTCCTTTTTTGCTGAACCCTGTAGTAGGGGACAAAGAATACTGCTACATAGAAAAGAGAGAGGGAGGGAGGGGTTGTGAATGGAAGTGGAGTGGGTGGGGACGAAATGGGTGGGAGTTGAATTATGCTTTTTGACTTTGGCTACCTCTCATGTGAGGGGGAAAAAGCCCTTGGTATATGTATGCATTGATTGCATATAAGTATGCAGTCAATAGTAAATATTCCAATATATTTCTTCCTGAATGACCTATGGGCCAACTTAGCAGTCATGGCTAGGCTCCTAAAAACCATGAGTATCCTACGAGAGATTCATGGTTACTAACTGGATAAGGGTGCACAAACACTGAGGATAACTGTTTTATGTGGTGAGTGATATAGGTCCAAATCATAGATTTACATTTAGAATTCCTGTCCCATGGAAACTCACCTTGAATCAACTATACCTCCCCTCCCTTATGCCACTACTAGCATGCAGAAACATTAAATTTACTATGGGTTACCAGAAGTAGGTGTGTCTATAGATGGGGATGTACTTTCGGAAGACTCTGGAGAAGTTGATGACCTGTCAATTTCTTCAATATTGCTACTCTTTCTATTATTGCTATTGTTGCTGTTCTCCTTGTTAGGTTCCACAATAAGAGTACAGCGCTGGTCATCCATACGTTTGCTCTGGAAGCGTGACAGCAACTCAAAGAAGTTCTCATCATCTATGCTTGATTCTTCATTTAAAGATGACTGAAAAAAATAACAGTTTTCAGATGAATGATGACTTTTAATCTATAATGAATTTATATCAATTTAGCACCAAAAACAAATGCAAGGCTGAATTGAAAAATAATTTATATTTTCATATAAGAGTTTACTGGCTTACAAAATCTTCTGAAAGAGTCAATGGTATTCAAAGTATTAAGTGTAATGATCTGGAGTAACAGAAATGGTAAGCAATAAAAGTCCAGTGAGTACTCTTTCTAAGAATATATTATCACATAGTCAGGAATTCCAAATCTGAGCCATAAAATGAGAAGCCTAGTCTAAAAAGAAATATTCATTGGGGTATCCTATATATCTATCTATATACCAACAGCTTTTTCCCCCTTATAAAGGAGGTAGCCAAGTCAAAGGCACATGTCTACTTCTACCAATTCCACTCCCATCCACCAACCTTTCCCCCTCTCATCTTAGCTCCTCATAGATGATGGGTCATCCCTGTATCCTGCCCACTGCCCTGGGTCAGAGGCAATGTAGCAAGATACAGTACATCCATAGCAAGGCTGCTTCACTTAACTGGTGACTGCCCCTCTCTGCCCCCTCATGCAGAAAAAGAGAAGATGGGAGAGAAATCACATGCCGACCATGGAACTGACAACACCTTCATCGTTGCGGTGCCCCAAAGAAGAGGATAAACAACGAAAAAGGAAACCTGGTTTGTATTGTATGGGAGGGGAGAAATCATGGGTGTCCAATATGATATCTCTGTAGTACTAGTTAAATGTATTAAGATGTAATTAGCAAAAAAAATTAAGGAAAATAACGAAAAGTCTGACTCGAACGACAACTTTGAACCAGAGTCCGAAAATTCTGACTCAAACGACAACTTCGAACCAGAGTCATCTAGTGGCGCCATGACAAACCACGATGTAAACAATCTTTGCGAAACTCCTGTGACCACGAGAGTATACAACAACGATGCTTTTTCAGGATTCAGTAAGTACGAAAGGAGGAGTTTAAGTCGAATCTTAGAGATAGAGAGGGAAATGAGCAAAAATAGGATATGGTGGGAGAATGAAATTATGGACTTAAGGAACAAAATCGTTGGACTAATGGATTGCTTAGCACAAGCAAACATTGAAATTTCCGACCTGAGAAAAACTTACTTGGATCTAAGAAACTAAATTAAGGAAATAAAAAATGGTATAAAAGAGCTGAAGAGTGAAAATGAAAAGAAGAGAATTAATGATACTACCAATAGCGAAAACTTAAAAAAAGAGGTAAACAACAAATACAAGAAATGACTGAAAAAATTGAAGAAAACTTAGGTGAAGAAAGTATCCGAAAGATTAAGAAATAGAAGAAAAACATTGAAAATAAAGAAATTGTTTTTAAAGAAATAATCCAACAGCAAATGCAGGAAAATGCAAAGGACACAATTATCCACGTAATTAATGAAAAATCAAATTGGGTCAGAGATACATTGGATAGGAAAAAATGCATTATGGTATATGGGCTGAAAGAAAAATATGGTCTAGCGAGGTACATGAGAGAAAAAGAAGAAAAAGAGACAGCAATAGCAATCTTAAAAGAAATTCAGGATGGAGCCCAAGATGCAAGGAAAGATGTAGATGATGCATATAGGATTGGTCACTATTCTAAGGATAGAAATCGACCCCTAAAAATAAAACTAAGATCACAAATGGTAGTTGAAGACATATTTGAAAAAGTAGGTAATTTGGCAAGGAGGGAAAAGTACAATAAGATATGGTTAAAAAGAGAAATGAGTATTGAGGAATTAGAAAAAAGAGAAGACACTAAGAGATGAAGCAAAGAAAAAAAACTTGAAGAGAACAGAGACCGAAAGCAAGGAATTCTATTGGAGAGTAATTGACATGAGACTGAGGAAATGGTACATCAGAATGGGTGGGGAAAAAAAAAAAAAAAAAAAAAAAAAAAAAAAAAAATGGAGAAAGAAAAAAATTGAAAGTGGCCTATACTAACATTGATGGATTAATTTCAGGACTGAATGAACTTAATGATTACCTGCTAGTAGAAAAACTAGACGTAATGGGAATTGTGGAGACTAAACTAAAAGGTGAAATACCACCCATCGATGTTGGACATGGACTATACAATTACTGGTTTAAAAACAGAGACAAGAAACAGGGAGGAGGAATCATGTTCTTGGCTAAGAAAAACTTGAATGTGACAAAAATTGCGAAGGGCAAAGGTAATGTAGAACTGATCATGATAAAAGTCGAAGACAAGGACATGAAAAGTAGAAAGTTTGTGGTGACTTATGTACCCCCAAAAACGAATGCTTGGAAAGAGAACAAGCGTACGAAAATGCTAGAAGATACAAGACAATCATTAAATGAGATACTAATGGGCGGGGGCAATCTGGTAATTATGAGGAACTTCAATTGCAAAGAAATTTGTTGGGAGATCATGACAGTGAGAGGAGAAGACTTGTGGGCTAATGTACTACTGAACATGAACATGGAACATACAATGACTTAGTGGGTCAGTGAAAACACCAGATACAGAAATAACGAGCCGTCGAAACTAGATTTAATTTTTACAACAGAACCTGAAATTGTGGATCAAATCCAATACAAGACACCAATTGGAAAGAGTGACCATATACTCATTGAGACTGAACTAAAGGAAGAAATATACATGGAGAGAAATGAAAAGCATAGGAAAGGAAGATTGATGTACAACAAAACGGACTTTGGAAACTAAAGAAATTCTTCCAGAATGCAAATTGGGAAAAATTTTACATGGAATAGACAAAAGTGGAAGAGAAATGGGATATCTTGATGGATACTTACAATGAAGGGGTGAATAGGCATGTACCAAAACAGAAGCTAGAGAGAGTGTACATTAAATGCTGGTTCAACATAAGATGCAGTGAGGCAAAAGATAGAAGGGACAGATCTTGGAAAAGATGGAGAAAGGATAAAAAACCTGGAAAATGGCAAGTATATATAAACCATAGAAAAGAGTATGTTAAAGTGTGAAGCAAAGAAAAAAGGAACCATGAAAAGGACATTATAGATAAATGCAAAGAGGAACCCAAGCTATTCTATCAATACGTAAATGGTAAACTTAAAAACAAACAGGAAATGGTGAAACTACACCAAGGGAAGACAGAAAACACAGAAGAATTAGAAATGGCCAAAATCATGAATAATCACTTCAAATCTGTTTTCACTAGAGAGAAAGCAAAATGCTGGGACGAAGGAAATGAAAGGCGATCTCCCCCCATGAGTGAGATAAATATAACACAAAAAGAAATAATGGAACATCTATAAAACCTTGACGTCAGGAAATCACATGGCCCGGATGGAATTGTAAATTGGATTCTAAAAGAATGCAAAGAACTAACGGACAAAATACATAACATAATAAGTTGCTCACTTAAAGAAGGAAAAATACCAAAAGACTGGAAAAATGCTAACACTGTACCAATATATAAAGGAGGAAACAAGGAAGAACCAACTTACAGGCCAGTCACACTAACAAGCACTATAGCCAAAATTTGTGAGAAAATCATCAAGAATAGATGGGTAAAACACCTAGAGGACAATAATATAATAAACCCAAGACAATTTGGGTTCAGACTAAGAAGACTATGTCCCACAAACTTAATATGTTTCTACTCAAGATTAATAGACATAGCGCAAGAAAAGAATGGATGGGCTGATTGTGCCTTCCTGGACTTACAAAAAGCTTTTGACAAAGTACCACACAAAAAATTATTAAAGAAACTCGAACATATAGGAGAGATACAAGGGAACCTACTAAAATGGATGGAGGACTTCCTGATTGGAAGAAAGATGAAAGTAGTGCTCAGAGAAAAATATTCAGATTGGAAAGAGGTGATCAGTGGAGAAGTGCAAGGATCTATATTGGCTCCAATAATGTTTGCTATTTATGTGAATGACATAGATGATGATGTGAAATGTTACATGAGCTTCTTTGCAGATGATGCCAAACTGTTAAGGAAAGTAAAAACTGAAAAGGATTGCGAATCACTGTAGGAAGACCTGAATAAGGTATGGAACTGGAGTCAGAAATGGGAGGTGGACTTCAATATTAAGAAGTGTAGCATAATGGAGTTCGGAAAAAGTAAAAATAGAATATCAGGACAATATAAAATTAGAACTAAGGAGGTAAAGAAGGAAAGATCCAAAAAAGATTTGGGTGTAATTATCTCAAACAACTTTTCCTATGATAACCAGATAAACAAAATTGTCGGAGAATCCTACAACTTGCTAAGATAAATGAAAGTGGCATTTACATATTGGTCACACTGATAAGGCCTAGACTAGAATATGCGGCAACATTGTGGTCACCCAGTACCAAAAAGAATATAAAGAAAATAGAAAGAATCCAGAGAGCAGCCACAAAAATGGCACCTGCACTTGCAAACTTGTCATATGAGGAGAGATTGGCTAAACTGGAGTTACTGACTCTGGAGTAAAGAAGAGAAAGAGGTGACCTACTGACCATCTACAGAATCATGAAGGGCACAGAAATACTTGATAGAGAGGACTTGTTAAACTGGGACAAGAGAAACACAAGAGGACATGGAAAGAAAATAAAAAAACATAGCTACAGAAGAGATCTGAAGAAAAACAGTTTTCCACATAGAGTGGTGGACACTTGGAACAAACTGGACAAAAAAATAGTGTGCGCAAAAACCATTCATGAGTTTAAGAGCAAACTAGACACTACGAGATACAAAGGCGGGACACCACGAGCGTAGCTCCCCTTCCCGCAAACTACAACTAGGTAAATACATAAGCACCCACTACCCCTATCCCCTGCTCCTCCATTCCTTTCATAACAGTATCATCTATACACAGTTACTCTCCACTCATCTCTATCTCCTACCTTCTCCCTTGCTCAACAGACACTCCCCTCTTTCTCAATGTCCCCCCCTCACCCCATCCATTCATCTCATCCTTGATCATCCCCTCAAGTTTACTCCCTCCACCTCTGCCTTCCACACCTTTTACAAATCTTTCATCACTCTTTTTTTTCCATGTGTCCAAACCATCCCAATAATCCTGGAATCCTGGTATCCTGAAACTTGAAATTATTTGTTCATGGAGGCCATTCAAGTTCTAAAAAGTTTGAGTTCCTTTAGTCTCATTTGAAGTTAATGTAACATATTCAGTACACTAGAATTGTTCCTTGTATTTTTCACATTTTAATTCTAAGAAAATGGTTAGTGTTCTAGGTTACTATCTTTTTATCAAAGCACACATGCTGAATGCAGTATTATATGACATGGCTTTCTTTATTTGTGTTCGAGTTTCAAGAAAAGTTAAACTTCTGGGGCAAAAATTGCTAAAATAAATATATAAAAAAAGTAATTATATAAATAATAATAATGATAATATTAATAAAATGAAAATGAAAATTAATAATAGTAACAATAATAATGATAATACAGTAATAATAATGATAATAATAATAATAATAATAATAATAATAAAAACAATAATAATAATCTATCTATATACCAAGAGCTTTTTCCCCCTTGTAAGGGAGGTAGCCATCTAATCATGTACTTAAGGGGGTACGCGACACCTGGGGGGGTGAATTTGGTCAAGATATGGCATTTTTCAAAACTGTGTTCAAAATGTTCGTACACCACTTAGAAATAAATCCCGACAAATAATTTTCCAGCCGCGCACAATTTAAAGGTCCTGGGTGAGGATTAAAGGGACAGATTTAAAGGCGCAACCCACACTAGAAGGAGGCGTGCCACTTAGGACCTTCAGGCGCAGCGAATAACGTTGAAATTTGATTGAATTTACACTCGCCCAGTGTATCAACGGCCAATACGATTGTGGAGGGGAAGGGAGGAAGGTGGAGGGAGAATATTTTGCCAACTTTGTGCGAAACTAAGCGTTAGTTACCGGCTAGCTCTGAAAAGGGAAGTACGCATGTCTCATGAGCTCTCATTGCAATCTATTACTTTAGCTAGTACATATTACTCTTTAGTACAGTCATCATGGGTAGCAAAAAGAACAAAAGAACATCACAATGACAAAAAACAGCAGTTAAAGATGGCAAGCAGTCAAAGACGACTAAAGATCTCACCACCTCTCACTCCACCACCGCCCTCACCTGCACCTCTGTGACGGTGACAGAGGTAAAGGACAACATTAGACTAAACAATTCAAAGAGGAAGATTAAATCCAAAGAAGAAAGCAAGAGGAAAAAGATCAAGGCTATACAGGAAGAAGAAAGAAGAAGGGACATCATATGATGCTGGAGGGGGTGCCCTACCAACATAGATTGGCGAGGGGAATCTGATGAGGAAAGAGAAGGTGCCCACTACTGGAAAATAAACCTCTTTCCAATGATTTAGATACCCTGAAGACCCCCAGCAGAGAGGTTTCATATGAAGAAACCGCCAAAGGTGCAAAAAAGCAAATTATATGATGTTGTCGTCTGTGCGTCGTCACTACTGTGACATACTTATACTTTAGTTTTTCAGTATTTAAAGTACTTATAATTAAAATATGTTGATAATTTTTACTGTACTTACTTATTATATAATAAGAATTAAGCCATGAAAAAATCAGTCAAATTGGTGAAACTATAAGCAAGTTACAGATATATTCATATTTCAAGTTGCCATATCTCCGTTCGATATTTTTCTACTTTTTTTTAATCATAAAAAATCTAATATACATTAGATTTAAATGAAACTTACAGGGAATATTACTTTTAGTAACTGCTAGGGCCGATCCTTCGAATATTTTGAATAGGATGAAAGAGTTCGGAGTAATAATGGAAACGAGCAAAAAAATTGTATTTTTCACGATTTTTGCCAGCCATTAAAATTGAAATGCCTGTATGCAAAAGTATAAAGGAAATTGTTCAATTACTCAATGACCGGCCCTAGGTGTGCCTACTGACTAATCATAGCCAAAATATAAAACAAATTGGTCCACGTATTATGGTGCTGTGCACTTTTAAATGTCGCTACTGGTATACGTACATGTGTACATGTGTACATATGTACATGTGTACATACATCATTCTGCTTCACCTAAAATGTAGGCAATATGGATACCTATTTACCTGAGAAGTTTCAGCTCTTTACTCTAAATATTTTAGAAAATGACCTCCAGGTGTCGCGTACCCCCTTAATACCACCAATTTCACTACCATCCACTAACCTTTCTCTCTCATCATAGGTCCTCATGGATGACAGGTCATCCCTGTAACCTGCCCACTCCCCTGGATCAGGAGCAAAGTAGCAAGACACAGTATATCCACAGCAAGGCTGCTTCACTTAAGGGGGGTCACCCTGGTGAATTTTTCACAAATATTTTTTAAATTTCACCTCTCAGTTTTCTTCGCTCATCCTGTCATTGCGATTTTTTTTTTCTTTTTTAATTAAATTCCCCCCCCCCACACCATTTTGAAATTACTTGGGCGTCATAGCATGATGCGTGCACTAGAAAATGAGGTATCATTCAATGCTTATACATACATACATATACCAAAAGCTTTTTCCCCCTACACGGGGGGTAGCCAAAAAGAAAAAGGCATAGCAACCACTTCCACCCATCCCATTTCCTATATATTCCACTCCCCTCCACCCTTCTCCCTCTTATCTTGGCACCTCCTGGATGATGGGTCATCCCTGCATCTTGTCCACTGCCCTGGGTCAGAATAAAAAAAAAAGAAAAAAAAAAAGAAAGAAAAAAAAGCATTTCTTTTTATAAAAAAAAAACTTGTTTTTTATGATTTTTTTTTTTTAATCTCGTCCAAATTTGTTCAGATATTAAATATTTAGTATATTAAAACAGGTGCAAGTATGTTATTCATCCCTCCACATATGTGCATCTACCTTATTCAAAGAGGCATTAGACAAAGTATAAAAATAAACAAGTAATTGACCATTTTAGTCACTGTCAGATGCTGCAAGCCTGCAACAAGTGTAGATACTGTATATGGGCCAGTATGGCTATTGGCTGGCTACCTTTTATCTTAGCATACTCTTCAAAGATTAAACACTCCAATTTCCCATGACCCTGGACATTGCCTAAACACAGATCCACCACTTGGACAGTGGAAAAGGGGTTAACATAGTAATGGGGGGAAACTGTTGTACTCCCCGCCACCCATCAAGGCTCAGAACTTACTTTCTACCTGACTTTTTGCTCACTATACCTTAACTTTAATGTACAATCATGCACAAGTCCTTGAGATGCAACTCAGAAAAAAATGGTTTTTTATTTTTTTTATTTTTGAAAAAAAAAAAAAAAACAACTTGGATATTTTCATTTTTTTATGCATTTTGTTTTAAAATAATTCAGCAAGGAAAAGAACCGTATTACAATAATTTTTCTATGTTAGAATATCAAATAAATCAATATACCCCTCATTTAAGGTTTTCTATGGTGTTAGGGCACTTTCATTTTCTGTGGTTTCATGTTTTGATGTGTTTTATTTATTTTACAATGTACAGTTGCCCCACTTAGTTTTGGCACAGTTTTAAAAATGTTTCAGACAAGAATAGCAACTCGCCCAGTATTCTTTATTTATCACATTTTCATGTCTGTTCATTTACATGGTTTTTTTTTTTTTTGCTAAATAGTAACTACCTTAAAAAAATGTGGCAAACAACGAAATACTCAAAATGGTGTAGCAGACGATACATTTTTCTTGACTTATTAATGACATCTATCACTCTTATTTGACAAGTAATACGATTAATATACGTTGCAGAGGAGAGAGAGAGAGAGAGAGAACGCAGGAATCCGTTCACGTAGTGGTCGATGGTAGACTAACAACCAGCTTCAAGCTGTGAGTGGTGTTGAGTGCAGTGACAAACTAACCAAAACTAACTCGTATACTTATAAGTTATGTTATAACCCTATTATTAAATCAATTATTTTCATTTATTTATTCAGCAGAGGGCTTGTGATCCAATTATGTTATGTATGATTGTAGGTTAAAGTTAAGGGATAGCGAGCAAAAAGTCAGGTAGAAAGTAAGCTCTGAGCCTTGATGGGTGGCGGGGAGTACAACAGTTTCCCCCCATTACTATGTTAACCCCTTTTCCACTGTCCAAGTGGCGGATCTGTGTTTAGGCAATGTCCAGGGTCACTATGGGAAATTGGAGTGTTTAATCTTTGAAGAGTATGCTAAGATAAAAGGTAAATTTTGTAAGGTAGCCAGCCAATAGCCATACTGGCCCATATACAGTATCTACACTTGTTGCAGGCTTGCAGCATCTGACAGTGACTTTATATGGTCAATTACTTGTTTATTTTTATACTCTGTCTAATGCCTCTTTGAATAAGATAGATGCACATATGTGGAGGGATGAATAACATACTTGCACCTGTTTTTATATACTAAATATTTAATATCTGAACAAATTTGGACGAGATAAAAAAAAATCATAAAAAACAAGTTTTTTATAAAAAAAAGCAATAAAAAATGTTTTTTTTTGCATCACAATTAACATAACATAATTGGATCACAAGCCCTCTGCTGAATAAATAAATGAAAATAATTGATTTAATAATAGGGTTATAACATAACTTATAAGTATACGAGTTAGTTTTGGTTAGTTTGTCACTGCACTCAACACCATTCACAGCTTGAAGCTGATTGTTAGTCTGCCATCGACCACTACGTGAACGAATTCCTGCGTTCTCTCTCTCTCTCCTCTGCAACGTATATTAATCATATTACTTGTCAAATAAGAGTGATAGATGTCATTAGTAAGTCAAGAAAAATGTGTCGTCTGCTACACCATTTTGAGTATTTTGCTGTTTGCCACATTTTTTAAGGTAGTTACTATTTAGCAAAGAAAAAAACAAAAACAAAAAACAAAGTATGTAAATGAACAGACATGAAAATGTAATAAAAAAAGAATACTGGGCGAGTTGCTATTCTTGTCCAAAACATTTTTAAAACTGTGCCAAAACTAAGTGGGGCAACTGTACATTGTAAAATGAATAAAACATATCAAAACATGAAACCACAGAAAATGGAAGTGCCCTAACACCATAGAAAACCTTAAGTGATGGGTATATTGATTTATTTGATATTCTAACATAGAAAAATTATTGTAATATGGTTCTTTTCCTTGCTGAGTTATTTTAGAATAATATATATATAAGAATGAAAATATCCATGCTTTTTTTTGTCAAGGTTAAAAACAAAAAAACAAAAAACAAAAAAACTTTTTTTGAGTTGCATCTCTAGGCCACTTCATAAAATCGGCGATCCCCCCTCTCCGTCCCCCCATGCAGAAAAGGAGATGACAGGGAGAAATCCCTTTGGGCTGCATCAAATTTTTTCTCATACATACTTTCTCATCCCCCACCCACTCCCCCTCATGCATCACAGCATCATCTATACACAACCCCTCTCCATTCACCCCATCTTCTGTCCTCTCCCGTCCTTCCTCCACAGACATTCCTCTCTTCTGTAATGCCCCTTTTACCCCATCCATCCATCTCATCCTAGGACGCCCCCTCATATTCACTCCTTCCACCTATGCCTTCCACACTTCTTTTACTAATCTTTCTTCACTCATTCTTTCCATGTGTCCAAACCATCCTAATACTCTTTCATCAACCCTATCTCCCAGTTCCCTTTCCACCCCTGTTCTCCTCCTCACCTCCTCATTTCTCACTCTATCCAGCCTAGTAACCCCTATCATGCTTCCCAGACATTTAATCTCAAACACATTCAAACTCCTTCTCTCTTCCTCTCTCATGTTTCATGTTTCTGCCCCATACAATGCTGTTGGCACAATCACTCCTTCATATAACCTCCTCTTAGCATCCATTCCCAGATGTCTATCTCTCATTACACTTTTCAATCCACCAAGGCATTTACTCGCTTCTCTCAATCAACATTTTACCTCCACCCCCACTCCTCCCTTTCCTGTCACATTCACACCCAAGTATCTAAGACTATCCACTTCCTCCAGTCTTTCACCCTTAATGCTCACTTCCAGCCTGCTGTCACTCTCTCCCTTTGTACATCTCATCACCTTACTTTTGCCCACATTTATCTTTAGCTTCCTTCTTTCACACATCTTCTCAAACTCTGTCACTAACTTCCTCAATCCCTCCTTTGATCCTGCTACAAGTGCAGTGTCGTCAGCAAACAACAACTGGGCCACCTCCCACTTTTCTCCATTTTCTTTAATCATCTCCAACCCCTGACCCACGACCCTTGCATTCACCTTTTGCACCACCCCATCCATGTAATGATTGAACAGCCAGGGCAACATAACACATCCCTGATGAAGTCCCACCTTTACCTCAAACCATTCACTCTCTCTATTTCTAATCCTAACACAAGCTCTACTACTCTCGTAGAAACTCTTGACTGCTCTTAACAGCTTTCCTCCTTTCCCATATATCTGCAGTACCTCCCACAGTGCCTTCCTGTCTACCCTGTCATAAGCCTTTTCCAGATCCATAAAAGCCAAAAAAACATCCTTACTTTTTCCTATAGCTTTCTCACATACCTGTCTTACCACAAAAATCTGATCTACAGAACCCCTACCTGTCCTAAACCCGCACTGTTCCTCACCAATTACTCCCTCTGTTCCTCTCCTAATCCTCTCAATCAAGACCCTCCCATAAGCCTTCCCAACTACATTCAACAAGCTGATCCCTCTGAAACTACTACACTCACACTTGTCCCCCTTTCCCTTGTAAAGCAGAACTATACAGGCACTCCTCCAGTCCTCCGGCACTCTACCCTCTCTTAAACAAACATTAAATAACCTCACCAGCCAGTCCACCATAACTGTACCTCCTTTCTTCAGACATTCTGCATGGCATCCATCCAGACCAGGTGCCTTACCTGCTCTCATCATCTTAACAGCTGCTTTCACTTCATCCTTCCCTATTTCTCCTCCATTTTCTTCACTCATCACTCTCATTTTCTTAGCGCTTCCCACTGCAACTACCTTTCCCTCCTATCCTCCTTCACATTTAGTAACTCCCTAAAATACTCTGCCCACCTTCCTCTCACTGCCTTCTCTTCCATTATCATCTCTCCATCTGCACCTTTTACCTTTTCTTCTCTACTTGATTTGCCTCCTCTTTCTCTTTTAATTTCCTTCCAAAACATTTTTTTATTGCTTTCAAAAATTTCTGTCATACTCTTACCCCATTTCACATCTGCTCTCCTCTTTACTTCCTTTATCTTATGCTTAACTTCTCTTTACTTTGTACCTCTCATATGATTCCCTCGTCCTAATTTGTAGCCAATCTATAAATGCCTGCTTCTTCTCTTCTACAACTTTCTTTGTTTCCTCATCCCACCACTCACTACCCTTCCTTCTATTTCCTCCCTCCCTCCTTGTTCCACACACCATCTTTGCACACCTTATGACTCCCTCCTTGAACCATCCCCATTCCTCCTCCACTCCTAGTTCTACTCTATCCTTTACTCCCTCCCACTTCTCTTTCAGCTTCTTCTTATACTCATTCTCCTTTTTTTTCTCATTTAAGCAGTTCACTAGAAGTACCTCCCTCCATTCTGCCCTTTTCCTCTTTCTCCACCTATTCTCCACTCTCAATTTACCTTCCACCAGAAAATTATCTGATATTCCTCCACTCTCTCCCCTTAGAACATGAACATCCTTAACTCTTCCTACCACACTCCTGGTCACCACTATATAGTCCATTAACGCTCTATCTGCCACCCTTCCATCCACCACCCTCTCCCATTTGTACTTATGCTTGACTTTCTTCCTAAACACTGTATTTGCTATCATCAACTCTCTTTCAAGACACATCTCCACCATCATTTCTCCACTACGATTTTTACCTGGAACTCCATACTTCCCAATCACTCCATCTATTGGTTCATTTCCTACCCTAGCATTAAGGTCTCCCAATACAACTACATTGACATTTCTCCCTAATCCCTCTATGCACTCATTTATATCTACCCAAAAAGCCTCCCTTTCCTCTACACTCTTCTCACTACCAGGTCCATACGCACTTACAAAAACCCACATCTCCCTTCCCAGCTTCACCTTCATCCACATCAACCTTGATGAAACCTCCTTCCACTCCACTACCCACTTACTTATCTCTTCACTTACTAGTATAGCCACCCCTTCTCTCCCTCGTCCCCTCTTCACTCCTGAGTACCTCCCAGCTACACTCCCAAACTCACAATTGCCCTTTCCTTTCATTTTAGTTTCACTCAAAGCCAGTACATCCATCTTTCTTCTCACAAACATACTGCCTATCTCTTCCCTTTTACTCTCATCTGTACCACATCCACGCACATTAAAAGACCCAAACCTTAGGGTACTGGTTGGAAAACTCCCAGACCCTCTTATGCCTTTTCTTCTTTTTTTAGGAATGTCCCCTTTTGGGGCTACAGGTAGGACTTCTAATCCCATCCCCTGTCCTGTTTTTTGTCAAGTGGAAAGACTTGGTGGTAGCATTCTCTTCCCCCACCACAGGGTAGGCAAAAAAAGGAAATGAATATTCAGAGAAATGGTACAGGACAGTAACAAGGGGTTGGGGGACAGCATAATGGAGGGATAGTCGTAGTATAAAAGTGTCATAATTTCTCTTTGAAGAGAGTTTTCCTCTATCACAGACAAAATGATGTGTGGCTCTGGTTCATAGGGGCACCCCATGTAGACCCTAAAGTATCAACTGCATGCTACTTTGCCACAATAACATGCAGCCAATACCCCAGACAGGTAGAACTATCATTAAAATGTTTTTTCTTTATATAAATTTCGACAAATGGCATAATTTCTCCACAATGTATGGTCTTCCTAGCTAGGCCTCTTCAGTACCTATGTAGACATCAGAGAGGTTGTTATGCTGTGTTCCTGCAATATTTCTCTTATATTCATCTTGCAAGATGACCTGCAAATGTAAGCTTGCAATAGTGAAGATATCCAACCTCAAGAAGGGTAAAGGGAGAAAGAAAAGGCATCAAGACTCTTCAAACCAAGGAAAAACTAACAGAGATGAAGGGGAGTGTATTATTGCTGCCCGGCTTATCACCTATGAGTGATTAATATTTTCTTTAGAAAGGGGGACCAAATGCCTCACTATTCTCCACTAAGTCAACAATATAAACACAATCATATGTGAAAATTTCATGCCAATCAGAGGAATACACATGGCAGGACAGAAAAAAAAAAAAAAAAAAAAAAAAAAAAAAAAAATAAACCGATATCTCTCTTCTTCTTTTATGTTCTATGTTTCTTCCCCATACAGTGCTGTTGACACAATCACTCCTTCACACAGTCTACTCTTAGCATCCATTCCCAGATGTCTATTTCTCATTACACATTTTAATCCACCAAGGCATTTACCTTCCCTCAATCTAGATCCTACCTCCACCTCCACTCCTTTTCCTGCCCAAGTATCTAAAACTATCCACTTCCTCCAGTCCCTCTCCCTTAATATTCACTTCCAGTCTGGTGCCATCTCATCACCTTTTCCCCCACATTTAACTTCAACTTCCTTCTTTCACACACTTTCCCAAACTCTCTCACTAACTTCCTTGATCCCTCCTCTGATTCTGCTACAAGTGCAGTGTTGTCTGCAAACAACAGCTGGTTTATCTCCCACTTTTCTCCATATTCTTTAATCATCTCCAATCTCTGACCCACCACACTTACATTTACCTTTCACACCACCCCATCCATGTATAAATTGAACAGCCAGGGTGACATAACACATCCCTGATGAAGTCTCACCTTCAAACCACTCACTCTCTCCATTTTTTATCCTGACACACGCTCTACTACTCCTGTAAAAATTCTTGACAGTTTCTAAAAGCTTTCCTCCTATCCCATATATCTGCACTACCTCCCACAGTGCCTTCCAGTCTACCCTGTCATAAGCCTTTTCCAGATCCATAAAAGCCAAAAAAATATCCTTACCTTTTCCTATAGTTTTCTCACATATCTGTCTTACCACAAAAATCTGATCTATGCAACCTCTACCTGTCCAAAACCCACACTGTTCCTATCCTAATCCTCTCAATCAAGACCCTCCCATAAGCCTTCTCAACTACACTCAACAAGCTAATCCCTCTGAAACTACTACACTCACACTTGTCCCCTTTACCCTTGTAAAATGGAACAATACAGGCACTCCTCCAGTCCTCCAGCACTCTACCCTCTCTTAAACAAACATTAAATAACCTCACCAGCCAGTCCACCATCACTGTACCTTCTTTTTTCAGACATTCTGCATGACATCCATCCAACCCAGGTGCCTTACCTGCTCTCATCATCTTAACAACTGCCTTCACTTCATCTTTCCTTATTTCTTCTCCATTTTCCTCACTCATCATGGTCATTTTCTTAGCATTTCCCACTGCAACTACCTTTCCCTCCCTATCCTACTTAACATTTAGCATTTCCCTAAAATAATCTGCCCATCTTCCTCTTACTGCCTTCTCTTCCATTATCAACTCTCCATCTGCACCTTTTACCTTTTCCTCTCTACTTGATTTGCCTCCTCTTCCTCCCTTAATTTCTTTCCAAAACATCTTTTTATTACTTTCAAAATTTTCTGTCATACTCTTACTCCATCCCACATCTGCTCTCCTCTTTGCCTCCTTTATCTTATGCTTTATTTGTCTTCTCTTTTCTTTGTACCTCTCATATGATTCCCTCGTCCTATTTTGTAACCAATCTGTGAAAGCTCGCTTCTTCTCTTCTACAACTTTCTTTGCTTCATCATCCCACCACTCACTACCCTTCCTTCTATTTCCTCCTGTCCTCCTTGTTCCACACACCATCTTTGCACACCTTGTGATTCCCTCCTTGAACCATCCCCATTCCTCCTCCACTCCTAGTTCTACTCTATCCTTCACTCCCTCCCACTCCTCTCTCAGCTTCTTCTTGTACTCCTTCTCCTTTTCTTTCTCATTTAAGCAGTTCACTCTAAGCACCTCTCTAACTTTTGTACTCTTCCTCTTTCTCCATCTATCCTCCACTCTCAACTTACCTTCCATCAGAGAATGATCAAAGCAATTGAAAAATTTATTTTGTGAGGTAAAAAAAATATATATATTTTTTGTAGTTGCTACCATACGTACATACATATACCAAGGCTTTTTCCCCCTTACAAGGGAGGTAGCCAAAAAGGAAAAGGCATAAAATCATTCCCACCCATTCCATCCCTGAATACACTCCACACCCCTCCACCCTCCCTCTTCCCTCTTATCTTAGCACCTCCTGGATGAGGGGTCATCCCTGCACCTTGTCCACTGCCCTGGGTCAGAAGCAGTGTTGCAAGACACAGCACATCCACTGCAAGGCCGCTTCATTAAATCGGGGACCCCCCTCTCCATCCCCCCATTGCATAAAAGGAGAAGACAGGGAGAAATCCCTTTGGGCTGCGTCAAATTTTGCTCACACATACTACCTCACCCCCCATCTCCCCGCCCATTCCACCTCATGCATCACAACATAATCCGTATACAACCATTCTCCATTCACCCCTGTCTTCTGTCCTCTCCCGTCCTTCCTCAACAGACATTCCCCTCTTCCCCAAAGCCCCTTTCACCCCATCCATCCACCTCATCCTAGGATGTCCCCTCATGTTCACTCCCTCCACATCTGCATTCCATACCTCTTTTACTAGTTTTTCTTCACTCATTCTTTCCATGTGTCCAAACCATCCTAATACTCCCTTTCCATTCCTGTTCTCCTCCTCACCTCCTCATTTCTCACTCTATCTAGCCTAGTAACCCCCATCATAATTCACAGACACCTCATCTCAAACACATTCAAACTCCTTCTCTCTTTGTCTCTTATGTTCCATGTTTCTGCCCCATACAGTGCTGTTGGCACAATCACTCCTTCATACAGTCTCCTCTTAGCATCCATTCCCAAATGTCTATTCCTCATTACACTTTTTAATCCACCAAGGCATTTACTCGCTTCTCTCAATCTACATTCTACCTCCACCTTCACTCCACCTTTTCCTGCCACTTTTGCACCCAAGTATGTAAAACTATCCACTTCCTCCAGTCCCTCTACCGTTCACCCAAATTTGATGAAATTTACAGAATAGCATTCTTTTACACCAACAAATTATAAATTGAAATTTCAAAGCCATTGGATGTACCAGAAGTGAGATATGAGCCCAAGGAGTTTTTGGGGGTGGGCCCCCCTTAATCAGTGACCACCCCTCTCCGTCCCCTCATTCAGAAAAAGAGAAATTGGGGAGAAATCCCTTCAGGATGCATCAAAATATTCACACATAAGCACCCCCTACCTCCCCCATCTCCCACCTCTCCCTTCCCTGCATAACAGTACCATCTAAACACAGTCACTTTCCACTCATCCCTATCTCCTACCTTCTCCCTTACTTGCCCAACAGACATTCCCCTCTTTCTCAATGCCCCTTTCACCCCATTCATCCATGCACCTTTGGCTTCCACACCTCTTTTACTAATCTTTCATCAATCAGATAGGACTGGTGACAGATTATAACCTTTCATCAGCCCTATCTGCCATCTTTGTTCGACTCCTGCTCTCTTCCTAACCTCATTTCTCACTCTATCCAATCTAGAAATCTAGTAATAATAACAGTAAAATAGTTTGGGTTCCAAGTTGTTTGACTTATGGGGAGTTCGAGTTCTGAGGTACCACTGCATACAAATTATGAAATCAAAATGACCTTTCTACACCAATCACACACAAATATTTATCATCTATCACATCTATCTTTATATCAATGGCTTTCCCCCTTTATAAGGAAGGTAGCCAAGTCAAAAGGCATATACCCACTCCAACCCATTCCACTCCTACTCATTACACTCCCATCCACCACCCTTTCCTCCCTCTTATCTTAGACACAGTATATCTATAGCAAGGCTGCTTCACTTAACCAGCAAAGTGGTACTACTGTGGATGTGTTGTGTCTTGTTGCATTGCCTCTGACCCAGGGCAGTGGGCAGGGGACAGGGATGACCCTTCATTCACAAGGATTCCAAATGAAAGATAAATTTACTTCAAATTATGTAATACATGTATCATTAAATTCATGTATGACATGATTTGAAGTAAATTTAACTTTGAAGAATCTGCTGCATTAAAATCAATCATTCTATTTCCCTAGGTCTCTCTTGCAGCAGACTCATGGCTCCAAGGTAACCAGCAACAACCACTGGTTACTGGTCTACAACTACAAGTCGCTCAAGGATAAAATATTGTGTTGTTGTCAGGGTCTAGCTAGGATGGGGCAATGTAAAATGTGGTGTCTGTTATTCTCTGTGATGGTTGCATCTGAGGCAGTTTGTTTCTGTAGCCAGGCCTATTCTGTACTAGTACAAATGGCTCATGATCTGAACATAATCATGATTGTATGGTTCTTGGTTCTCTTGGAGGGGATTTTTCTGTAGGGTTGATATCTGGGGTTGGCTCAATGGAGTGAGGAGCTAAGTGGTCAGTCTTAAAGAGCTTCTTTTGTGATCTGTGTTTGAATGTATTTTGTGTGGATGTATTGTGTGGTATAGGTGGTAGGTTGTTGCAGGTGTCTGTATAAAATGCAGCTGATGTATTTTTTACATTAAGGTGGTTTTGCTTGTGTGATGTAGTGACATGGGTGAGTATTGTGCTGGGCCTTTGCAGAGAACTGTGTATTTCTCATTTTCATGAGGTGTTCTATAGGGAGGATTTTGTTTTTTGTGTGCAGGTGTTCTCCTGGGGTGCTTTTAGTGGATAATATTATTCTCATTTTTTTTTTTTTGTATTGCTTCAAAGATGTCTATGTTTTTTTCCTTATTGTTGAAAACCATGCTCTGGAAGGGTAGTCAAGTGTAGTTCTCAAGAACAGTCTATAGACTGTGATTAAAGTTTCTTTCTGCTGTCTAAAGCCCATGCATGTGATTCATTTTAACATGTTTATTTTCCTGTTGATGTTCACCATCAGATATTTGATATTCTCTTGTATGCATTTTTCATTTTTCCTTCTAATTCTATAGTGATCTTTATTAGAAAGGGGTCTGAGGGGAGGTCATGTATGGTTTCTAATGATTTTTGTGTTAAGGGGGAGAGATAGTACATTGTTTTGTCTAGGGAAGTTGCTTGTTGGGTAATACAGGTAGTGCTACTGCCTTGTAATCACAGGGTTGGTAGATCGAGCCTTGGCTGGGCCTGTGAGCTTAAGCTGTTTACTGGGGAAGTTGCTGTAGTGGCTGGGCACCACGGTGGGGAGTTGAGGCTTGCCTCGGCTGACATTCTGAGGAAAGTCTTTGAGACTGATATTGGAACTGAAACCTGGGAACTTTAACTTTATGTTGAGGAGGTTGTCTGGTAAGGTGGTTATTGGAATTCAATATATTTAAGTTAGGGAATATTTCTAATATTTAATTACTTTTTGAACTGCTGTTTATGTGTTTAACCAAATCAAATTGAGTGCATTTAAGTTACTTGCCAGTATGTGGTTTGTTAGTGAGTTAAGAGGTTGGAATGGAGGGATGTAGCCTTGGGGAGCTGATGTGGTAGGTGGTATGTAAGTATCTGTAAAGTTGTAAGTGGTTTTCTTTACCTGTGTCTGGGCTGTAATTATTTCAGTTGTGTTGTCAGTGTTTGTTGAATTTTTTTTTTTTTTTTGGTGAAGAAGGGCAAGCTATTGTGTTTTAATGTTATGAGTCCATTCTTATGTTGTGTGTTGTCTTCTCAAACTGTTGTGTACACAGTAAATGGTGAGTAATGTGAATTGTGCTGTTAGTTTGGTTTCCTATATCAGGGATATGTGTATGCTATGTTTGTGTTAAAAGTGAAGCAGCTCCATTTATTTGTTTGTAATACTCTTGATGCATATTTGCACAAAAAATACGGTATTTATGCATAATAACTAAAAACAATTAATCAAAAGTAGATTAATTTGTAACAATATTTCGTTCAAGAGTAATAAAGTATGACACAAATATGGGAAAAGACTGTATTTACCTGAACACATACATTTTTATCATTGTGAAGTTCATAGGCACCAACATTCAAAGATGTGTGTGAATTATCAGAGGACAAAGAGTCTATACCAGCATCCTCACTTTGATGTTTTCTTAACATTCCCCTGGTATCAGGTGTCATCTGCAGGGGAAAAAGATGAGAAATAAATAAATTAATATGTAAATAAATAAATAAATAAATTGATAAATAAATTAATTAATGACTAAATAAATATACATATATATATATATATTATATATATATATATATATATATATGTGTGTAAGTGTGTATATGTATATGTATGTATAAATGTATATATATGTACAGACGCTCCTCAACTTACATTTTAGTTACGTTCCGAACGGCCGAACGTAAGTTGAAAATGAACGTAAGTTGTTACTGTACTATACATCCGTAAATTTTATTACCGTATCTTATAAAACACCCCTAAATCATTAATTATACACATAACATTGTAAAATAATAACATTAATTTCAAATAAATTAAATTCAAGCAACATAAATTGAGATGGTGGAGGAGGAGGATGAGGCAAGGCACGTTCAGTCTGTCGTTTGTGCCATGTAAACAATGGATGCAGCGTCATGTGTAAGTATTGTTTGAGCTACGGAGAGCGCACTAAACTAAAAAATTCACTCAAAATATTTTTTTTACAATTTTTTTTTTTTAGTCAGTTCAAACGTAAAATCGAAAAAACGTAAAACAAATGAACGTAAGTAGAGGAGCGTCTGTATCTAAGTCTTGATAAAAATATTCTTCTAAAAAACGCTGTGGAAGTCGGGGACAGGTGGTATTACGGTGACATTTTGTCCTAAAAATATTCTTGAAAAAGCGCTTGGGTAAGTCGGGGTGAGGTGGTATTCTTCTTCTTCTTCTTCTTCTTCTTCGCGTTCCTCTTCTTCTTCTTCTTCTTCTTCTTTGCGTTCTTCTTCTTCGCATTCTTCTTCTTCTTCTTCGCATTCTTCTTCTTCTTCTTCCTCGCGTTCTCGCGTTTTTCTTTACGTTCTTCTTTGCGTTCTTCTTCGCGTTCTTCTTCGTGTTCTTCGCGTTCTTCTTCGCATTCTACTTTGCGTTCTTCTTCGCGTTCTTCTTCGTGTTCTTCACGTTCTTCTTCGCATTCTACTTCGTGTTCTTCTTCGCGTTCTCCTTCGCGTTATTCTTCGTGTTCGGGATCCCTTGTTGGGGTTCCGCCCCGAGGCCGAGACCGAAGGGGAAAACGAGGGATTAGAGCGCGGAAAGCTGCGGCCGTAGGCCGCTGTTTGCGCAGCCAAGCCTCTGGCGAAGCCGGGGAGGGCGAAGCCCGCGGCTTATATATATATATATATATATATATATATATATATATATATATACACACACACACACACACACACCAAGGGCTTTTTCCCTCTTACAAGGGAGGTAGCCACAGTCAAAGGCATTAATCCACCCCCACCCATTTCATCCCCACATACTCCACTCCCAATCACCAACCCTCCCACCCTCTTTTCTTGGCTCCTCCTGGATGATGGATCATCCCTGCATCTCACCCACTACCCTGGGTCAGAAGTAATGCAGCAAGACACACCACATCCACAGAAAGGGCACTTCATTTATTTGGAGACTCCTTCTCTATTCCCTCATGCAGAAAAAGAGAAGACCGGGAGAAATCCCTTCAGGCTGCATCAAAATATCATTCACACATACTCCCCCACCCCCCATCCCCCACCCACTCCCTTCCATGCATCACAGCATCATCCACATACAACCATTCTCCACTCAATCCTATCTTCTGTCTTCTCCCTTCCTCAACAGACATTCCCCTCTTTCCCAATGCCCCTTTTACCCCATCCATCCATCTCATCCTTGGTTGCCCCTCATGTTCACTCCCTCCACCTCTGTCTTCCACACCTCTTTTACTAATCTTTCTTCATTCATTCTTTCCATGTGTCCAAACCATCCCAATACTTTTTCATCAACATCAACTCCCTTTCCCCCCCCACTTACCTCCTCACTGCCTTTCTCACTCTAATATATACATTAATATGAATAAGCTTGATAAATAGATGAAGAAATAAATAAAGGAAAAGAATAAAGAAAAGTTTAAAATAAACAGGTAAAAATGAAATAAGAAAATTAGCATGCTTTGATCTTCCAATACCATAAAGGCAAGTGATGCTAGGATAAAATTGAATAAGTAAAGATCAACAAATTAATGTATTTTCAGGAAAGTTGGTTATCTGGTCAACAGGAGAATACTACAAATTTTAGGAAGATCATGGAGCAACAAAGAAAAGAACAAGGGTTGGAAGGAGCACAATAGGTTCTTTACTGCTGTTTTGTAGTTATGTTGTGGTTTTGGTATTTATAGTATTATGTCCCAGATTTGGTGTTAGGAGATTTCTTGTGAAGAAATTAAGTAACATGGGTGGAACTCCACTGGATAGTTTTCTTATCCTAGAAATTTTGTTATTTTGGGTTACTATGCCCTATCTACTTTTGAAGGAGTCATTGTTGTGAATCTCTGTCTTTACGTTATTTTTGGCAGTATGTATATCTAGGAACTTGATCAAATTCTTCTTTCATTTTTATCACTATCTTTGTTGAATATCTTCAGTACTTAAAAAAAATCTCTTGTCACAGGGTGTGGACATTTGACTGCTCAAAGGAGTTAACCAAGTGACCCAATTCTGAGTGTTGGATAGTGGAGTAGTAATGAGGTCATGGTCTTGGATGCTGATATATCCAAATCCATGTAAATGATGCATCTAAAATGAGTTGTTGAGAGCTGTACAATATACATTACCAAATACAAGTCAAGTAAAACTTAAGTTGATGATTGCAGATAGAAGTGGTGAATTGATTGTTGACTGCAGACCTGAAGACAATTATTATGAAAGAATCATGATTGAGCTAATTAATCAAACCAACCAAAAATGTGAAAAAAAAGGAGAGAAGTGGTAAGATGAACAGTTTCTGAGTCTGATCCAGAGATCAGGTATTGGCATTTCAGGGCCTCACCTTGTTGCAGAGATGTAGTAACTTTGTCCACTTCCATAGAATTGTCTTTGAGATTGATGAGTGGTGTCAATGCCTTTCGTGGTTCCATTGTGGACAGGCCTCAGGCATACTGGACATAGCATCCCTGCTCAACAAACATTCCTCTAGCATCCAATGCCCCTTTCACCCATTCACTAATTTCATTTTTGGCTTTCCTTTCAAGTTCAATCTTTCCACTTTTACTTTCTATATTCTTTTTCACTAGTCTTCCCTTATTCATTCTTCTCATGTGCCCAAATCACCTTAGCACTTTTTAATCTACCTTAACCAACAATTCTCCTTTTACCCCCACTCTCTGCTTCATCTCCATATTTCTCACTTTATCCATCCTCATAACACCCACCATAATTCTAAAACATTTCATTTCAAACATGTTTAGGTTCTTCCTTTCTAATTTCAAATTCCAAGTCTCCATTCCATACAGAGATATGGACACATTCACTCCCTCATACAACCTTCTTTTTGCATTAATTCTCAGATAACACTATTATCCTCAGACATTTAATGCCTCTTTTCCTCTATAATTCAATTCCAATTCCACTCCTCCATTCACTTCCATGTGCAACCCCCATATACTTAAAACTCTCCACTTCCAGCCTCACAACTTTTAATCACAACTCCATCATATGCAGCATTCATAAAATAACACTTAAAGTCTTGAGACTACAAACCTTGAGAAGATCCATATTCTCCATTGATCTCCTACGGGGTCTTGTGTTTTCTTCAGATTCATTTGGAACCTTACTTGTTGAGGGCAATCCCAAGATCCTTCGTAGATCAGACAAATGCATCTGTGCTGCTGCTTGCCCAGTCTTGTCACCAATCTAGTCACAGAAAGCATTGTTCAACTAACCAAACCTAAGCAGCCAAACAGTGCATCTAATAATCTAGCTTACCACACAAAGCACACTTGTTCCCATCAACCATAAAGTCTAATCACATTAAGACAAATGAAATTATATACTCAACAATAAACCAACTCTATCATTATATAATGAACTCTTCATATTGCATGAATAACAGACCTAACCCAAAAAAATTTATTCCCAGCAATATAACATTAGAATAAAAAGATGATTAAACCAATATAATCACTAAAAATAAATCATCAGAATAGCCAATATATCTACATAACTATCACATATAGATAATCTCAATGAATCATTCATTGCCTTGAGTTTCACTAAATCATTCATTGCCTTGAGTTTCACTAAATGGAAAACCCACAGCTCCACAGTGGCTAGCAATGGTCCTTGGAACCTCCCACAGAACTCTCTGGGAAGAAACACTGAATTGTTGTCTGTGTCATATTAGTGTGGGACTGCTTCTATGGTACAGGATCAGAGTTGTAGGGAATAGAGAGCAGTCATTAGTTGTTAGTTGCCCATGTGTGAAAAAGTGTAGGGAATAAACCGAAGTTGATAAAGAGATCTTGGGCCCAGTCTGGAGACTGAGTGCCAACCCCTCAGGGCTCCACCTCCTGATGTAGGTGAGGGGGTTGATGGGTTTTGAAAATAGGCAGCTTCACTATCTATCTTACAGGGCCACCTCATGTAAGTACCTACCATTAGTCCTTGCAGATATCTGATTTTACATAATATACCAATTTGCAACAAAGTTTACACCTGTTATCATATTTTATATCAGCAAATCACAATTCTGCTGAGGGTTCGCAAACATATGAGATATGCTCCGCCCAGCCGGTCCAACAGTTGCTTACGAGCTGCCGTGCTGAACGGTCGTCAAGATTGTTTACTCTGTCGCACGTAGATTTCATCCGTATCCCTGCTTACTAGTGCTTGACCTGGCATTCGAGCAATATGATAATAGCGTTTACGATGCTCATTTTATCATCTAATAAGCGTTTACGACGTTCTCATTTTGAGTTTTAACGAAACTCACTAAATTATCAGGTAAATACGACAACGTGCATACGACTCCGTCAATCACAACCGCCATGTCATCTTCCGACGAAATGCATACCCATACAAGCAGGAAGTCGGGCGCCTCCTCTCACGGAGGAGAAGCAAGTCAACATTCTCACAAATACAAGCATAAATCAAGCAGGTCAAGCAACAGTACTTTCCATCGGGATAGAAATACTTGTGTTGGCGCTACGCATCGAAGTCTAGAAGACATGGCAACCCCCCTCCCCCGTCCCCCGATGGCTCCACGTCACGTACTGCTTTCCAAGTACATGACGACTCCTCAGCCCCTTGGCACACAGTACTGCAAGCCATCGCTGAACTGAGGAGTGATATGGATCAACTAAAAGCGGAGAGGCGGCAAGATGTTTCGCAGAGGCCGGAAACCCACAACGATGCCAGACTGGGCACTAGTTCAACCAGGAAGGAAGTAGGGCCTGTTACGCCCTCTCCAGGTAACTTTTTGGGTTTTATCTCCGATGGAAGCAGCAGTGAAGAAGGTGAGTTACATGAAGATTTCCCCATTGATAGTATTTTGGTGCAGTCCTCTAAGGCTTTTGGCCCAGTTGAAGAAGTCTCCGGAGATGTTGCCAAACATGTGGCGGACATGGTCAATCAAATATTTGACCACGGCATGAGGGAGGACACCTATAAAGAAATTGCGGATGACGAGAGTACCAAGAGGCCTGGTAATTGCCCTGCTTTATCCCCAGTTGAGTGCAAGATGCAAATTTTGGAGTTGCTAAAACAGGACGCTAAAAAAGCAGACTTACGCATGAAGGAAGTCAATAAAGATATAACTAAGGCAGCTTCCATCATCATCAAGTCACTTTCGGTGCTTGACAAAGTGGCCCAGGATGAAGGTAACGCTGTGGTGGTCCATGAGGTGGGCATGATCAATGGTGCTCTGGCACTATTAGGTCATGCCAACTACTGTAACAACTTGGTTCGCCGTTTTAACATCAAATGGGAAATAAATCAAAAGTACTCACACCTATGCTCTGACAAAGTGCCCATGTCACACTTTCTGTTTAAGGATGACCTCTCGCAATCTGCAAGACAAATCGAATAGGTGGAAAAACTCAAAAGCAAAATCACAGCCAAATCCCCCTTTCCATCCTGGAAGCCAGGCACATGGAAGTTTGGAAGTGGGAAGACAAGAACCCAGTTTAAAGGACACACAAGATTTCAACCCTATGGACAGCGGAGGCTAGGACATAGGGGAGACCAGAGGCCTTACTATGCTCGGCAGGCCTTGGATTAAAAAAACTCCAAAGGCAGGGGACGCAGCACTCCCCGACAATAAACCAGGCAAGTACCAACTTTGTGGCAGGTTCCCTTCACAGATTTGTGCATGAGTGGCAAAAAATCATTAGTGATACATATATTCTAGACATAGTCAAACATTGTCACCTGAATATTAATGTCAATGATATCGGTTACCTGTGTTTTGAGAATGTGGAATATAACTTTAGCCTGGCGGAACAAATGATACTATCACAAGAAATTTCGAAATTATTGGAGCTTAAAGTTTTAAAAGAAACAAAGAGAAGGGCAGATCAGATCATTTCCCCTGTATTTCTGAAAAAGAAAAAAGATGGAGATTATAGGATGGTACTCAATTTAGAAAAATTAAACAACTACATTCCCTATATCCATTTCAAAATGGAGAACTTTGAACAAGCTATCAGACTGATAAATGAAGGGGACTATATGGCATCTGTGGATCTTAACCGCTTCACTATGGGACTTAAATCTCGCGGGCAGCAGCCAATGCCAGCCGTACGACGCGTCATAATAATACTCGCATCATAAAATATAGTCGCGGCTTATATCGATCGTTCTCTCTTTCACCCGTGAATTTTGAAAACCACAGAGAATGGGATTAAGAGCAGATTAGGGAGAATGTAAAAACACAGGGGCGACTACAATAGATATAATCAAGACGCCGATATGGCAGCGTCGCGAATCCACTTGCTCCTCATGACGCCTATGTGTGCGGCACTGTATGGAAGGGGTTAAACATGCCTACTACTCTATTAGAATAGTGGAAGAACAGCAAAAATTCCTTTGTTTTCAATGGTATGGCAAAGTTTATCAGTTCACCTATCTCCCAAATGGAATCTCAGAAGGACCCAGACTTTTTACCAAACTCATGAAACCTATCTTTGCTACTTTAAGAGAAAAAGGCTTTACCATCACCAGCTTTATTGATGACACTCTCATGTGTAGTGCTTCTCTTTCTGGATCCTATGATTGCATTAATTCTACCATTGAATTACTCACGAAAATGGGCTTCTGTATTAACGTTGCAAAATCTGTGCTAGAACCCACTAAAAGTATCGAATACCTTGGCAATGTCATTGACTTGGACAAAATGATTGTTACCTTACCAATACGTAGGAAAGAAAGAATTCTACTTGGATGTAAACAACTAATAGCTAAGACTAGTGACAAAATCAGAGAAGTAGCCAGGGTGATCGGGCTTCTAGTTGCTGCCTTCCCAGCTGTGGAACTTGGAATGTTACACTATCGTCACCTTGAATCGGCAAAGATTACAGCATTGTGAAGGAGTTATGGGAACTTTGAGGATAAAATGTTGATCACCGACAAAATGAAAACTGACCTGACTTGGTGGATTGAACATGTTGAGACCCAACATAGGTGAATAATTCACCCAACTCCTGAAATTGTCTTATACAGACGCTCCTCAACTTACGTTTTAGTTCCGTTCCGAACGGCCGAACGTAAGTTGAAAATGAACGTAAGTTGTTACTGTACTATACATCCGTAAATTCTATTACCGTATCTTATGAAACACCCCTAAATCATTAATTATACACATAACATTGTAAAATAATGACATTAATTTCAAATAAATTAAATTCAAGCAACATAAATTGAGATGGTGAAGGAGGAGGGGGAGGAGGAGGAGGAGGAGGCAAGGGATGTGCAGTTTGTCGTTTGTGCAATGTAAACAATGGACGCAGTGTCATGCGCAAGTATCGTTTGAACTACGGAGAGCGCGCTAAACTAAAAAAAATCACTCAATTTTTTTCTTTTTTACAATTTTTTTTTACAGTCAGTTCAAACGTAAAATCGAAAAAACATAAAACGAATGAACGTAAGTAGAGGAGCGTCTGTACTCAGATGGTTCAGACTTAGGTTGGGGTGGCTGCATAAATCATCAGTCAATCAATGGAAGATGGACGACAGAGGAAAAGAAGCTTCATATTAATGCCCGGGAACTCATAGCTGTGCTCCTTACATTAAAATCTTTTGCAAATGAGGTCAGAGGAAAGCACATCAAAGTTTTCTGTGACAATACTACAGCAGTTAACTACATCAATGAAATGGGAGGCACTAAGTCAGTAGCATGTAACAATGTCTCCTCTGATATTCAGAACTGGTGTCTAAACAATGATGCCTGGATCACATGTTCCTACATTCCCGGGAGTGATAATACTTTGGCTGATACAGCATCCAGGAACTTCAATGATAGACATGAATGGAAGTTGGATGAGAAATTTTTTAAGAAATTAAGCATCATTTTTGGCACACCCAACATTGATCTATTTGCATCTAGGTTGAACAAACAAGTGCCTCAGTTTTGCTCCTGGAGGCCAGACCCAGAATCAAATTATTGTGATGCATTCAACCTTAATTGGGCAACATTAGGTCTCATCTACATTTTCCCCCCTTTCTCCCTGATCGCTAGATGCCTGCAGAGGTTGGATGATAGTTCCATTTTGGACATCGTAGAAGATCCAAGAATCATAATGAGGAGAAAGAAAGTGCTGGTGTGGCCCCTGTCGACGGAAGAACATCCCATCATGTCCCATACCAGATTGATGGCCTGTCTACTTTCCGGGAAAGCCTACGAGAATGAGGCATATCTGAAAAAGGTACGGACCTTATCTTGGCATCATGGAAACCTGGAACTAACAAACAATACAGATCACATATCAACAGGTGGGTACAATTTTGTCATAGACAGGACATCAATCCCACTACTCCCATTGTAACTGACGTCATAAACTTCTTAACAGAAACTTTCCACAGAGGTGTGGGTTACAACAGTATTAACACGGCGAGGGGGGCCCTATCCTCGCTGGGGATAGTTGTGGATGGATGCAGGGCAGGCAACCATCCCCTAGTCATCAGGTTAATGAGGGGAGTTTTCAACCTGAGGCCTTCAATGCCTAGATATAAGGACACCTGGGATGTCAAACCTGTATTAACAAAACTGAAACAGTTGGAACCCTTATAGTCTCTCGCACTGAAAGAACTTACACTCAAACTAGTAATGCTGATGGCACTTACACAAGCTGCCAAAGTTCAGACCCTACACTTACTAGTACTCAAGAATATAAGCATAAAGGAAAAAGCTATTTCAGTCTGGTTAGGGGACAACATTAAACAATGTCGCCCTGGATTTAACATTTAGTCTGTGAAGTTCTTTCCCTACACTAAGGACGAAAGTTTGTGTATTTACCTAGTTGTATTTTACGGGAAGGGGAGCTATGCTCGTGGTGTCCCGTCTTCATATCTCATTTTATCTAAACTATTTTTAAATTCATGTATTTTTTTGCACACACCACTTTCTCATCTAACTTGTTCCAACTGTGTGTGTGCAGGACTTTGCGCACATATCTGGAAAAAACGGAACACCTCCGAGACAAGACAGGGAAGAAGGATGGAAGACTCCTCATAAGCTTCATCAAACTGCACAAACCGGTATCAAGAGATACAATTGCAAGATGGATCAAGCATGTACTTACTATCTCTGGAATTGACTCTACCAAATACACAGCGAGCAGTGTCCGCTCGGCTGCTGCCTCTCAAACTAGATCCATGTCCGTACCTATACGCCACATCATGTCCAAAGCTGGATGGTCAAGAGAATCGACCTTTGCCAAACACTACAACAAGGAAATTGTACAGGAGGGAGACCCATTCCAAGATGCAGTACTGGATTAGCTTGGGCACACTAAATTTGAAATGGAAGAATTATGGAACGGCTCCAACTTCACCTGCCTAAGAACTTCTGAGGCACGACACCCACATGTCTTCAAACCCTCATATGATTGCGAACCCTCAGCAGAATTGTGATTTGCTGATATAAGATTACTGAAGTACATGAGACTTACCGTAGGTTAGTTGAGATGTGCTTCTGGTTTTATGAAGCAAATCAATTCTGCTGAAGGGTAAGCATTCATATGCCCTCCTCTCCTCCCCTTACAAGTAACCAACTGGGAATCTCTTCATTACAAAATAATCAAGTTCCAGGTTATCATGTGGGTGCTCGTATTATTCAAAGACTGTCGGACCGGCTGGGCGGAGCATATCTCATATGAATGCTTACCCTTCAGCAAAATTTATTTGCTTCATAAAACCAGAAGCACGTCTCAACTAACCTATGGTAAGTCTCATGTACTTCAGTAATTCTAAAAGCACTTCATCTACCCTATGATAGCTATTTGTACCATAAACTAAAATTTAGTTCCTTCCTCAAGGCATTGTACTTTAAGGGGTCCATTCTTCCACTGCCTTGGTGGTACCACTTGAAGGTGCAATTTATCAATACCATGACATTATTTCATATAAGAAATCATTGTTGGTGTCTGTTCATAACAAAAACAATTTTGTTTACATGTGCACTTACCTCCACAGAAATTTCAAGATGCCTCTTTGCATAGCTAAGAGCCTTTTCATGATTATCTATGGCTGAGTAAGCATTACCCAGACTCCAACAGGCTCTGCTCTCTCCAATCTTATCACTTAACTCTTGAGCAATAGAAAGATGAAGGTGGTGGTACTCTATAGCAGTGGGATAATCACGAAGAAGTGTGTATGTATTTCCTAAAGAGTAGCATGCCTGTGCTTCTACTGCTCTGTCAGAGAGTTCTTGAGCTAACTGCAAAGTCTTCCTGTAAGAATTAACATGTTAGAATACATGTTGGAAAGCTATCAGATATGTAACAAATAAAAGCATAAACAACAAAAGTGAAGTTACAGGTGCATTTTTTTCATGAAAATTTGCCAGAATAATTCTACCCTTATGGGCAATTCAAGTTATAATGAAAACTGTATGATTAAACAATATTCCAAAGAAATAAGTAATCATACAGATAAAGATCTGAAGCAGTTTCAAAGTCTCCAAGGAAGATATGTGCATTTCCAAGATTACTAAGTGCTCTTCTTTCTGCTGCTTTGTCACCAAATTCCTTAGCAATAAGCAATCTCTGAAAAAAAAAACAATATTCATATAATCTAAGCAGTAAAGAAGGATAATTCTATTCTTTAACTATGGCAGATTAGTAATTATTTCCTCAAGTTCAATTGAAAGTCCACATCCGCACAACAGCCACCAATAGTCCTAGGACCCTCCTATATATACCCAAGAGGAAATGTTGGCCTGCTGTTTATGTTGTATGTGTCAATCAATCAGTCTCTTGTCCCAGCTCTCACTTGCCTCCTAGGTAACCAGCAACAGCCACTGGATTGACACACAAGTCACTCAAGGAAGAGATTGTCATCTAGGTAAGACTACAGTTGGGCAATGTAGGATTAAGTGTCTGGTGTTTTCTGTGTGAAGATAAACTAACATTCACCCTAATGGCAAGAAACAGCTAACAAACCTCTTAGCTATCAGACAGTGCAAAGTATCCTAAAACAACCAACTCTCTGAGATCAAAATATTGCATGATGGAATCCCCCAAAAGAGCAATACTTTCATCTAACTTCTTCACAAGTAATCTTCCTCACTCAAAAACCTGAACAAAACAACAAAGCTTTCAGCTATGTAGATGATTTAATGATATCTCAACACAGCAACAACATACCAGCTTCTACAATCACCCAAACATACCTTGACAAACTAGAACAGTGGGTGAGACAAAGCAGGATGATAGCCTCCCTTCAGAAATCATTAAAGAAATTGCTCACTCTGGACAACTATGATTCAAAGAAACATCTAGCAATAAAATAGAATGAGCAACTTCTCCCTTTGGACAAGTCCCCTAAAATTCTCGGATTCACTTTTGATACACATATGTCCTTCAGTCCACCCACCAAGGAGCTTAGAGTGAAAATTAACAAAATAAGCATACTAAAATAATTCACACTGCCCCAGATATAATCAACACAAAGATGACACCAATAATCTCATTCTACATCACCTTACTCAAGCCTTACCTAGACAATACCCACCCCATACCCATGCAAACCCATTTATCACCCCTTCCATCTTAGTACCTCATAATGCTCAGGTTAAATGCAATGTAGCAAGACACAGCACCTTAACAACAAGGCCCAACAGCTGGGCAAGGATGAGAACTGGCATATTCAAACCCAGTTCAAGTCTCCAGCTAGGATAAATACAGAAGTAAAGAAATTACATGAATCTCAAGTCTGAGCCTTCATGAAAAGAACAAGGCTATAAACAACATTTGCAATGGTACATCAGTACATATGGTTTGTGAAGTCCAGTATTAAGAGCACTTTCTATAACATTAAGGTCAGTTCTGAGATTAGACTTTATGTCCTACTTTTGTTGAACCCAGAGAGCTATTTAAAAAAAAAAAAAAAAAAAAAAAAAAAAAAAAAAAAAAAAAAAAAAAAAAAAAAAAAAAAAAAAAAAAAAAAAAAAAAATCACAGCAGCCCTTGCAGTCTTGGTAAATGTCAATTTGTGTTTGCATAATCTGTATATATCTAAAAAGTTTTAATTGTAGAATGAAGTTGCATATCTAAGAATTACTTTTGTAATATGCTGAATTATGCAAATTATTTCAGAATTTCCATAACTCAGAAATCTGGAGAGTTATGAATGACCAAGGTTCTATACGTGCATAGTTACCAAAGATTCAGTATATATAAATATTATTACTCTTACTGACTTTTATTTGAGCAATTATTAAACCTTAAGATTGAATTCTAATTTGGTCTGACCTAAACATCAAAGCGTGTCCAAGTCCATGACTGTTGCATGACAGCACTTATTACTGACAATTTTTTTCAGGGATATCAAAGAAGCATGCTCACCTCATGATGGTAACTGACAGCTTGAGTAAAGTTACCAAGTAGATAGTGGGTGTTTCCAAGGTTGCCACAAGCCCTTCCTTGAGCAGAACGATCATTCAGTTCTTGCACTAATTTTAAGTTGGCTCTGAAATGTTTGATCCTATGGTCACAAATATGGCCTATGCTTAGCAGCAAGTAATGATTACCTTTCCTATCTCTATTCAGATTTAAAAAAAGATGATGATAATGAAACTAGGCCCAGTTTTACTACAACCCATCCCTTGATTTAATGAGCAAAAAGGGAGGGGGAACATAAATCAGATAAATATGATAAATTCAATATTTACTGTATTCTAATATGAGACTTAACAAGGATTATGAGTGAAGAAAGATTAGTAAAAGAGGTGTGTGAACTTGAGGGGACAACTGAGGATAAGATGGATGGATGGGGGTGAAAGGGACATTGAGCAAGAGGGGAATGTCCATGGAGCAAGGAAGGAAAAGGCAGGAGATAGGGATAAGTGGAGAATGGTTGTGTATAGATGATACTGTGATGCAAGAAAAGGAGGGGTTGGGGGTATGGAGTAGTTATGTATGAATGATAGTTTGAAACAGTCCAAAGGGATTTCTCCCTGTCTTCTCTTTTTTTGCATGAGGGTACACCAATTAAGTAAAGCAGTCACCAATTAAGTAAAGCAGTCTTGTTGTGGTTGTGCTGTGTCTTGCTGCATTGCCTCTGACTCAGGTCAATGGGCAGGATACAGAGATGACCCATCATCCATGAGGAGCTAAGATGAGAGGGAGGAAAGGGTAGTGGATGGGAGTGAAATGGGTGGGAGTGGGTACTTGCTTTTTGATTTGGCTACCTCCCTTATAAGGGGGAAAAAGCTCTTGGCATGTAGATAGATAAAACAAGCATTATGACGATAGGTTTTTGATATGCTGTGATTGTATAGTGGGGGACTCAGATTTTTTTTTGTTTTTTTTTTAATTACTGGATTTTGTCTGTTGCCTCCAAAATCCTTACAGGCCATTTCATTAATTAAAAGGATGGGTTTATATGGATATGCATGGCAATGCTAGCAAGTTACAAATATTTTCATACTGCATGTATTGTCATAATTCAGTTTAAGTTTATTTATACTAACATATATACTGAAGGAGGGAAGAAGATGGAAGACAGGGGTATAGAAGGAAGGGAAAAGACAAGATAGGGGTGAGTGGAGAATGGTTGTGTATGGATGATGTTATGATGCATGGAAGGGAGAGGGTGGGGATGGGGAGTTAGGGATTAAGAGTGAATCATATTTTGATGCAGTCCGAAGGGATTTCTCCGTCTTCTCTTTTTCTGCATGAGGGGACTGAGAGGGGGGGTCACCAATTAAATGAAGCAGCCTTGATGTGGATGTGCTGGGGATCTTGCTCCATTGCTTCTGACCCAGGGCAGTGGGCGAGATGCAAGGATGACCCTTTATACAGGAGAAGCCAAGAAAAGAGGCAGGAATGGGTGATGAATGAGAGTGGAGTATGTGGGGATGAAATGTATGGGAGTGTATTTATGCCTTTTGACTTTGGCTACCCCCTTGTAAGGGGAAAAAGCCCTTGGTATATATATGTATGTATATATTTAACTATGATGTACAATTTATCTAACATTACAAAATCATATTACAATTAAAAATGAACACCCAATATGCAGTATATGGAGCTGCTTACGCATAATATTCAACAGCTTTGATAAGCCAATGTTTGACCTCTTCGCTGACTTCGCCTGGCTCCTGTGGTCCAGCACGTCCAGAATGTTTGCCATATGCATGGTAAACATTGCCCAAATTGTACAAGGCACGTCCTTCTCCTACCTGCAGGCAGGGAGATATATAGCTCCTGGTTAAGGTGACATATAATCCAATTTCAATTCATTCTGAAAGAGACAGTCCCCCTGCTAGTAAGGGTCAGATTTAAATATACTGAAAGTGGATTTCCAGGCTGTACAATCACCTTCAGTTTCATAGTCAAATCCAAAGGAGTGCTATTTGGATGAATAAAAGTCTATAACCAGAAAAAACACTACTTGGTAAAGACTGGTAAATCAAAAAAGGTTATCAACCCTTTGCACTTTGAAGTTAACAAAAGAGCCTGACAGTAGCACAACAATGTGCAGAAATATTCAAGGTCCTTCTTTAGAGCCTCATCTCATGTCTTCCTTTCTTCCTCAGTCTAACCACATGTATGCATCATTCTACATCCAGACCCATGAATCATGGATATGTGATAAGTCAGACCTTCTAATCGCTGTTGCCTAGAGTTTCTGTGACTGCAGTTCCACAGTGGCTGGCAATAGTTCTTGCACCCTCCCATAATTCTTTCATTAGTCTGTTTTTTGTGTTGTATTGGTATGGTGTTGTTTCCGTGTCATTGCCTGAAAACAGTAGAAAAGGGAAACACACTGGTTTTCAGCTTTCCTTATGTGGAAACGTGGAAGATATACAGTTGAGTACCAGCCCCTTGAGCTGAACTTCCAGATGTAGGTAAGGAGGTTGATGAATTTTGAAAATGAACAGCAGGATTATAACTCTCTCTGCTGTCCATCTTGCAGGGCCATCACTAGCAGGTACCTAATACTGGTCTTCTCCTAAAAATGTATGTTGTAGATTCTCCTTTCAATCCTTGTGATGTGCCCCATACTTGTATCAATTTCTACATTCACTTACCTTGTCCCCAAGTTCTTGGGAAATACTGAGGTGCCTCTCACAACAGATGATAGCTTCTTTGAAT
This sequence comes from Oratosquilla oratoria, assembly GCF_046742065.1. Lineage (NCBI taxonomy): Eukaryota > Metazoa > Arthropoda > Malacostraca > Stomatopoda > Squillidae > Oratosquilla > Oratosquilla oratoria. The sequence continues at coordinate 81,925,965 of NC_134782.1, read as the reverse complement.
CTACCCATTACCTTCAAAGTATTACCAAGGTTTCCAGAAGCCTTGGCCACCCCTAACCGGTCACCCATAGTTCTGAAGGAATATAAGGAAGGAATCACCAGATACAAATAAAGCACACTTGTAGACACAATAGAGTGTAAAAAGTATGAGAATAAACATAAAAGATCAGAGTAAATCAGTTATGTACTACGAGGCATGTTTTTTTTAAATAAGTACCATTTTGAAATAAAAATGAAACATGTAGACTTTTCGTAACAATTTTATTTTTACATGAAAGCCTGTACTGTAATCTACTTTTCAACATAATTTCCACCAATATAAAGGCATTTATCATATCGTACAGCCAGCTTTTGAATACCATCCTTGTAGAAATCTGCCGCCTGATTAGAGAACCACTGCAACTGGGCAGCTGTTTACAATGCGGTCATCCAGCATCTTCTGGTAGCTTAGAAGAGGCTGGATGACCGCATCGTGAACAGCTGCCCAGGATGTAACACTTCACCCCATACCATACAACACATAACGGAAGACTGCATTATACACAATCATGCATGCAAACAACACAACATACACTCTATAAAGGATTTGTGGGAAAACCCAGTTTCAGCTGTGGCATTCCTTGGGGAGACGGGACTGCTCGGACAGACAGTCTAGGGAACGACAACAACAACAACAACAACCACTGCAACACGGCCGTTTTGACATCTTCATCGTCATCGTGGCGCTGACCACCCAGATGCTTCTTCAAATGCAGGAAGACGTGGTAGTCACTGGGCACTAGATCGGGGCTGTACAGAGGGTGATCAAGTTGTTCCCAGCCAAATGATCTGATTACATCTTGAGTTTGATTGGCTGCGTGTGGAGTGTGAGTGAAGGTTGTCCACTTCGTTCCTCATCGTGCACATTTGTATGGCCATCTTTAAAAGCTCTCACCCATTTCCACACCATCCTATCACTCATAATGTTTTCTTCATACACTTCACTGATCTGACAATGAATTTCAGCCGCTTTCATGCCTTTAACAGTAAGAAAACAAATCACAGTGTGTATTTCACAGTCAGTGGCATTCTCAATCGGAGAAGACATTTAAAATACTTACAAACAAACTTAAGCATGGTCAGATGATTCCATAATGGTGGCTGTGGCTAGCCCAGAGATAGTGGTACACAACGCGCATGTGCCAAGTGCCGACCGCAGTGCCACAATGGTGGAATTTCAAAACGGTACTTACTTAAAAAACTAAAAAACACACCTCATACATTAAGAGGGCCAATTTAGCTAATTTTGGAAAAAGAGCCACCAACACTAATCTATAAAGTAGGAAGCAAGGAGGAACTGCTGAATTACAAACCAATATGATAGCTAAACTGTGTGAAAAGATTGTGACAGACACATGCATCAATTATCTTGAGTATTCTGAGATTTTACAAAATAACCAATTGCTTATATATATATTGATAAGCACTTCTTTCTGTTCTCTAAATCTTGAGCCTGTCACTGTTCCAGCAAGGATATATGATCTTAAAATTCAAGCTCAAATTGGATATAAAACTTTCTGAGTGGAAGAAAAATTATACTAATGGTAAAAAGGGTGTACTTCAAATGAAAACATGTGACATACACAGTACCACAAGGGTCAGTAGTATCACTTGTGATGTTCATCATAAATATGATTTTTTTAACAAGGTGAAATTCAATGTTACCTAAACATGTTTGCATATTATACAAAACTATTACGAAAGAAAATAATGGAGTAGAGTGGTAGATGGAATCTAATACAAACAATATATTATGATAGAAATGGGGGGACAGAATTATTATCTCTAATGCATTCATTATATTCCATCACATATCAATCTTTAAGACTCCTATCTTACCTGGCAACAGTCAGGTCAAGTTTGTGGTACTCCATAGCCTTATTGTACTCGCCAAGGTAGAAGTAAGCATTGCCGAGCTGGGAGTAGATGGCTGAGAGTGTTCTGAGGTCATCTGTGCCTGTCTGGAGAGCTGCTTCAAAGAAGGCTACCCCAGCACGGCAGTCTTCAGTCTTACACAGACGCTCTCCCTCCAGAGCTAAAGCTAAACATGTACTTGAGTCCATCTAGGAAGGATGGAGAGAAGTGTAGTAATGTATACATGAAAAATAAATGAATACAACTGACACTTATGCTGCAATACTGAAATAGTGAAATTGGTACAGCTATCAAAAATTGCAATGAAACTACTAGTAATTACTACTATGATAGACTCAATTCATAAAAATATATATCTGGGGTATTGGCTGCATGTTATTGTGGGTTTAAAAGATGTATATTACTGTAGGGTTAAAAGCTGCTCAGTAACATGCAGCAGATACTTTAGGGTTTATATGGGGTGCCCCTATGGACTGGAGTCAAACATCATTTTGTCAGTGTGGGAAATCTCTATTCATATAGGGAAATGATGATACTTTATTATACTGCAACTGTCCCTCTATTATGCTAGCCCCCCACTCTAAATACTGTCCTGTACCACTTCTCTAAATATTAATTTCCTTTTTTGCCAAGCCCTGTGGTAGGGGAAAATACTGCCACTGAGTCTTCCCACTTGAGTCTCAAAAGGTGACAAAAATTGAGACAGGGATAGGACTGGGCATCCTATTCTCTGTGGCCCCAAAGGGGACATTCTTAAAAAAAGCAAAGGCATAAGAGGGTATGGGAGGAGTTTTCCAACCAGAACCCTAAGGTTTGGATCTTTTAATGTGCATGGATGTGGTACAGATGAGATTAAAAGGGAAGAGATGGGCAGTATGTTTGTGAAAAGAAAGATGGATGTGTTGGCATTGAGTAAAACTAAGTTGAGAGGGAGGGGAGAGTTTGAGTTTGGGAGTGTAGTTGGGAAGGTGTCAGGAGTGAAGAGATGATGAGGGAGAGAAGGGGTGGCTATACCAGTAAGTGAAGAGATAGGTAAATGTGTGGTGGAGTGGAAGGAGGTTCCTTCAAGGTTAATGTGGATGAAGGTAAAACTGGGAAGGGAGATGTGGGTTTTTGTAATAGCATATGGGCCTGGTAGTGAGAAGAGTGTAGGGGAAAGGGAGGCTTTTTTGATATATTTAAATGACTGCATAGAGGGTTTAGGGAGAAATGTCAATGTAGGGGTATTGGGAGATCTTGATGCTAGGGTAGGAGATGAACCAATAGATGGATTGGTTGGGAAGTGTGGATTTCTAGAAAAAAAAATATAGTGGAGAGATAATGTTGGAGATGTGTCTAGAAAGAGAGTTGACGGTATAAAATAGAGTGTTTAAGAATAAAGTCAAGCATAAGTACACATGGGAGAAGGTGGTGGATGGAAGAGTGGTGGGTGGAAGGGTGGCATACTGTATAGGGCATTAATGGACTACATAGTGGTAATCAGGAGAGGAATAGGAAAGGTTTGGATGTACATGTTCTTAGGGGTGAGAGTGGGGGAATATCAGATAATTTTTTGGTGGAGGATATGTAGGGAGTGGAGGATTGATGGAAAAAGAGAAAAAGGACAGGAGGTAGGGAGGTGCTTAGAGTAAACTGCTTAACTGAGAAAGAAAAGGAGGAGGAGTACAAGAAGAAGTTGAGAGAGGAGTGGGAAGGAGTGAAGGATAGAGTAGAATTAGGAGTGGAGAAGGAATGGGGATGGTTCAAGAAGGAAGTCACAAGGTGTGCAAAGATGGTGTTTGGAGCAAGGACGATGGTAAGAAATAGAAGGAATGGTAGTGAGTGGTGGGATGATGAAGCAAAGAAAGTTGTAGAAGAGAAGAAATGAGTATTTAACAGATTGGTTACATAATAGGATGAGAGAATCATATGAGAGGTACAAAGAAAAGAGAAGAGAAGTAAAGCATAATATAAAGGTGGTAAAGAGGAGAGCAGATGTGATAAGGGGTAAAAGTATGACAGACATTTTTTAAAGTAATACAAACTAGTTTCGAAAGAAAATTAAGAGAGGAAGAGGAAGTGAATCAAGTAGAGAAGAAAAGGTAGGGTTGCCAACTCTGTCAAACTACAATAAAGGACATGAAATCTTTATTGATATTTAAGTGGCTATAGATCATAATAAATGCCAATACTAAATGCAGTTCAAAATTACATTTCTCTTACCTAAATGAAAATACAAAACCAAGAATGAGAAGACATTTATTTAACTTGATCAAAGGATTTTGATCTTTAATACTATATTTGCCCTGGCTTTTTGCTGCCTTCAGAAAATTTGTATCATCTTTACTGTTTTTAGAGAATCCCAAACAACTATCTTTTATGTTAGAATGTATGAGAAGTCCATTCTTAATTAATTCAACAGAACATCAGTTACTTTCATCTTGCCATTCAGATGACATTAAACTAAAAACTCTCACAATAAGATGATGTTCCAGGAATTGATAGTACAAAAGAAACTATTTTGAAAACATTGATATATTTAAAGCCCATAGATTTCAAAATAAAATACCACTTTCTGTTGTTGTTTTTGAGCTTATGAAGAGTTCAGAGCTTTTGATAGTGTCGAAGTTTCTATGAATTAATACTACTTCATCAAAAAGTTTATCCATCTTTAATTTAAGCTTTCCTTCTAGCTTCAAAGGTTCTACGACTTCTACAAATTTCTGAAACTTTGGGAAATTAACTTAGGTTTGATAATTTGCCAAATGTTGAATTTTCATCAAAACCTATTCTGTTTCTCCAAATATCTCATAATAACATGAAATATTGGCACTATTATTACAAGATTTCTAACATAGATTTCACTGTTCTTCTGGTATCTATATCAAATTAAGACTCAATTTTGTGAAGGGCCTCATCACTACAGTGTTGTATAATATGTCATTTGTTTTGGTTCTTCGGGAGTTCAATTGATAGGAGGAAGTATTGCCTTTCCAAACATTCAACAGCACCTCCTTTCTTTCTCTTTTGTTTTTGTTTTCTTTTTTTCTTGGTGGTGGTTCTCATATTTAGTAACATAGTTTACGATTTTCTGGTTTTCCCAAAATGAGTGCCTTTTTATTAATGGAAAACTGATTTATACATAAAACGGGGCTAATTTTACACCCTGGTCTGCGGTCTGCCGCTCTGTGCTTCTGGTATTGTGCAGAATGCAGAGTTGACAGAGTCTGCACTCTTACAAAAAGTAAACGCTTTTGCAATCACGTCTTGAGAGCAGGAAATTGAACTCCCAGTCAAAATGATTTTAAAATAAAGGACAAATAATGTCATTTCAAATTTCAACAAAGGACGAGGACAAATAGAGCTCAATAAAGGACTGTCCTTTGAAATAAAGGACGGTTGGCAACCCTAAGAAAAGGTAAAAGTACAGATGGAGAGATGGCAATGGAAGAGAAGGCAGTAAGAGGAAGATGGGCAGAATATTCTAGGGAATTGCTAAATGTGAAGGAGGATAGGGAGGGAAAGGTAGTTGCTGTAAGAAGCACTAAGAAAATGAGTGATGAATGAGGAAAATGGAGAAGAAATAAAGAAAGATAAAGTGAAAGCAGTTATCAAAATGATGAGAGGAGGTAAGGCACTTGGGTTGGATGGGTGTCATGTAGAGTGTCTAAAAATTGGAGGTACAGTGATGGTGGACTGGCTGGTGAGGTTGTTTAATGTTGTTTAAAAGAGGGTAGAGTGCTGGAGGACTGGAGGAGTGCCTGTATAGTTCCACTTTACAAGGGAAAAGAGGACGAGTATAAGTGTAATAGTTTCAGAGGGATCAGTTTGTTGAGTGTAGTTGGGAAGTCTTATGGGAGGGTCTTGATTGAGAGGAATAGGAGAGGAATAGAGGGAGTAATTGTTGAAGAACAGTGTGGGTTCAGGACAGGTAGGTGTTGCATGGATCAGATTTTTGTGGTATGGCAGATATGTGAGTATGCTGTAGGAAAAGGTATGGATGTTTTTTGAGCCTTTATGGATTTGGAAAAGGCTAATGACAGGGTAGACAGGAAGGCACTGTGGGAGGCATTGCGGATATATAGGATAGGAGGAAATCTATTAAGAGCAGTCAAAAGTTTTTACAAGAGTAGTAGGGAAGAGAGAAGGAGTTTGAATGTGTTTGAGATGAGGTGTCTGAGAAGTATGGTGGGGGTTACTAGGCTGGATAGAGTGAGAAATGAGGAGGTGAGGAGGAGAACAGGGGTGAAAAAGGATTTGGGAGATAGGGTTGATGAAAGAATATTAGGATGGTTTGGACACATGGAAAGAATGAGTGAAGAAAGACTAGTAAAAGAGGTATGGAAGGCAGATGTGGAGGGAGAGAACATGAGGGGACGTCCTAGGATGAGGTGGATGGATGGGGTGAAGGGGGCTTTGGGGAAGAGGGGAATGTCTGCTGAGGAAGGAAGGGAGAGGACAGAAGACAGAGGTGAGTGGAGAATGGTTGTATATGGATGATGTTGTGATTGCATGAGGAGGAATGGGAGGGGGGGTGGGGGGTGGGGTAGTATGTGTGAGTAAATTTTGACGCAGCCCGAAGGGATTTCTCCCCGTCCTCTCCTTATATGCAAGGGGGGACGGAGAGGGGGGGTCGCCGATTAAATGAAGCGGCCTTGCTGTGGATGTGCTGTGTCTTGCGACACTGCTTCTGACCCAGGGCGGTGGGCAGGGTGCAGGGATGACCCGTCATCCAGGAGGTGCTCAGATGAGAGGGAGGGTGGGAGGGGTGTGGAGTGTATTTAGGGATGAAATGGGTGGGAGTGTTTTTATGCCTTTTCCTTTTTGGCTACCTCCCTTGGAAGGGGGAAAAAGCCTTGGTATATGTATGTATGTAGTAGGGCCTGTGTTAGAATTAGAAATGGAGAGAGTGAGTGATTTGAGGTAAAGATGGGACTTTGCTAGGGATGTGTTGTCACCTTGGCTGTGAGAGGTAAATACAATGGTAATGGGCCAGGGATTGGAGATAGTTAAAGAAAATGGAGAAAAATGGGAGATAAGCCAGTGTTGTTTACTGATGACACTGCACTTGTAGCAGGATCAGAGGAGGGATTAAAGAAGTTAGTGACAGAGTTTGGGAAGGTGTGTGAAAGAAGGAAGTTGAAGATAAATGTGGGTAAAAGTAAGGTGATGAGATGTACTAGGGAAGAGGATGGCAGCAAATTGGAAGTGAGTGTTAAGTGTGAGAGACTGGAGGAAGTGGACAGCTTTAGATACTTGGGTGCAAATGTGGCAGGAAAGGGAGGTGTGGAGGTGGAGGTAGAATGTAGATTGAGAGAAGCAAGTTCAGAGCTGGATTCACGGGCCTAAGGGCCTCTTCCAGAAGACTACTGTAGGGAACAGTAAAAGAAATATCAGAAACTCTATTTTTCAATGTTCTTTAAATATACACACACACACACTTCAACGAACGGACGGCTTAGAAGACATTCTGAAGAAAAAGTGAAATTTCGTGGATCCCAAAGCAAAGGAAGTACCCATTGTATTTACAGGGTGGGGGGAAATTGCTCGTGGTGTAGGGAAAGTAAGGAAAAAGGAGAAGGGGAGGGATTACTGAGGGAAATGGAAGGAAATGAGGAAGGTGAGGACTTGGCCCAGGCAGGCAGATGAAATCTAAACAAACGAGGTCCGGACCAATTTAGCGATGATGAAATGTCTAACAAAAATGTAAAGATTAGAAGTATAGATAAGAGCAATACAGTAGAAAGTGATGAGAATATTTTCCAGGGATTTAAAGAGGGTGGGGGGGGGCACAAAAGAACCCCCCTCCGATTAACAAGACTAGAAGAGAAACTCGATAAGATGATTGAGCACTGGGAATTTAAGTTCGGTCATGTTAACAACATTGTGCAGAGAGTTGAAAAAATTGGAAGAACTAGAGAAGGCGAACAAAAACTTAACTAAGGAAATTGAAGAATTTAAAAAAACAGTTAAAAGAAGAGAATAAAGTCTTAAAGGAGAATAATAAGGAGAACAAGGAGGGTTGGAAAAAATCCAAGAAAATAGCAAAGTTGCATTCACTGACATGATCAGACAGCAAATGAATGAACAAACTGAAGACTCAATTATTAAAGTGATGAGACTGAAGGAGAATATAGTAAGAGACTTAGCAGACAGAAAGAAATGTATAATTATATTAGGAATGGAAGAGAAACATAACCCAGATAGAACCACAAGAATCAAAGAGGAAAATGAAATAGTAAGAAATTTACTAGAATTAGTTCAGGAATATGAACCAGAAATAATGAAACAAATCAAAGAGAAATTCAGGCTTGGGAAATATAGTACAGACAAGACCAGACCAATTAAGATTAAATTCAGGTCACAAACTACGGCTGAGAATATCTTATACAAAACAGGGAAACTAGCAACAAGTGAACAATATAAAAAGGTATGGATAAAAAGGGAAATGAATTAAGAGGAAAGAGAGGAAGAAAAAAAGAAAAGAATTGAAGCTAAGGAAAAAAACGAGAACAGAACAGAGTCAGAAAAAGAGAGATTCTATTGCAGAGTAGTGAATATGAAACTAAGGCAATTCGACATACAAGAGAAAAACAAAAGGGAAACAGAGAACACAATGGAAGTGGCAGAAAACTAAAAGTGTCTTACACAAATATAGATGGATTAATAACGGGATTGAATGAGCTGAATGATTATTTGAAGGAAAAAGAACCGGACATAATGGGAATTGTAGAAACAAAATTAAAAGGTCCACTACCACCCAACAGTGTAGGGCATGATGCATATAATTATTGGATTAGAAACAGAGATATAAAGCAAGGGGGTGGAGTTATGTTCCTGACTAAGAAGGATATAAACGTGAAGTGTGTCACATATGGAAAGAATACAGTAGAGATGATTATGATCGAAGTGGAAGACAGAGATAAGAAGAGCAGAAAGTTTGTGATAAATTATGTGCCTCCGAAAACAGCCTCGTGGGAAGAGAGTGAACATAAAAGTATGTTAGAGGACACAAAGATAACATTAAATAAGATAATGGAAGATGGAGGAAGAATAGTTATGATGGGCGACTTTAATTGCAAAGAAATCTGCTGGGCAGAGATGACAGTAAAGGGTGGAGACGGCTCATGGGAAAACGCTCTACTTGAGATGATTACTGACAATACAATGACACAGTGGATACAGGAGAACATTAGGCATAGAAATGAAGAAGAACCATCGAGACTAGACCTAATAATTACATCTGAACCTAGAATAGTGGACAAGATTGAATATAAAACACCAATAAGTAAAAGTGACCACATATTGATTGAACTGGAACTAAATGAAGAAAAATACACGGAAAGAAATGAACAATATAGAAAAGGAAGAATGAGGTATGAAAAAAAAAACTTTGATAAAATAAGAGAATTCTTTCAACAAGAAAACTGGGAAGAAATATACAAAGAAGAAACAACAGTGGAAGAGAAATGGAATATTTTGACAAAAAAAAATTACAAAAAAGGAGTGGAAAAGTATGTCCCAAGACAAAAACAAGAAAAAGAATATGTAAAATGCTGGTACAATAAAAGTTGTAGGGAGTTAAAAGACAAAAGAGACAAAGCTTGGACCAGATGTAAAAAAGACAGAAGGCCTGAAAAATGGAAAATATATACTTGTTATAGAAATGAATATGTACAAACGTGCAGAGAGGAAAAGACAAAATATGAAAAAGATGTCATAGAAAAATGTAAAGATCAACCAAAACTATTCTACAGATTTGTAAACAACAAATTGAAAAACAAACAAGACTTGGAGAAATTAAGACAAGGAGGAGTTGAATACAGAGAGGAAATTGAAATGGCGGAAATTATGAACAAACATTTTAAATCAGTGTTTACAAGGGAGAACATACAACCGGAAGAGATTGAATGGAAAGAGAAAGTCCCTCCCATGAAAGAAATAGAAGTAACAAAGAATGAAATACTGAAACACTTGAGTAATCTTGATGTCAGAAAATTGCATGGACCAGATGAAATAGCAAACTGGATTTTGAAAGAATGCAGGAATGAACTGGCAGACAAAATACATAGCATGATAAACAGTTCCTTGAAAAAAGGAAAAGTTCCAGAAGATTGGAAAAAAGCAAATATAGTACCTATATATAAAGGAGGAAATAAAGAAGACCCTACCAACTATAGACCAGTCTCTCTAACAAGTACAATAGCAAAAATTTGTGAAAGAATTGTCAAAAGTAGATGGGTAAAATATTTAGAAAAAAACAATGTGCTAAATCCAAGGCAATTTGGATTCAGACAAGGATGATCATGCATCACCAATTTAATATGTTTCTATTCAAGACTAATAGATATAATACAAAAAAAGAGATGGATGGGCTGATTGTGCATTTCTAGACCTAAAAAAAGCTTTTGACAAAGTACCACATAAGAAGTTGCTTAAGAAATTAGAAACTGAAGGAGGAATACAGGGCAAACTGCTTAATTGGATGGAAGACATTTTGCAAGAAAGAAAAATGAGAGTAGTGATAAGAGACAAACACTCAAAATGGGATGAAGTAATAAGCGGTGTTCCGCAAGGAACAGTTCTGGCCCCAATAATGTTTGCTATATATATTAATGATATGGATGAAGGAATTGAAAGCTATATGAGCTTCTTTGAAGATGATGCAAAACTACTGAAAAGAGTGAAAACTGAAGAAGATTGTGAATCACTACAGTGATCTAAATAAAGTACAGGAATGGAGTAGGAAGTGGGAGATGGAGTTCAATACAAAAAAGTGTAGTATAATGGAATTTGGAAAAAGCAAAAACAGAATAACAGGAGCATATAAATTGGGAGAAGAAGGAATAAAAAAAGTAGAAAATGAGAAGGACCTGGGAGTCATTATTATGAATAATATGTCACCTGAGAAACATATAAATAAGATTTTTGGAGAAACTTATAATTTAATAAGAACAATCAAAGTTGCATTTACATACCTGGATGAAGAAATGGTGAAGAAAATTCTAATCACCCTGATAAGACCAAGATTGGAATATGCAGCAACGATATGGTCACCAAGTGCAAAAAAATGTATAATAAAAACTTGAAAGAATACAAAGAGCAATTACAAAATTGGCACCAACACTCTCAAAACTATCATATGAAGAGAGACTAACAAAACTTGAAATACATACACTAGAGCAAAGAAGAGAGAGAGGAGATTTGATAGCTATTTACAGAATCATGAAAGGCATAGAAATTATTGATAGAGAGAATCTGATAAAATGGGATGATAGAAATACAAGAGAACACGGAAAGAAAATAAAAAAAGACAGCTATAGAAGAGATCTGAAAAAGAACAGCTTTCCTCACAGAGTAATAGACAGTTGGAACAAGTTAGACGAGAAAGTGGTGTGTGCAAAAACAATACATGAATTTAAAAATAGTTTAGATAAAATGAAATATGAAGATGGGACACCACGAGCATAGCTCCCCTTCCTGTAAAATACAACTAGGTAAATACATATATATATATATACATATACACATATATATACATATACACATATATATATATATATATATACACATATATTTATATATATATATATACATATATTTTTTTTAAAGCTTAGCTCATGGTAGTCCTTTGGTAATGAAGATGACATACTTATCCTCTGAATGATGATTAGTAAATGGATTAGAATTGTAGTAGCAATAAAGATAATAGCAGTAGTAATAGCAGTATCAACATTAATTATGGTTTAATGCTTAGTACATCTTTGGTATAATAGTTTTGTTATCAGTTTTAGGATCTAGTTTTTTGAAGGTGATTTCTTTGGTGACTTCTTAGGCTAAACTCAGAGGCACAGATGCTATCGCAAGAGGGATAGGGAACTCCTTGTGCCAGATTAACAGGACTTCGAGCCATGCGTTCATGTCTGCGGTTTTGTCGCTCAATCCTGATACTGTATTCATGCAAGCAGCTTAAAAATATGTCGACAGCTTGATGGACTGTTAATCGCTAGCTTTCTCGTTCAGTGGCCAGAGTTTCAAGTTGGTCAACAGAGATGTTGCATTGTTTGAGGGTCATCTTTATTTATATATACAGGGCCTTCACATGGGGGGGGGGGGCGGCAATTCTAGTCTGGACATGCCACCCACAAGGCTGACAAAATAATTGTAATAAAAAAAAAGGTCAAAGGAGCCCTGAATATTTTACCATAATACACAAATTTTGCGTTAGAATCAACAGAATATGGAACAGGCTGTAAGGGATGGTGGAGATGGGAAGTGGTGATGGGGTAGGGGGGGCATCACTGAGAATTTTGCTCCTAGGTGGCACTCTGCCCCGGGGCGGCACTTAGGCATGTAAGGGCTCTGTATATATATATATATATATATAAATAAATATATATATATATATATATATATATATATATATATATATATATATATATATATACATATATATATACACAGTAAACATAAACAGCAATGAAATAATAGTTGATACTGAGTGACCATGATTTTGTTGAGAAAAAAAGGAATCCATCATGTGTCATAGAACCAAGTCAAAAATATGATGTTAGCACCCAATAAAATCTTCAAGTCTCTTTTGTCCAAGTTGTCTCTGAAGTCTAATAAAAACGCCACTTTCATGGCCTGTATTGACTGCTGTGGTGTTGGAAATAATCATTTTGACAATCCTCCATGCACTGTATTCATCTAGCAAGGCTTGCAGTGGGATAAAGATGTCCTCAGCTAATTCGCTTTCACAAGCCAAAATGCCAAGGTGAAGAGTTCTTGCAGAATTCTTTTTATAGACCACTTATTCTTTATTGTGAATTCTTTTCCCATCAAAATGCAAGCAAAATTCCTCTTGAACAATAATTTCTTTCAGCTGGTTCTCAACTATTTCTGCATCCTTGATGAATCGCAGTGGCGGCGCCAGCCCCCCCAACTGAAATGAGCAAATTGAAAATTTAAAACACTCATTGATATAATTTTATTAAGTGGAATTTTTAATTGCCAGGGCTAAAGATTTGTCAGCCATCAGTGCTAGCCCAACCATTAACCCCCTCCCCTTCTGAAATGAGGATAATATATGTGTATTATCATATTACTATTAGCCCCACCAAAAATTTGCTCAGCCCCCCCTTAGCCTCCCCAACTAAAAATTCCTGGCGCCGCCGCTGATCACTCGATGCCAAGTTCCCATTTGTGATGGTGTGGGGACATCTATTCCTTCTTCAGCCAAGTTTTGAAGAACATTTGATGCTTTCCCTGTTGACAAGGACACTTTTGATACCAGCTTGGCAGCAGATTTTGTTGTGTGATACTTTTGTTTCATGAGAGGAAACTCTTCTGCAACATCAGAACCAGTGCTGTTATTTTCTTCTTCACTACTTTCTTTCTTCACTACACTCAACATTTGAACTTGAGTTGTTGATAGTTCTGATGAATTTCTTGGCCATTTCAAAGGGTGGATTGTTGACACAGGAGCCACTTTCTCAGTTGTGTATCCCACTTGGCCTCCTGATTCTATTTGTTTTCTGTAAAATTCTTTGTCTTCACTGCAAAGCCAGTTTCCACTCAGTTTTGTAATATCGAAACAATGAGTGAGATTTCTTTCAAATTTTTAATTTTGCCGCTTTCTATATTTTTCATATAATGGTCTCGAGCTGTCAGGAAGTGGGTAGAAACAAACTTTGCCAACTGTAAAAATGAATGGAATAAACTTTCTGCAGAGCCAGTGCAATGTAGTACAGTTTGAATTTTAAGATTCATTTAAACACCTAAGCAAAATATTGTAATGCCTGCCATTTATTTGATCTTATTCATTTGTTATTATCATTTATTATTTATGTTTATTTTTATTATCTATCTATTTATTATTTACTATACATCTGTTTATCTATTATCATTTATCATTTACCTGTTTGTTTATTGTTTATCATGATCTATTTTTCCCACATCTAACCTAGTTATGGACTAAAAGGTCTGTTGCTATGCTCTTCCTTTGTAATCCTTTGTAAAGTATCTTTCATCCTTCACTTCTATAGATATATAATTACCTGATCTATAGAATAATGATAGCTTTTGTAATCCTTTGGAAAGTATCTTTCATCCTTCACTTCTATAAATATATAATTACCTAATCTATAGAATAATGATAGCCTATTTTCACACCCATTTCTAATATCTTGCATTTCTTTGCATATACATAAATTTTTCACTTCTAGCTACACTCATATAACCTATCCATATCCTCTTGTAATAGCCTGCAGTCCTGTCTGTTATTCATTTTCCTCATGGACCATGATCATTACCAAATAAATTAGTGTGCTAACACTGACCCATGAGGGACTCCACCACTAACATCCTCCATGCAGAAAACTTGCCTTTCACTATTGTCCTCATTAATCTGTTACTCAGAAAGTCTCTCATCCACTCCACCAAATTCCTTTTAAAACCTCCTGTGTTCCAGGTACTTTGTCAAATACTTTCTCTAGATCCAAGTAAACATATGGCCTTCTTTCCAACATTTTAAGAGGTGTCATTGATAACATCACCTCCAGCTAAGGTGGAGTTGTACATAACTGGCTACACCACACAGAAGCAATCATGGTCACACACTCCAAACCTCCAAAACTGACCACAACCAACATTTTTATCCAATATTTCTGTTAAATCCTATATCTGAATCAATCAATCAATCAATATGTTGCACCAGATCTATCCTGCAGAAACCCCTGGTTCCAAAGTGACCAGCAACAGCTATGGATTGGCCTAAAAGTCATTCATGAAAGAAATAATGTGTTGTCTGAATATAGCTAGGGTGGGACAGTGCAGGATAAGGTGCTTGGTGTTCTCTATGTGGTGGTTGTACCTGGGACAGTTTGTTTCTGTGGATGGGCTTATTCTGTGTTGGTAATCTTTCAGTGCTAGAAGGTGATTTGAATATTGTCACACTAATGTGGCTCTGCCTCACATGGTGTTTCCTTTTCCAGACTTGTTGGCAACTGCCAATTACATACTAGTTGGCTTATACAACATGAATGAGAACAGTGGCAAAATTCTCCCCCCTGACCATCTCAAGGGATAGAAAAATGTATAGTCATGGAGTTGGTAAAGGACAGTTTCAAGGGAATAGCATAAAGGAGGGACAGCTGTCATACAAAAATAGCATAATTCCTCAATGATTAGAGATTTTACTCTAATGCAGACAAATGATGTGTGGCTTTGGTCAATAGGGTGCACCTTAAAACATTCTTTAAAATATTCCAACTTAAAGAATATAAATTAATAAAAAAAAATATAGCAGTACTGTATAAACTTGGGTAAAAATATAAATAATTGTGCTGACCATTGAAAACATGTATCCAGGAAGTTCTTTCAATGAAGATTCTTCACTTTTTCTTTTATTATATACTTCCAGTGAAATCTTCTTTTTATATTTATATGGAGAATGTCCACATCCTTTTGTGACTGGTAGGTCAGATTTTTTAGCCTGATGCTGATCTGACTCAAGTTGAAAATCTCTTTCTCTATACCAATGTTTCATTACTTCAAAATAATCTACAGTTAACTCAGGCTCAGAATCTTCTCTCTCCTCCACACCATGTATGACCTCTAAGAATGCCTGTTCCACTTTGTTGTCCCAACTTAACCCTTCTTCATAATTTCTGGGTCGAATAAGATTTTGGTGTATTTTGGGCATATAAGAGAGAAGTGTACAAGGATAGGAAAACAATGGAGGCTGAGAGCACTGTGAATAAGTGTCTGGAGGGGGTAGAGGAGCATGCAAGTCTAAAGAAGGGCTTAAGACTGCCCTTTGTGGATCTTCCATTATCTGAGATAAGTCTTCTTGAGAGTGTCCGCAGAACCGGGTATGGGTATTTATGTGTCCATTGTAGATATCTTCATCTGTTGTTGCTTCAGAAGAAAGTTCTTGGATGTGAATATTTTGACAATTCTGTGACAAGCATTCCTGGGGTTGTTGGGTATAAGTGATGCTTGGCTGTTGGACTCGGAGAGATTCTTTTGCAGATAAAGATGGTCTATATTGACAAATTACATTTTTTTTACTATCTCTGCAGTTTTGTTTGGAATTGTGGCAAAGCTGTGGTGTGTTCACTGATTGTTGGTCACTGTGATGCAGATCTTCAGTAGTAGTTCTGTGGTAATCTACTGGTGATAAATCTGATGCAACTGCATTTTCCAGTTGACCAAGTGTTTTCCTGAAAGTCTCTAAATCTGCAAGGATCTTATTCAACAAAACTGTGCTGCTACCAGATTTATCATCCTTGTCATTTCTATCTGCTAAAAGTAACTCCTCATGCTCATTTTCTTTCACTTTTTTTGACAATGTCAAAAAATCACCCGCATTACTTACTGCACCTTCCTCTCCCTCTGCTATAAAGGTTTCATCCTCTTGCTTATGAAAATACAGAAAACATTCTTTGTCACAACAAAATTTTCTATTCATTTTAACTACATTTGATTTTTGAGCCAATATTTTTCTTTTGGAATGAGCATGCTTTTCGTTATGATCAGTAGGCTGTAATTGACAACTACCATAACTAATAACTTTGTTAAATGAGCTATCCATTTTAAGTTCATCAACTGAATCACAAAAATTCCCCTTGTCACTGTCATTTACGATACCACTGTCTTCATCTCTACTAATGCTGACTAGAGGCCTGTGACTAATGCCCACTTGAGATGAGTTTGATGATGTCCTTATGTCTTGCCCATCTGTAGAGTCCCATATCTTAGATGCTTCTGTTTTTCTATCAGCTTCTGCAGTCCCCTTAGATGGACATGCATATAAGTCATCACCTGAACTTTCTTTAGAAACAATCCAAGGCTGGCTATTTTTTGTTTGTGGTAGCATATATGGATGTTGAGACAATTTGGGTAACTTCATCATATCATATTTCATATGGACTGGGATGGAATGAGTCCTGTGTCTTTGGACAGACTGTCTAAAATGCTGGTCTTCCAAAGAACTACTACCTTCTTCTGAGGACACCTCTCTATCTCCATCATCACTCTCTTCATCAACACCAGCACTTGATGATGACAAACTCTGTTGGTCCACCTCTGTATCTATGCTGGATGCCCCATGTACTTCATCACAGGAACCTGTTTTTGGAGTATACTTAAGGAGTTTCATGTTGGCTGAAGATATCTCATGTGGCTCTTGGGATGTCTGTACCCAGGAACGTGACTGTTTTATGGTAGGAAATAATTGTTTTACATCCTTGCTCCCAGTATGATCCTTCAAGATATGAGTAGCACTTTTGGAGAATACTTTCATTCCTCTGGGTATCAGGTCAATGATACCAATATCAATATCTCCTAAAGGATGATAATCACAATCTTTACGAATGCAGCTATCTTCACACACACTAACGTTTCCTAGGGTTTCCTTACTAGCACTGGACCACTGTGGGTATCCACCACCATTATTCCTCTTCTTGAGGGGGTCCAGAGTTGGCAAGTTAGCTGCCACTACAACTGAACATCTCTTGGGGGATACAGCCACAATTCGGAGGGGTAAGGAAGATGAAATCCTTGCATTATCTTTCTTCTGTAATGAAGGATCATATTGTGTGCTATGATTATTCTCTGTTTCAAATTCCAGATTACTATCACAAACTCTACTTGGCATGATATCCTGATTAGTATCCCATCCTGTGTCTTGACTGAAACTGCAACTGTGTGTGCAACAACTTTCTTGCACAGTTTCAGAACACTTAGCAAAATCTGTAACACCTTTATCAACTGCATCCTCACTGTAGCTTTCATGTGCACTCTGGCTTTCCTGTGTATTACCTAATATCTGACCACTCTTACAGTTAAAGTAGAATCCTTTCAGATTTGTCTTTGAGTGGTCAGGTAAACAGGACTGTTGTGCTGACCCTCTCCTTGACTTCCTTTCATTTGTAGGCCAAGTGCCTCTGAGTTTGTCTGCATAGGGAACATAGGTGCTACCTAGTCCCATTACCTTTGCACGCGAAGTCAGGCTTTCCCAATTAAAAAACAATGAAGGGAGAGATTCTGACCCTCTTCTATTGGGATCACAAGTTATTTCAGTTTCATCATTATCTAATGACCCATCCAGGACGTCCATGCTCTGAGGAACGGAGCTACCTCGCCGACACATATTAGTTTCCCATAGTCCAATCCTTTCTAGATGATCATCTGATGACTGAAGAGAACTGGATGGATCTATAGAGGAACTGGAGAACCTTGTTAAATCTTTTATGGAGTCATGAAGACTGTTTGGGGGGTTATCAGTTGGAGGTGGAGGAATGTAGGGGATAGCAGGTCGTAAGACATATATAGAAGACTCAACTTGGAAATCATCCTTGGTATCTTCTGGGATACCTGTACAAGTGCTCTGGAGTCCTGGCAAACTCTGGGACTTGAAGTGTGATGACTCACAGGAATTTGTTTGCTGGCCAGATGGAGACGTTTTCATATTCAAAGGAACCTTACAAGCCTTGTTACATGGTGGATGTTGGCAGAGAAGGTCCATGGAACGGCACGCTGGATCTCTCGAGGCCCACGCCTCCTCAAAATTGTGATTCATGAGAGCTTTCCTTCTCAGACTTCCGTTTGTTAGAGTGCGTGTAGGTCCCCGACTTCGGCGATGAACGACGGGTTGTCGCAATTGCCTGCAACAAGTCGGTGGAGTAGCAATGGTATCATGGGGGAAACAGGAGTCACAGTGGTACGATTCACAAAAGTCGTCTAAACTCCGACTACGCGTATGCGAGTGCGGTACAGGCGTTGAGGATGGGTACAGTTCGTCACTTTCTCGGGCACTCCTACTCCAGCTATATTCTCTGAGGCTTCTGCCTCGTCGTACGCACGTTCTCTCCGGCCTTCTATCCATCATCTCCGATGAGCCTGAGGACCTATCCAGAAGGTCTAAGGTTACTTGCAATACATCCATGAGAAGCTTGCTTGTAGGGATGGGCCCACGACGTTCGTCTAGAACTGCACGATTCATTTTTATTTATTTTTTCCCACAGTCGCACCAAAACTATATTTTCAAATGCCAGATATTTGCTTGTTATTTATCACCACGAAAATGCACCAATAAAAACCACAGAAACACAGAATTAAAACAATTGGTTGGCAGAAAGCGTAGTTCACGACCCGACTGCCATCGAGAGCTAATCAGACTCGAGGCAAAACTTCCCTCTGCACTGCCAACCTCAGGCTTGCTCTTCTGCGTCATATAAGCATTGCCCACCTTAATCCAGCCGGCACACGATACCTCACGCCCCTGCGGAGCTTAGCTTGGTCTGCCTTCTCGCACCAGTAAGTGCTAACGTCACGTCTTGAATGGATGCATGACTCCTCCTAAGTGTGTCCTATTCAACCTTATTATCCTATAGATATTTCAGAGTGGTCAAAGGCGGACTGGCCAACCGGAATACCAAGAAATTTCCCGGCAGGTCCAAAGTAATGGTCAATCACTTAATCACTTTAGAAATAAACGAAGAAAGAAAACTGTATATATATATGTATATATATATATATATATATATACATATATATATATATATATAAATATATATATATAGATATAAATATATATATATACATATATATATATATATATTTATATATATATATATATATATATATATATATATACACACATACACACACTTTTGTCGGATGGACGGCGAAGATTAGAGTTCTGAAGTAAAAGTGAAATATTCGTGGACCTCAACTCAAAGGAAATACCTATTGTATTTACAGGGAAGGGGATAACTCGTGGTGTCGTAGGAAAGTGAAGAAAAATGAGAAGGGGAGGGATTACTGAGGGAAATGGAAGGAAATGAGACTGGCAGGACTTGGCCCAAGAGGCCAGACGTCTTGTAAACAAACGAAGAACCGATGATTCTGGTGATGGGATTAACAAAATTGTACAGATTAGAAATATAGATAAGAGCAGCACAATGGAAGGTGAGGCTAATAATTTCCAGGGATTTAATGAGGGTGGGGGGGGGGATACCAACCTCCCCCGATTGACAAGACTAGAGGAGAAATTTGATAAGATGATCGAACATTGGGAAGACAGGTTCGGTAACGTAACCAACATTGCGCAGAGAATTGAAAGATTGGAAGAACTAGAGAAGGCGAACAAAAATTTAACTAATGAAATAGAAGAATTAAAAAGACAGTTAAAAGAAGTAAAAGAGAATGAAGAATTAAAAAGGAACAATAAAGACAATAAAGAGGCCATAGCAAAACAAGCACAGGGGTGGAGATAAATCCAAGAAAACAGTAAAGTTGCATTTACTGACATAATTAAAAAACAAATGAAGGAACAAACTGAAGACTCAGTTATCAAAGTGATGAGACAGAAGGAGAATATAGTAAGAGACTTAGCAGATAAAAAGAAATGTATAATTATATTGGGAATGGAAGAGAAACATAACCTAGATAGATCTTCAAGAATCAGTGAGGAAAAAGAAAAAGTAAGCATTTTACTAGAATTAGTTCAGGAAGATGAACCTGAAATCATGAAACAAATCGAAGAGATTTTTAGGCTCGGAAAATATAGTACAGATAAGACCAGACCAATTAAGATTAAATTCAGATCACAAACAACAGCAAAGAATATCTTAGCAAAAACAGGGAAGCTAGCAGCAAGTGAACAAAATCAAAAGGTATGGATATAAAAAGAGAAATGAATAAAAAGGAAAGAGAGGAAGAAAAAATGAAAAGGAAAGAAGCTAAAAAGAAAATAAATAAATAAATAAACGAGACCAGAACGGAGTCAGAAAAAGAAGAATTCTACTGGAGAGTAGTGAATATGAAATTGAAGAAATGGAACATAACAGAGAGAAACAAAAAAGAAACAGAGAATGCAATGGAAATAACAGAAAGTTAAGAGTGTCCTACACAAATATAGATGGATTAATAACAGGACTGAATGAACTGAACTAGTATCTGAAGGAAAAAGAACCAGACATAATGGGAATTGTGGAGACAAAGATAAAAAGTCCACTAGCACCCAACAGCATAGGATACAATGCATATAATTATTGGATTAGAAACAGAGAGATAAAACAAGGGGGTGGAGTTATGTTCCTGACTAAGAAAGATATAAATGTGAGGTGTGTCACATATGGAAAGAATACAGTAGAGATGATTATGATAGAAGTAGAAGACAGAGATAAGAAGAGCAGAAAGTTTGTAATAAACTATGTGCCCCCAAAAACAGCCTCGTGGGAAGAGAGTGAACATAAAAGTATGTTAGAAGACACAAGAATAACATTAAACAAGATAATGGAAGATGGAGGAAGAATAGTTATGATGAGCAACTTTAATTGCAAAGAAATCTGCTGGGAAGAGATGACAGTAAAGGGTGGAGAAGACTCATGGGGAAATGTTCTACTTGAGATGATTATTGACCACACAATGACACAATGGATTCAAGAGAACACTAGGTATAGAAATGAAGAAGAACCATCGAGACTAGACCTAATAATCACATCAGAACCTGAAATAGTGGGAAAGATAGAATACCAAGCACCAATAAGTGAAAGTGACCACATATTGATAGAACTAGAGCTAAATGAGAAAAAATACATGAAAAGAAATTAACAATATAGAAAAGGAAGATTGATGTATGAAAAAACAAATTTTGATAGAATAAGAGAATTCTTTCAAAATGAAAACTGGGAAAGAATACACAAAGAAGATACAACAGTAGAAGAGAAATGGAATATTTTGACAAAAAATTATAAAAAAAAAGGAGTGGAAAAGTATGTCCTAAGATAAAAACAAGAAAAAAATATGTAAAGTACTGGCACAACAAAAGTTGTAGAGTGTTAAAGACAAAAGAGACAAAGCTTGGACCAAATAGAAGAAAGACAAAAGACCTGCAAAATGGAAAATATATGCTTGTAATAGAAATGAATATGTACAAGCGTGCAGAGAGGAAAAGAGAAAATATGAAAAAGATGTCATAGAAAAATGTAAAGATCAATCACAACTATTCTACATATTTGTAAACAACAAACTGAAAAACAAACAAGATTTGGAGAAATTAAGACAAGGAGGAGTTGAATACACAGAGGAAATAGAAATGGCGGAAATTATGAACAGGCATTTTAAATCAGTGTTTACAAGGGAGAATATACAACCGGAAGAGATTGAATGGAAAGAGAAAGTCCCCCCTATGAAAGAAATAGAAGTAACAAAGAATGAAAGAATGAAACACTTGAGTAATCTTGATGTTAGAAAATCGCATGGACCAGATGAAATAGCAAACTGGATTTTGAAAGCATGCAGAAATGAACTGGCAGACAAAATACATAGCATAATAAATAGTTCCTTGAAAGAAGGAAAAGTTCCAGAAGATTGGAAAAAAGCAAATATAGTACCTATATATAAAGGAGGAAACAAAGAAGACCCTACCAACTATAGACCAGTCTCTCTAACAAGTACAATAGCAAAATTTTATGAATGAATTATCAAAAGTAAATGGGTAAAATATTTAGAAAAAAAAAAACAGCATGCTAAATCCAAGGCAATTTGGGTTCAGACAAGGACGATCATGCGTCACTAATTTAATATGTTTCTATTCAAGGCTAATAGATATAATACAAGAAAGAGATGGATGGGCTGATTGTGCATTTCTAGACCTAAAAAAAGCTTTTGACAAAGTAACACATAAGAAGTTGCTTAAGAAATTAGAAACCGAAGGAGGAATACAGGGCAAACTGCTTAAATGGATGGAAGACTTTTTGCAAGAAAGAAAAATGAGAGTAGTGATAAGAGACAAACACTCAAAATGGGATGACGTAATAAGCGGTATTCCACAAGGAGCAGTTTTGGCCCCAATAATGTTTGCTATATATATTAATGATATGGATGAAGAAATTGAAAGTTATATGAGCTTCTTTGCAGATGATGCAAAAACTATCAAAAAAAGTGAACACGGAAGAAGATTGTGAGTCACTACAGAGTGATCTAAATATAGTATGGAATGCAGTAGGAAGTGGGAGATGGAGTTCAACACTAAAAAGTGTAGTATAATGGAATTTGGAAAAAGCAAAAACAGAATAACAGGATCATATAAATTGGGAGAAGAAGGAATAAAAAAAGTTGAAAATGAATGAGAAGGACCTGGGAGTCATTGTTATGAATAATATGTCACCTGAGAAACATATAAATAAGATTTTTGGAGAAACTTATAATTTAATAAGAACAATTAAAGTGGCATTTACATACCTGGATGAAGAAATGGTGAAGAAAATTCTAATCACTCTGATAAGACCAAGATTGGAATATACTGCAAAGATGTGGTCACCAAGTACAAAAAAAAAAAAAAAAAAAAAAAAAAAAAAAATTTAAAGAATACAAAGAGCAATTACAAAATTGGCACCAACACTCTCTAAACTATCATATGAAGAGAGACTAGCAAAACTTGAACTACAGACACTAGAGCAAAGAAGAGAGAGAGGAGATTTGATAGCTATTTACAGAATCATGAAAGGCATAGAAATCATTGATAGAGAGAATCTGATCAAATGGGATGATAGAAATACAAGAGGACATGGAAAGAAAATCAAGAAAGACAGCTACAGAAGAGATGTGAAAAAGAACAGCTTTCCTCACAGAGTAAAAGACAGTTGGAACAAGTTAGATGAGAAAGTGGTGTGTGCAAAAACAATACATGAATTTAAAAATAGTTTAGATAAAATGAGATATGAAGACGGGACACCACGAGCATAGCTCCCCTTCCCGTAAAATACAACTAGGTAAATAGACACACTTTCGTCAGATGGACGGCGAAGATTGGAGTTTCGAAGAAAAATAAAATCTTACGTGGATCTCAACGTCAAGGAAGTACCTTATTGTATTTACAGGGAAGGGGAAAGCTCGTGGTGTAGTGGGAAGGTGAGAAAAAAGGAGAAGGGGAGGGATTACTGAGGGAAATGGAAGGAAATGAGGAAGGGGAGGACTTGGTCCAGGAGGCCTGGCATCTTGTACACAAACGAAGGACGAGGTTATTGGAGAAGAAGGGATTAACAAAAATGTACAGATTAGAAATATAGATAAGAGCAGCACAATGGAAGGTGAAGATAATAATTTCTAGGGATTTAATGAAGGGGGGATACCAACCTCCCCCCGATTAGCGAGGCTAGAGGAAAAACTTGAAAAAATGACCGAACATTGGGAGAGTAGGTTCGGTAACATAGCAAAGATTGCGCAGAGAGTAGATAAAAAGGAAGAACTAGAGAAGGTGAACAAAAACTTAACTAAAGAAATAGAAGAATTAAAAAGACAGTTAAAAGAAGTAAAAGATGAAATTGAGGACTTAAAGAGGAATAATAAAGACAATAAGGAGGCCATAGCAAAAGAAGCACAGGGTTGGAAAAAATCCAAGAAAACAGTAAAGTTGCATTTACTGACATAATAAAACAGCAAATGAGAGAACATCCTGAAGATTCAGTTATTTAAGTGATGAGACAGAAGGAGAATATAGTAAGAGACTTAGCAGATAAAAAGAAATGTATAATTATATTAGGAATGGAAGAGAAATATAACCTAGATAGAACCACATGAATCAAAGAGGAAAAGGAAAAAGTAAGCATTTTACTAGAATTAGTTCAGGAAGATGAACCTGAAATCATGAAACAAATTGGATGTATAGACTCGGAAAGTATAGGACAAATAAGACCAGACCAATTAAGATTAAATTCGGGTCACAAACGACAGCAGAGAATATCTTAGCAAAAACAAGGAAACTAGCAGCAAGTGAACAATATAAAAAGGTATGGATAAAAAGAGAAATGAATAAAGAGGAAAGAGAGGAGGAAGAATTGAAAAGACAAGAAGCTAAGGAAAAAACGATAACAGAACAGAGTCAGAAAAAGAGAAATTCTATTGGAGAGTAGTGAATATGAAAGAAAGGAAATACGACATACTAGAGAAAACAAAAGGGAAACAGAGAATACAATGAAAGTGGCAGAAAATTAAGAGTGTCTTACACATATATAGATGGATTAATAACAGGATTGAATGAGCTGAATGATTATCTGAAGGAAAAAGGTCCGGACATAATGGGAATTGTAGAAACGAAATTAAAAGGTCCACTACCACCCAACAGTGTAGGACATGATGCATCTAATTATTGGATTAGAAACAGAGAGATAAAACAAGGGGGTGGAGTTAACTTCCTGACTAAGAAGGATATAAACGTGAGATGTGTCACATATGGAAAGAATACAGTAGAGATGATTATGATCGAAGTGGAAGACAGAGATAAGAAGACCAGAAAGTTTGTGATAAATTATGGCCTCCAAAAACAG
Source organism: Oratosquilla oratoria (assembly GCF_046742065.1). Taxonomy (NCBI): domain Eukaryota; kingdom Metazoa; phylum Arthropoda; class Malacostraca; order Stomatopoda; family Squillidae; genus Oratosquilla; species Oratosquilla oratoria. The sequence continues at coordinate 81,900,734 of NC_134782.1, read as the reverse complement.
CCTCGTGGGAATAGAGTGAACATAAAAGTATGTTAGAAAACACAAGAATAACATTAAATAAGATAATGGAAGATGGAGCAAGAATAGTTATGATGGGTGACTATAATTGCAAAGAAATCTGCTGGGAAGAGATGACAGTAAAGGGTGGAGACGGCTCATGGGAAAACGCTTTACTTGAGATGGTTACTGACCATACAATGACACAATGGATACAGGAGAACACTAGGTATAGAAATGAAGAAGAGCCATCGAGACTAGACTTAATAATTACATCTGAACCTAGAATAGTGGACAAGATTGAATATAAAACACCAATAAGTAAAAGTGACCACATATTGATTGAACTGGAACTTAATGAAGAAAAATATATGAAAAGAAATGAGCAATATAGAAAAGGAAGAATGTATGAAAAAACAAACTTTGATAAAATAAGATAATTCTTTCAACAAGAAAACTGGGAAGAAATATACAAAGAAGAAACAACAGTGGAAGAGAAATGGAATATTTTGACAAAAATTTACAAAAAAGGAGTGGAAAAGTATGTCCCAAGACAAAAACAAGAAAAAGAATATGTAAAATGCTGGTACAACAAAAGTTGTAGGGAGTTAAAAGACAAAAGAGACAAAGCCTGGACCAGATGGAAAAAAGACAGAAGACCTGAAAAATGGAAAATATATACCTGTTATAGAAATGAATATGTACAAACGTGCAGAGAGGAAAAGAGAAAATATGAAAAAGATGTCATAGAAAAGTGTAAAGATCAACCAAAACTATTCTACAAATTTGTAAACAATAAACTGAAAAACAAACAAGACTTGGAGAAATTAAGACAAGGGGGAGTTGAATACACTGAGGAAATGGAAATGGCGGAAATTATGAACAAACATTTTAAATCAGTGTTTACAAGGGAGAACATACAACCTGAAGAGATTGAATGGAAAGAGAAAGTCCCCCCTATGGAAGAAATAGAAGTAACAAAGAATGAAATATTGACACACTTGAGTAATCTTGATGTCAGAAAATCGCATGGACCAGATGAAATAGCAAACTGGATTCTGAAAGAATGGAGGAATGAACTGGCAGATAAAATACATAGCATACTAAACAGTTCCTTGAAAAAAGGAAAAGTTCCAGAAGATTGGAAAAAAGCAAATATAGTACCTATATATAAAGGAGGAAATAAAGAAGAACCTACAAACTATAGACCAGTCTCTCTAACAAGTACAATAGCAAAAATTTGTGAAAGAATGATCAAAAGTAGATGGGTAAAATATTTAGAAAAAAACAAAGTGTTAAATCCAAGGCAATTTGGATTCAGACAAGGACGATCTTGCGTCACCAATTTAATATCTTTCTATTCAAGGCTAATAGATATAATACATGAAAGAGATGGATGGGCGGACTGTGCATTTCTAGACCTAAAGAAAGCGTTTGACAAAGTAACACATAAGAAGTTGCTTAAGAAATTAGAAACTGAAGGAGGAATACAGGGCAAACTACTAAATTGGATGGAAGACATTTTGCAAGAAAGAAAAATGAGAGTAGTGATAAGAGACCAGCACTTAAAATGGGATAAAGTAATAAGCGGTGTTCCGCAGGGAACAGTACTGGCCCCAATAATGTTTGCTATATATATTAATGATATGGATGAAGGAATTGAAAGCTATATGAGCTTCTTTGCAGATGATGCAAAACTACTGAAAAGAGTGAAAACAGAAGAAGATTGTGAATCACCACAGTGAGATCTATATAAATTACAGGAATGGAGTAGGAAGTGGGAGATGGAGTTCAATACAAAAAAAGTGTAGTATAATGGAATTTGGAAAAAGCAAAAACAGAATAACAGGAGCATATAAATTGGGAGAAGAAGGAATAAAAAAAGTAGAAAATGAGAAGGACCTGGGAGTCATTGTTATGAATAATATGTCACCTGAGAAACATATAAATAAGATTTTAGGAGAAACTTATAATTTAATAAGAACAATCAAAGTTGCATTTACATACCTGGATGAAGAAATGGTGAAGAAAATCCTAATCACCCTGATAAGACCAAGATTGGAATATGCAGCAACGATATGGTCACCAAGTACAAAAAAATGTATAAAAAACTTGAAAGAATACAAAGAGCAATTAATTGGCACCAACACTCTCAAAACTATCATATGAAGAGAGACTAGAAAAATTTGAACTACAGACACTAGAGCAAAGAAGAGAGGAGATTTGATAGCTATTTACAGAATCATGAAAGGCATGGAAATTACTGATAGAGAAAATCTGATAAAATGGGATGACAGAAATACAAGAGGACACGGAAAGAAAATAAAAAAAGACAGCTATAGAAGAGATTTGAAAAAGAACAGCTTTCCTCACAGAGTAATAGACAGTTAGAACAAGTTAGATGAGAAAGTGGTGTGTGCAAAAACAATACATAAATTTAAAAATAGTTTAGATAAAATGAGATATGAAGACGGGAACCTACGAGCATAGCTTCCCTTCCCGTAAAATACAACTAGGTAAATACAACTAGGTAAATACACACACTTCAACGAACGGACGGCTTAGAAGATGTTCTGAAGAAAATTGAAGTTTCGTGGATCCAAACGCAAAGAGAAGTGCCTATCGTATTTACAGGGTGGGGGGGAAATTGCTCGTGGGGAAAAACAGAAAAGACTTGAAGCTAAGGAAAAAAACGAGATAAGAACGGAGTAGTGAATATGAAACTAAAGAAAGTCGACATACAAGAGAAAAACAAAAGGGAAACAGAGAACACAATGGAAGTGGCAGAAAACTAAGAGTGTCTTACACATATATAGATGGATTAATAACAGGATTGAATGAGCTGAATGATTATTTGAAGGAAAAAGAACCAGACATAATGGGAATTGTAGAAACAAAATTATAAGGTCCACTACCACCCAACAGTGTAGGACATAATGCATATAATTATTGGATTAGAAACAGAGTGAAAAAGGAAGGGGGTGGAGTTATGTTCCTGACTAAGAAGGATATAAACGTGAAGTGTGTCACATATGGAAAGAATACAGTAGAGATGATAATGATGGAAGTAGAAGACAGATATAAGAAGAGCAGAAAGTTTGCGATAGATTATGTGCCCCCGAAAACAGCCTCATGGGAAGAGAGTGAACATAAAAGTATGATCGAGGACACAAAGATAACATTAAACAAGATAATGGAAGAGGGAGGAAAATAGTTATGATGGGCGACTTTAATTGCAAAGAAATCTGCTGGGAAGAGATGACAGTAAAGGGTGGAGACGGCTCATGGGGAAACGCTCTACTTGAGATGGTCACTGACCATACAATGACACAATGGATACAGGAGAACACTAGGTATAGAAATGAAGAAGAGCCATCGAGACTAGACTTAATGAAGAAAAATATATGAAAAGAAATGAACAATATAGAATAGGAAGAATGATGTATGAAAAAACAAACTTTGATCAAATAAGAGAATTCTTTCAAAAGGAAAACTGGGAAGAAATATACAAAGAAGAAACAACAGTAGAAGAGAAATGGAATATTTTGACAAAAATTTACAAAAAAGGAGTGGAAAAGTATGTCCCAAGACAAAAACAAGAAAAAGAATATGTAAAATGCTGGTACAACAAAAGTTGTAGGGAGTTAAAAGACAAAAGAGACAAAGCCTGGACCAGATGGAAAAAAGACAGAAGACCTGAAAAATGGAAAATATATACCTGTTATAGAAATGAATATGTACAAACGTGCAGAGAGGAAAAGAGAAAATATGAAAAAGATATCATAGAAAAGTGTAAAGATCAACCAAAACTATTCTACAGATTTGTAAACAATAAACTGAAAAACAAACAAGACTTGGAGAAATTAGGACAAGAGGGAGTTGAATACACTGAGGAAATGGAAATGGCGGAAATTATGAACAAACATTTTAAATCAGTGTTTACAAGGGAGAACATACAACCTGAAGAGAACGAATGGAAAGAGAAAGTCCCCCCTATGGAAGAAATAGAAGTAACAAAGAATGAAATATTGACACACTTGAGTAATCTTGATGTCAGAAAATCGCATGGACCAGATGAAATAGCAAACTGGATACTGAAAGAATGCAGGAATGAACTGGCAGACAAAATACATAGCATACTAAATAGTTCCTTGAAAAAAGGAAAAGTTCCAGATGATTGGAAAAAAACAAATATAGTACCTATATATAAAGGAGGAAATAAAGAAGAACCTACAAACTATAGACCAGTCTCTCTAACAAGTACAATAGCAAAAATTTGTGAAAGAATTATCAAAAGTAGATGGGTAAAATATTTAGAAAAACAAAAACAAAGTGTTAAATCCAAGGCAATTTGGATTCAGACAAGGACGTTCATGCGTCACCAATTTAATATCTTTCTATTCAAGGCTAGATATAATACAAGAAAGAGATGGATGGGCGGACTGTGCATTTTTAGACCTAAAGAAAGCTTTTGACAAAGTACCACATAAGAAGGTGATTAAGAAATTAGAAACTGAAGGAGGAATACAGGGCAAACTACTAAATTGGATGGAAGACTTTTTGCAAGAAAGAAAAATGAGAGTAGTGATAAGAAACCAGCACTCAAAATGGGATGAAGTAATAAGCGGTGTTCCGCGGGGAACAGTTCTGGCCCCAATAATGTTTGCTATATATATTAATGATATGGATGAAGGAATTGAAAGCTATATGAGCTTCTTTGCAGATGATGCAAAACTACTGAAAAGAGTGAAAACGGAAGAAGATTGTGAATCACTACAGAGAGATCTAAATAAAGTACAGGAATGGAGTAGGAAGTGGGAGATGGAGTTCAATACAAAAAAGTGTAGTATAATGGAATTTGGAAAAAGCAAAAACAGAATAACAGGAGCATATAAATTGGGAGAAAGAATAAAAAAAGTAGAAAATGAGAAGGACCTGGGAGTCATTGTTATGAATAATATGTCACCTGAGAAACATATAAATAAGATTTTAGGAGAAACTTATAATTTAATAAGAACAATCAAAGTTGCATTTACATACCTGGATGAAGAAATGGTGAAGAAAATCCTAATCACCCTGATAAGACCAAGATTGGAATATGCAGCAACGATATGGTCACCAAGTACAAAAAAATGTATAAAAAAAACTTAAAAGAATACAAAGAGCAATTACAAAATTGGCACCAACACTCTCAAAACTATCATATGAAGAGAGACTAGAAAAACTTGAACTACAGACACTAGAGCAAAGAAGAGAGAGAGGAGATTTGATAGCTATTTACAGAATCATGAAAGGCATAGAAATTACTGATAGAGAAAATCTGATAAAATGGGATGACAGAAATACAAGAGAACACGGAAAGAAAATAAAAAAAGACAGCTATAGAAGAAGTGGCAGAAAACTAAGAGTGTCTTACACATATATAGATGGATTAATAACAGGATTGAATGAGCTGAATGATTATTTGAAGGCAAAAGAACCGGTCATAATGGGAATTGTAGAAACAAAATTATAAGGTCCACTACCACCCAACAGTGTAGGACATGATGCATATAATTATTGGTTTAGAAACAGAGAGATAAAGCAAGGGGGTGGAGTTATGTTCCTGACTAAGAAGGATATAAACGTGAGGTGTGTCACATATGGAAAGAATACAGTAGAGATGATTATGATCGAAGTGGAAGACAGAGATAAGAAGACCAGAAAGTTTGTGATAAGTTATGTGCCCCCGAAAACAGCCTCGTGGGAAGAGAGTGAACATAAAAGTATGTTTGAGGACACAAAGATAACATTAAATAAGATAATGGAAGATAGAGGAAGAATAGTTATGATGGGCGACTTTAATTGCAAAGAAATCTGCTGGGAAGAGATGACAGTAAAGGGTGGAGACGGCTCATGGGGAAACGCTCTACTTGAGATGATTACTGACAATACAATGACACAGTGGATACAGGAAAACACTAGGTATAGAAATGAGGAAGAACCATCGAGACTAGACCTAATAATTACATCTGAACCTAGAATAGTGGACAAGATTGAATATAAAACACCAATAAGTAAAAGTGACCACATATTGATTGAACTGGAACTAAATGAAGAAAAATACATGAAAAGAAATGAACAATATAGAAAAGGAAGAATGATGTATGAAAAAACACACTTAGATAGAATAAGAGAATTCTTTCAAAAAGAAAACTGGGAAGAAATATACAAAGAAGAAACAACAGTGGAAGAGAAATGGAATATTTTGACAAAAATTTACAAAAAAGGAGTGGAAAAGTATGTCCCAAGACAAAAACAAGAAAAAGAATATGTAAAATGCTGGTACAACAAAAGTTGTAGGGAGTTAAAAGACAAAAGAGGCAAAGCTTGGACCAGATGGAAGAAAGACAGAAGGCCTGAAAAATAGAAAATATATACCTGTTATAGAAATGAATATGTACAAACGTGCAGAGAGGAAAAGACAAAATATGAAAAAGATGTCATAGAAAAGTGTAAAGATCAAACAAAACTATTTTACAGATTTGTATACAACAAATTGAAAAACAAACAAGACTTGGAGAAATTAAGACAAGGAGGAGTTGAATACACTGAGGAAATGGAAATGGCGGAAATTATGAACAAACATTTTAAATCAGTGTTTACAAGGGAGAACATACAACCTGAAGAGATCGAATGAAAAGAGAAAGTCCCTCCCATGAAAGAAATAGAAGTAACAAAGAACGAAATATTGAAACACTTGAGTAATCTTGATGTCAGAAAATCGCATGTACCAGATGAAATAGCAAACTGGATACTGAAAGAATGCAGGAATGAACTGGCAGACAAAATACATAGCATAATAAACAGTTCCTTGAAAGAAGGAAAAGTTCCAGAAGATTGGAAAAAAACAAATATAGTACCTATATATAAAGGAGGTAATAAAGAAGACCCTAACAACTATAGACCAGTCTCTCTAACAAGTACAATAGCAAAAATTTGTGAAAGAATTGTCAAAAGTAGATGGGTAAAATATTTAGAAAAAAACAACGTGCTCAATCCAAGGCAATTTGGATTCAGACAAGGACGATCATGCGTCACCAATTTAATATCTTTCTATTCAAGGCTAATAGATATAATACAAGAAAGAGATGGATGGGCTGATTGTGCATTTCTAGACCTAAAAAAAAGCTTTTGACAATGTAACGCATAAGAAGTTGCTTAAGAAATTAGAAACTAAAGGAGGAATACAGGGCAAACTGCTGAATTGAATGGAAGACTTTTTGCAAGAAAGGAAAACGAGAGTAGTGATAAGAGACAAACACTCAAAATGGGATGAAGTAATAAGCGGTGTTCCGCAAGGAACAGTTCTGGCCCCAATAATGTTTGCTATATATATCAATGATATGGATGAAGGAATTGAAAGCTATATGAGCTTCTTTGCAGATGATGCAAAACTACTGAAAAGAGTGAACACGGAAGAAGATTGTGAATCACTACAGAGTGACCTAAATAAAGTACAGGAATGGAGTAGGAAGTGGGAGATGGAGTTCAATACAAAAAAGTGTAGTATAATGGAATTTGGAAAAAGCAAAAACAGAATAACAGGAGCATATAAATTGGGAGAAGGAATAAAAAAAGTAGAAAATGAGAAGGACCTGGGAGTCATTGTTATGAATAATATGTCACCTGAGAAACATATAAATAAGATTTTTGGAGAAACCTATAATTTAATAAGAACAATCAAAGTTGCATTTACATACCTGGATGAAGAAATGGTGAAGAAAATTCTAATCACCCTGATAAGACCAAGATTGGAATATGCAGCAACGATATGGTCACCAAGTACAAAAAAATGTATAACAAAACTTGAAAGAATACAAAGAGCAATTACAAAATTGGCACCAACACTCTCAAAACTATCATATGAAGAGAGACTAGCAAAACTTGAACTACAGACACTAGAGCAAAGAAGAGAGAGAGGAGATTTGATAGCTATTTACAGAATCATGAAAGGCATAGAAATTACTGATAGAGAGAATCTGATAAAATGGGATAGTAGAAATACAAGAGGACACGGAAAGAAAATCAAGAAAGACAGTTATAGAAGAGACCTGAAAAAGAACAGCTTTCCCCATAGAGTACAGTTGGAACAAGTTAGATGAGAAAGTGGTGTGTGCAAAAACAATACATGAATTTAAAAATAGTTTAGATAAAATGAGATATGAAGACGGGACACCACGAGCATAGCTCCCCTTCCCGTAAAATACAACTAGGTAAATACAACTAGGTAAATACACACACAGTATGAATAATATGTCACCTGAGAAACATATAAATAAGATTTTTGGAGAAACTTATAATTTAATAAGAACAATCAAAGTTGCATTTACATACCTGGATGAAGAAATGGTGAAGAAAATTCTAATCACCCTGATAAGACCAAGATTGGAATATGCAGCAACGATATGGTCACCAAGTACAAAAAAATGTATAACAAAACTTGAAAGAATACAAAGAGCAATTACAAAATTGGCACCAACACTCTCAAAACTATCATATGAAGAGAGACTAGCAAAACTTGAACTACAGACACTAGAGCAAAGAAGAGAGAGAGGAGATTTGATAGCTATTTACAGAATCATGAAAGGCATAGAAATTACTGATAGAGAGAGTCTGATAAAATGGGATAGTAGAAATACAAGAGGACACGGAAAGAAAATAAAAAAAGACAGCTATAGAAAAGATGTGAAAAAAGAACAGCTTTCCTCATAGAGTAATAGACAGTTGGAACAAGTTAGATGAAAAAGTGGTGTGTGCAAAAACAATACATGAATTTAAAAATAGTTTAGATAAAATGAGATAGGAAGACGGGACACCCCGAGCATAGCTCCCCTTCCCGTAAAATACAACTAGGTACAACAAGGTAAATACACACATACACCGATTCACAGCGAAGATTGGAGCTCCGAAGAAGGGATATTTTCGTAGATCTCAACAACGAGGAAGTGCCTTTTTGTATTATAGGGAAGGGGAAGCTCGTGGTGTAGTGGGAAGGTGATGAAAAAGAAGAAGGGGATGGATTACTGAGGGAAATGGAAGGAGGCACACGGGAGCCTTCTGACGAAAAAAAAAAAAAAAAAAGTTAACAAGAGATCCTCAACTGACGTAGAAGTGAATAATTTCAGTAAAATCATTAAGTTTAGAAATATAAATAAGAATAAGAAAAAGGAAAGTGAAGATAATAATTTTAATGGATTTAATGAAGGGGGGATACTAACCTCCCCCGATTAGCAATGCTAGAGGAAAGACTAGAAAAATATGCCCAACACTGGGAAAGTAGGGTAGGTCAACTCACGCAGATTGCACAGCGCGTTGATAAATTGGAACAATTAAAGAAAGAAAACCAAAACCTAACTAAAGACGTAGATTTGAGAAAACAGTTAAAGGAAGTATAAGATGAGAATGAGGAATTAAAAAGGAATAAGAGAGAATAAAGAGTCCATAGCAAAAGAAGCACAGGGTTGGAAGAAAGTCCAAGAGAACAATAAAACTGTATTTAACGACATAGTGACACAGCAGATGAAAGAACAAACCGAAAATACAGTTATTAAAGTAATGAAGGAGAAGGAGAATATAGTAAGAGACTTAGCAGTTAAAAAGAAATGTAGGATGGAAGAGAAGTATAACTTAAACAGGACTACGAGAATTAAGGAGGAAAAAGAAAAAGTAAACAATATATTAGAATTAGTTCATGAAGATCAACCTGAAATAGGGAAACAAATTGAAGAAATGTATAGACTCGAGAAATATAGTACAGATAAGACCAGACCAATTAAGGTTAAATTCAGGTCACAAACGACAGCAGAGAATATCTTAGCAAAAACAGGGAAACTAACAGACAGTGAACAATATAAAAAGGTATGGATAAAAAGAGAAATGAATAAAGAGGAGAGGAGGAAAATACGAAAAGACATGAAGCTAAGGAAAAAAAAAACGAGAAAAGAACAGAGTCAGAAAAAGAGGAATTCTATTGGAGAGTAGTGAATATGAAAGTGAGGAAATGTGTCATAACAGAGAAAAACAAAAGGGAAACAGAAAATACAATGGAAGTAACAGAAAACCATGAGTGTCTTACACAAATATAGATGGATTAATAACAGGCTTGAACGAACTGAATGATCATCTGAAGGAAAAAGAACCGGACATAATGGGAATTGAAGAAACAATATTGAAAGGTCCACTACCACCCAACAGTGTAGGACATAATGCATATAATTATTGGATTAGAAACAGAGAGACAAAACAAGGGGGTGGAGTTATGTTCCTGACTAAGAAGGATATAAACATGAGGAATGGCAGATATGGAAAGAATAGAGTAGAGATGATTATGATGGAAGTGGAAGACAAAGATAGGAAGAGCAGAAAGTTTATAATAAATTATGTGCCTCCAAAAACGGCCTCGTGGGAAGAGAGTGAACATAAAAGTATGTTAGAAGACACAAGGGTAACATTAAATAAAATAATAGAAGGAGAAAGAATAGTTATAATGAGAGACTTTAATTGCAAAGAAGTCTACTGGGAAGAGATGACAGTAAAAGGTGGAGACGACTCATGGGGAAATGTTCTACCTGATATGATTATTGAACATACAATGACGCAATGGATTCGCGAGAACACTAGGTATAGAAATGAAGAGGAACCATCGAGACTGGACCTAATAATCACATCAGAACTTGAAATAGTGGACAAAATTTAATATAAGACACCAATAAGTAAAAGTGACCACATATTGACTGAACTGGCACTAAATGAGTAAAAATACATGAAAAGAAATGAACAATATAGAAATGGAAGATTGATGTATGAAAAAAAAATTGGTAAAATAAGAGAATTCTTTCAAAAAGAAAAATGGGAAAGAATATACAAAGAGGAAACAATGGAAGAGAAATGGAATATTTTGACAAAAATTTATACATATATATATAAAAAAGGAGTGGAAGAGTATGTCACAAGACAAAAGCAAGAAAAAGAATATGTAAAGTGCTGATCAAACAAAAGTTGTAGGGAGTTAAAAGACAAAAGAGATAAAGCTTGGAGAAAATGGAAAAAAAGACAAAAGACCTGAAAAATGGAAAATATATACTTGTTATAGAAATGAATATGTACAAATGTGCAGAGAAGAAAAGAGAAAATATGAAAAAGATGTCATTTAAAAATTTAAAGATCAACCAAAACTATTTTACAGATTTGTAAATAACAAACTGAAAAACAAACAAGAACTAGAGAAATGACGACAAAGAGGAGTTGAATACGCAGAGGAAATAGAAATAGTAGAAATTATGAACAAGTATTTTAAATCAGTGTTTACAAGGGAGAACATACAACCTGGAGATATCGAATGGGAAGATAAAGTCCCCCCTATGAAAGAAAAAGAAGTAACAAAGAATGAAATAATGAAACACTTGAGTAATCTTAATGTCAGAAAATCGCATGGAACAGATTAAATAACAAACTGTATTTTGAGAGAATGCAGGAATGAACTGGCAGACAAAATACATAGCCTAATGAACAGTTCATTGAAAGAAGGAAAAGTTCCAGAAGATTGGAAAAGAGCAAATATAGTACCAATATATAAAGGGGGAAACAAAGACCCTACAAACTATAGACCAGTCTCTCTAACAAGCACGATAGCAAAAATTTGTGAAAGAATTATCAAAAGTAGATGGGTAAGGCATTTAGAAAAAAACAATGTACTAAATCCAAGGCAATTTGGGTTCAGACAAGGACGATCATGTGTCACAAACTTAATATATTTCTATTGAATGCTAATAGATATAATACAAGAAAGAGATGGATGGGCTGATTGTGCATTTCTAGAGCTGAAAAAAGCTTTTGACAAGGCGCCACATAAGAAGTTGCTTAAGAAATTAGAAACAACAGGAGGAATACAGGGCAAACTGCTTAAATGGATGGAAGACTTTTTGCAAGAAAGAAAAATGAGAGTGGTGATAAGAGACAAACACTCTAATTGGGATGGAGTGATAAGTGGTGTTCCACAAGGAACAGTTCTGGCCTCCACAATGTTTACTATATATATCAATGACATGGGTGAAGAAATTGAAAGTTATATGGGTTTAGATAAAATGAGATATGAAGACGGGACACCACGAGCATAGGTCCCCTTCCCGCAAAATATAACTAGGTAAATAAATACACACACATACACACACACACGTCGGTTGGGGTGGCAGCGAAATCTGGACTCCGGTGAAATCTTCAAAATTATGAGGATCACAAAGACAAGGAAGTACCTGTGTTGTATTAATAGGGAAAGGGAAAGCTCGTGGTGTAATCGAAGGTGTAGTAAAAGGAGAAGGGGAGGGATTACTGAGGGAAATGGAAGGAAATGAGGAAGGAGACGAATGGGCCCAGGATCTTAGGAAAGGCGTAAACAAACGGGGGGCGGAATATACAGACAAACAACAAGGAAGCAGAGGTGTGAAGAGCAGAAATATAGATAACAGCAACTCAATGGAAAGAGATGATAACTGCTTTTATGGATTTAAAGAGGGAGGAGCGGACAACCTCCCCCAACTAGTAAATCTAGAGGAGAAACTAAAAAAATGAACGAAGAATAGAAGATTAGGTTTGACCAATTAGCTCTAGTTGCAGAGAAAGTTGATAAACTGGAAGAACTAAGAAAAGATAATCAAAATCTAACAAAATAAGTAGAAGAATTAAAAGGCAGTTAATAGAAGTAAACGAAGAGAATGAGGAATTAAAGAGGAATAATAAAGAAAATAGAGAGTCCATAACAAAATAAGTGGTTGGAAAAAGGTTCAGGAGAATAAAAAAATTGAACGTAGAGATGTAGTGAAACAACAGATGAAGGAACAAACTGAAAACACAGTTATCAAAGTGATGAGAGAGAAGGAGAATATAGTAAGAGATTTAGCAGATAAAAAGAAATGTATAATTATATTAGGGATGGAAGAGAAGTATAATCTAAATAGGACTACAATAATAAAGGAGGAAAAGGAAAAAGTAAATAATATATTAGAAGTAGTTCAAGAAGATGAACCAGAAATAGGGAAACAAATTGAAGAAATGTATAGGCTCAGGAAATATAGTGCAGATAAGACCAGAGCAATTAAGGTTAAATTCAGGTCACAAATGACAGCAGAGAATATCTTAGCAAAATCAAGGAAACTAGCAGACAGTGAACAATATAAAAAGGTATGGATAAAAAGAGAAATGAATAAAGAGGAAAGAGAGGATGAGAAAACAAAAAGACAAGAAGCTAAGGAAAAAACGAGATGAGAACAGAGATAGAAAAAGAGAAATTCTATTGGAGAGTAGTGAATATGAAAGTGAGAAAATGGCACATAACAGAGAAAAACAAAAGGAAAACAGAAAATACAATGGAAGTAACAGAAAACTAAGAGTCTCTTACACAAATATAGATGGCTTAATAATAGGATTGAATGAACTGAATGGTTATCTGAAGGAAAAAGAACCGGACATAATGGGAATTGAAGAAACAATATTGAAAGGTCCAATACCACCTAATAGTGTAGGACATGGTACATATAATTATTGGATTAGAAACAGAGACAAAACAAGGCGGTGGAGTTGTGTTCCTGACTAAGAAGGATATAAACATGAGGAATGTCACATATGGAAAGAATAGAGTAGAGATGATTATGATGGAAGTGGAAGACAAAGATAGGAAAAGCAGAAAGTTTGTAATACATTATGTGCCTCCTAAAACAGCCTCGTGGGAAGAGAGAGAACATAAAAGTATGTTAGAAGACACAAAGATAACATTAAATAAAATAATGTAAGATGGAGGAAGAATAGTTATAATGGGTGACTGTAACTGCAAAGAAGTCTGCTGGGAAGAGATGACAGTAAAGGGTGGCGACGACTCATGGGGAATGTACTATTTGATATGATTATTGACCATACAATGGCTTAATAGATTCAAGAGAACACTAGGTATAGAAATGAAGAGGAACCATCGAGACTGGACCTAATAATCACATCAGAACCTGAAATAGTCAAAAAGATTTAATATAAGACACCAATAAGTAAAAGTTACCACATATTGGTTGAAATGGAACAAAATGAGGATAAATACATAAAAAGAAATGAACAATATAGAAAAGGAAGATTGATGTATGAAAAAAGAAATTTTGATAAAATAAGAGAATTCTTTCAAAAAGAAAACTGGGAAAGAATATACAAAGAGGAAACAACAGTGAAAGAGAAATGGAATATTTTGACAAGAATTTATAAAGGAGTGGAAAAGTATGTCCCAAGACAAAAACAAGAAAAAGAATATGTAAAGCGCTGATAAAACAAAAGTTGTAGGGAATTAAAAGACAAAAGAGATAAAGCTTGGAGAAAATGGAAAAAAGACAAATGACCTAAAAATGGAACATATATACTATACAAATGAATATGTACATGTGTGCAGAGAAGAAATAATAAAATACGAAAAATATGTCATAGAAAAATGTAAAGACCATCGAAACCTGTTTTACAGATTTGAAAAATAACAAAGTGAAAAACAAACAAGATTGAGAGAAACTACGACAAGGAGGAGTTAAACACAGAGGAAATAGAAATGGCAGAAATTATGAACAAGCATTTTAAATCAGTGTTTACAAGGGAGAACATACAACCTAGTGATATCGAAAGGGAGGAGAAAATCCCCCCTATAAAAGAAATAGAAGTAACAAAGAATGAAATAATGAAACACTTGAGTAATCTTGATGTTCGAAAATCGCATGGAACAGATGAAATAGCAAACTGGATTTTGAGAGAATGCAGGAATGAACTGGCAGACAAAATACATAGCCTAATAAACAGTTCACTGAAAGAAGGAAAAGTTCCAGAAGATTGGAAAAGAGCAAATATAGTACCTATATATAAAAGGGGAAACAAAGAAGACCCTACAAACTATACACCAGTCTCTCTAACAAGCACGATAGCAAAAATTTGTGAAAGAATTATCAAAAGTAGATGGGTAAGGCATTTAGAAAAAACAACGTACTAAATCCAAGGCAATTTGGATTCAGACAAGGACGATCATGTGTCACAAACTTAATATGTTTCTATTGAAGGCTAATAGACATAATACAAGAAAGAGATGGATGGGATGATTGTGCATTTCTAGAGCTGAAAAAAAGCTTTTGACAAGGTGCCACATAAGAAGTTGTTTAAGAAATTAGAAACTACAGGAGGAATACAGGGCAAACTGCTTAAATGGATGGAGGACTTTTTGAAAGAAAGAAAAATGAGAGTGGTGATAAGAGACAAACACTCTAATTGGGATGAAGTGATAAGTGGTGTTCCACAAGGAACAGTTCTGGCTCCAATAATGTTTGCTATATATATTAATAATATGGACGAAGGAATTGAAAGTTATATGATCTTCTTTGCGGATGATGCAAAACTGTTGAAAAAAGTGAACACTGAAGAAGATTGTGAGTCACTATAGAGTGACCTCAATAAAGTATGGGAATGGAGCAGGAAGTGGGAGATGGAGTCCAATACTAAGAAGTGTAGTATAATGGAATTTGGGAGCAGCAAAAAAAGAATAGTGGGATCATATAAATTGGGAGAACAAGAAATAAAAAAGTAGAAAATGAGAAGGACCTGGGAGTCATTATTATGAATAATATGTCACCTGAGAAAAATAAACAATATTTTTGGAGAAACATATAATTTAATAAGAACAATCAAAGTGGCATTTACATACCTGGGTGAAGAAATGGTGAAGAAAATACTAATCATTTTGGTAAGACCAAGATTGGAATATGCAGCAACGATGTGGTCACCAAGTACAAAAAAAAAAAAAAAAAAAAAAAAAAAAAAAAAAAATGTATAACAAAACTGGAAAGAATACAAAGAGCAATTACAAAATTGGCACCAACACTCTCAAAACTATCATATGAAGAGAGACTAGCAAAACTTGAGCTACAGACATTAGAGCAGAGAAGAGAGAGAGGAGATTTGATAACTATTTATAGAATCATGAAAGGCATAGAAACTACTGATAGAGAGAATATAATAAGATGGGACGATAGAAATACAAGAGGACACGGAAAGAAAATCAAGAAAGACAGTTGTAGAAGAGATCTGAAAAAGAACAGCTTTCCCCACAGAGTAATAGACATTTGGAACAAGTTAGATGAGAAAGTGGTGTGTGCAAAAACAATACATGAATTTAAAAACAGTTTAGATAAAATGAGATAGGAAGACGGGACCCCATGAGCATAGCTCCCCTTCCCATATAATACAACTAGGTAAATATATAAATATATATAATATATATATATATATATATATATATATATATATCTATATATATATATATATATATACATACAGTAGAAGCCCGATTTAACGAACTAATTCAGCCAAGGTCCAGTCCGCTAAACTGAATTTTCCGTTGAATTGAGCGAGTGAGCGTTGGTGTAACAGTGTTGCCAGAGCGGATTATAAAAATTATACGTACCTAAAAATTCCCTAGTGTACACACACACACAAACAGTATATGTATTATTGTAAGTGAATTATAGGCAGCACAATCGTGAATTGCAAACGAACAGCAACGTGCAGTAATTTGTTGCAACATGTGTGTGTGTGTGTGTGTGTGTGTGTGTGTGTGTGTGTGTGTGTGTGTGTGTGTGTGTGTGTGTGTGTGTGTGTGTGTGTGTGTGTGTCGTGTAACAATGATATGAGCTGTCTGTGAATTTCGGGGAATATTAGTCATAGCTTCGTGTTTGGTTCGATGTACATAATTCTAGCGATTAATAGGACTGGGCAGTTGGTTTTTGGATAGTGAGCGTTATTGTTGTGTTGTTGCAGAAAACGTAGTTCGTTGTTATAGAAGTGTTTTTCGTGGTGATTACTCTCGCGTACTGATTTTTAATTTTCCCATCAACTTACTGTTTCATTATTTTGTTTTCCTATTATACCGTCTATTTCTACTTGAAGATATTTCTGCTACAATTATACTTTATACATATATTGAATTATATATTATTGTATATATATTATAGTAGGTATATATATATATATATATATATATATATATATATATATATATATATATATATATATATATATATATATGCCAAATAATCACAGGAGAAAGGAAACTTGTAGACAGTAAGTACTTTTGTATATTACATCTTGAAGATGTAATATACGAAAGTACTTACTGTCTACAAGTTTCCTTTCTCCTGTGGTTATTTTGCATTTTTTGTATCACGGTGATGTGATTGCTTGCATATATTTATATATATATATATATATATATGTATATATAAATATATATGTATATATATATGCATATATATATACATGTATATATATACATACATATATGTATATATATATATATATATATATCGAACATTTTTAGAAGCTCCGCCATGGGATACGAACCCTGACCCGTGCGTCGATAATCACGAGGCCAAGACGCTAGCAACCATGCTACATGGTGATGGTTCAAAAGGACTGTATTAGTCCCCGACCACGCTTCACGTAACATTGGAAGATCTAGTCTCATTTTCATCTAATTTAGTACCTCCAAAGTACTAAATTATAAATTTTTCCTTGACTCCACCACCACAATCTGGTAACATCTGGTAACATTGGACTCTGAGACACGCATGTGGCCAGTTGACGGAAAATGCTCAACTTAGCTTTCCGTTCCCGCTAAATTGAGCTATTTCCGTAGACGCACGTCTGGACAGCTAGCGGAAAATAGTCAACTTAGCGGACCATTTCCGCTAAGTTGAGCATTGTCGTTATTGCTATTTACAGTTCGCTAATTTGAGCTTCCGCTAAATTGAGATTCGTTAAATCGGGCTTCTACTGTATATATATATATATATATATATATATATATATATATATATGTGTGTGTGTGTGTGTGTGTGTGTATGCTGTATTGCTTGCCATTTATTACATTTTATTTTATAATTTTACTATAATTTGGACACATGGAAGGAATGAGTGAAGAAAGACTAGTAAAAGAGGTGTGGAAGGCAGATGTGGAGGGAGTGAACATGAGGGGACGTCCTAGGATGAGGTGGATGGATGGGGTGAAGGGGGCTTTGGGGAAGAGGGGAATGTCTGTTGAGGAAGGAAGGGAGAGGACGGAAGACAGAGGTGAGTGGAGAATGGTTGTATATGGATGATGTTGTGATTGCATGAGGAGGAATGGGCGGGGGTGGGGGTGGGGGGTAGTATGTGTGAGTAAATTTTGACGCAGCCCGAAGGGTTTTCTCCCCGTCCTCTCCTTATATGCAAGGGGGGACGGAGAGGGGGGTCGCCGATTAAATGAAGCGGCCTTGCTGTGGATGTGCTGTGTCTTGCGACACTGCTTCTGACCCAGGGCGGTGGGCAAGGTGCAGGGATGACCCGTCATCCAGGAGGTGCTCAGATGAGAGGGAGGGTGGGAGGGGTGTGGAGTGTATATAGTGATGAAATGGGTGGGAGTGTTTTTATGCCTTTCCCTTTTTGGCTACCTCCCTTGAAAGGGGGAAAAAGCCTTGGTATATGTATGTATGTATGTACTATAATTAGTTTATTATAATTTGTTTATTTATACGTTATGTTTGTTTATCATTTATCATTATCTATTTCATTTATTCATTTGTTTGTTTATTATTTATTCTATTTTTTTTTTTTCGCATCTGACCTAGTTATGGACCAAAAGATCTCCTCTCGGCATGCTCTTCCTTTGTAATCCTTTAATCCAGGACTACAGGAAGCTTATATTCACCAACAAGAAGTGCGACATATATCAAGGAGCTGATGACCCTACCACATATGTCAGCCAACCACATCGAGCCAGCCTTGACGGCAATAAAAGAGAGGGACAGTGGATAGACTGCAATATTTTTTTCTTACGTCAAGAAAACTTAGAGTAGTCAACACCCACCATCAACCTAGACAACATTCAAACGGTCCATCCGAACTAACAATGACGTGGAGGGGTGGCATGTAAGGCTCAGGGAGTCTTTTCTTCATGACTACCTCAAAGTCTACCATGTGATCTAGGCCCTACACGAGGATGCCTCCCATCTCCCTTTCCAAATCAGCTTGGTTTCTCAACGATAGTTTTACAGACACCAGAGGAAAATCGCCCAAAAGACTGAGACATCATTTCACCAGCTCTGGAAGCTATGTAATCACAATAGAAGTCGTGCTATTACTGTCTGAGTACCTCCGCAAATGCACAGCATTGGCAACTATCATATAAGATTAAATTATATTAATTAAAACTACTTATGTTTATCCAATAGCACTATCCAACAGTATTATCATACCAAACGAGGTATTTCACTTAAATAATAATCGGACATTTTTAAAACTATCAGTTGTTTTAAAAAAACTATTAGACAACTTTATGGATGGGGATGACAGGTGGTGATGGATACGGAGCTGCTGAATGGAGGCCTTATGGTCTCTTGCAGTCTTCTTTATTCTTATGTTTTTATGATGACAATGGATGATGACCAGAATATTCCAGCGATCAGGTATTTTAACATACCTCCTTTCCAGTTGTTTATGCGGCCCTGGTTCCTTTCAACAACAGACACTGAACGGACACCCCGTATAGTCCTAAGTTATGAAATATTAATTTGTTTAGTACCTTGAATACGATAAAGTTAAAGAATTTTTAAAACACCTGGATTAAAAAAAAAAGTCATTAAAAAAAAAAAAAATCATGGAGGCAGTGAATCAAATGTTCGATGATGATGATGAGACTGGTTTAGCAGTAGAGGGGGAATTCAGGAAGATGGGAGCATAAAAAAGAGAGAGAGAGAGAGAGACGAACGTCTGGTGAACTCCATAGGGTTGAAAAAAAAAGAAAAAAATAGATGATCCCGTAGATCGCTATTGGGTGGAAATGTTTCGTTGAGTGACTGATCTAATTACGACAAATATTATTGAATTTTTTTTTAACAATCATGAACTTGTAACAAAGTACAAAGAAAAGAAAAGAGAAGTAAAGCACAAGGTAAAGGAGGCAAAGAGGAGAGCAAATGTGAAATGGGGTAAAAGTATGACAGAAATTTTTGAGAGTAATAAAAAGATGTTTTGGAAAGAAATTAAGAGAGGAAGAGGAGGCAAATCAAATAGAGAAGAAAAGGTAAAAGGTGCAGATGGAGAGATGATAATGGGAGAGAAGGCAGTAAGGGGAAGATGGGCAGAGTATTTTAGGGAGTTGCTAAATGTGAAAGAGGATAGGGAGGGAAAGATAGTTGCAGTGGGAAATGCTAAGAAAATGACCGTGGTGAGTGAGGAAAATGGAGGAGAAATAAGGAAGGATGAAGAGAAGGCAGTTGTTAAGATGATGAGAGCAGGTAAGACACCTGGTCTGGATGGATGCCATACAGAATGTCTAAAAAAAAAAAAAAAAAAGGAGGTACAGTGATGGTGGACTGGCTGGTGAGGTTATTTAATGTTTGCTGGAGAGAGGGTAGAGTGCCAGAGGACTGGAGGAGTGCCTGTATAGTTCCACTCTACAAGGGAAAAGGGGACAAGTGTGAATGTAGTAGTTTCAGAGGGATTAGCTTGTTAAGTGTAGTTGGGAAGGCTTATGGGAGGATCTTGATTGAGAGAATTAGGAGAGGAACAGAGGGAGTAATTGGTGAGGAACAGTGTGGATTTAGGACAGGTAGAGGTTGTGTAGATTAGATTTTTGTGGCAAGACAGATACGTGAGAAAGCTATAGGAAAAGGTAAGGATGATTTTTGGGCTTTTATGGATCTGGAAAAGGCTTACGACAGGGTAGACATGAAGGCACTGTGGGAGGTTTTGCGGATATACGGGATAGGGGGAAAGTTTTTAGGAGCTGTCAACAGTTTTTACGATAGTAGAGCATGAGTCAGGATTAGAAATGGAGAAAGTGAGTGGTTCGAGGTAAAGGTGGGACTTCATCAGGGATGTGTTATGTCACCCTGGCTGTTCAACTTATATATGGATGGGGTGGTGTGAGAGGTAAATGTAAGGGTGGTGGGTCAGGGATTGGAGATGGTTAAAGAAAATGGAGAAAAGTGGGAGGTGAACCAGCTGTTGTTTGCGGACGACACTCCGCTTGTAGCAGGATCAGAGGAGGGATTGAGGAAGTTGGTGACAGAATTTGGGAAAGTGTGTGAAAGAAGAAAATTGAAGATAAATGTGGGTGAAAGTAAGGTGATGAGATGTACAAGGGGTGAAAGTGGCAGCAGACTAGAAGTGAGCATTAAGGGAGAGCGACTGGAGGAAGTAGATAGTTTTAGGTACTTGGGTGCAAATGTGGCAGGAAAGGGTGGAGTGGAGGTGGAGGTAGAATGTAGATTGAGAGAAGCGAGTAAATGCCTTGGTGGATTAAAGAGTGTAATGAGGAATAGACATTTGGGAATGGATGCTAAGAAAAGACTGTATGAAGGAGTGATTGTGCCAACAGCACTGTATGGGGCAGAAACATGGAACATAAGAGAGGAAGAGAGAAGGAGTTTGAATATGTTTGAGATGAGGTGTCTGAGAAGTATAATGGGGGTTACTAGGCTGGATAGAGTGAGAAATGAGGAGGTAAGGAGTAGAACAGGGGTGGCAAGGGAGTTGGGAGATAGGGTTGATGAAAGAGTATTAGGATAGTTTGGACAAATGGAAAGAATGAGTGAAGAAAGACTAGTAAAAGATGTATGGAAGGCAGATGTGGAGGGAGTGAACATGAGGGGACGTCCTTGGATGAGATGGCTGGATGGGGTGAAGGGGGCTTTGGGGAAGAGGGGAATGTCTGTTGAGGAAGGACGGGAGAGGACAGAATATAGGGGTGAATGGAGAATGGTTGTGTATGAATGATGCTGTGAGGCATGAGGTGGAATGGGCGGGTGGATGGGGGGTGAGGTAGTATGTGTGAGCAAAATTTGATGCAGCCCGAAGGGATTTCTCCCCGTCTTCTCCTTTTCTGCATGGGGGGACGGAGAGGGGGGTTGCCGAATTAATGAAGTGGCCTTCCTGTGGATGTGATGTGTCTTGAAACACTGCCTCTGACCCAGGATAGTGGACAAGGTGCAGGGATGACCCGTCATCCAGGAGGTGCTAAGATAAGAGGGAGGTTAGAGGGGTGTGGAGTGTATTTAGGGATGGAATGGGTGGGAATGGTTTTATGCCTTTTTCTTTTTGGCTACCTCCCTTGTAAGGGAGAAAAGGCCTTGGTATATGTATGAACTTGTAACTGATGCATTCTGATGCACACCGTTTCCAAGAACTCTGAGAAGACGGATTATCACCAGAAGCGCTGAAAAAATATGTAATCGTTCTTGTTTCAACAAGCAAGAACTGAACACTGAATTGCATTCTTTCACCCTAAACTTTGACAGTTTTTCAAAAACTTTGAATGAAGAGTTTGCAACAACCAGATACCTAAAATCAGAACAGACACCTTAAGCTCACTTTTATATAATTTCAGGTTTACATTGCACTTCTGGAAATCATGTAGGAATTGCCTGCTTTGCTGTTTCCGTATTCTTTATTCTTTTGACCTTGTTTACACAAATCAGTTGTGAACTAGTATTCTGTAAATTGAAAATTGTAAAAACTCATTACGCTCTTTGCTGTCAAATGAGCTACTTGAAATTTTTATGTAGGTGAGCATAAAAAGTTATTTTTTAAACTTCTGAGAGTAATTTTTTGTGAAAAAATCGACACTGTTTTCTAGATTGCTAGTTGCCTAGGTGATTTGTGCTTTGCAAGTTACTGAATTTTCATTGTTGTAGTGTCATCTACACACATTAAAAACGCACACATTCCAGTTTTAATTCTACTTTGAAAACAATTTCAAATTGTGTTTTGAAAATTACTCAGATTGATTATCCTACGATTGGGATTTTCGTTTTTATTATAAGATTATCTTTAGAAAATCTATCAGATAAATACAATACTGAGTATGTAAACAAATTATTGGCCTAAACCCTTTACTTTTATCTTATTCCTTTGACTACATTTTGGGATTTAGTCCTTTTACACGTTTTCCCTGTAGAAAATTTAGACCTAGACCGCCATTGTGAGTATACATTGGGTGAGAAAGTGAATACGTGGCTAGTGTCAGAATTTCAGATAACCAACATTAATAGGCCTCTATATGTTATACGGTCACCAGACGGGATCGGCCATTCCTTACTGTGAATGTAAACACAACCGCAACTGACCACCTACAATTCAAAGAAATTATAGAAGATCCAGCGAGCTGTCTTCCAGCCTTAGCTGAGCACAACAGTAAGCACCAGACGTCAGTCTAGTGGTATAAGTAGTTTTGAGGTGGTAAAGGACTTAGTCAATATTTACCATAAGAAAATCCTATCCTTGGCTAAAACCCCTCTGTCCAGTGTTCCGCCCGTGTGCGCATGTGCAGTACGAGGAATATGACGTATCTTAACGTCATACCCACGTCACTGCAGCCCCATTAGCACCAAATGCCCACATTCTGCCATATTGCTGAGGCAACACAGTTTATTCTGGACCGGCCACCCCCACCGATATAGATGCCGACCTTGCCCAAAGGGAAGACGAGGATATCGCTGAGCAACATTGGCCTTCATTGCTAATGCACGAGCAGCACATTAGCACCACATCATAGTAGCCACTGCTCTCAGCTACCCAGCCTACCACCGCCACCACTACTGCCACCGCAGCCACCGCCGCAGCCACTGCCGCAGCCGCCGTGCCATCCCCACCAACACCCACACCACCGCTAACAAACTATCTGCGGACCAGACTTCGAACACTAGCGAATCCTATTCTCCAGCCTTCAAATCGTTCAGGCACGACGAGAACTCCCAACCCACGGCTTCCGATAACTCCCCCTCTCACCCTCACCCTCTCCCCCGCAGCTCACCTCCCCTAATTACCAATACCTCCCCTGCTTTCGCCCCCAGAACTGCTTATGTTAAACTCATCTTCCGTGAGAACCCGACCGTGGATATGAAACTTCGCTGGCTTGCTGAAATTACCAAGTCATTCAGACTTGATCCGGAATTAGCTGAGGTGAAAATGTCTGCTGTCACCTCACGGTATGTGTATATTTCACGCAGACGTACCGAGATCATTGAGAGTGCCACGAAGGGTAATTTCTTATCCTTAATGTTCGATGTTCAAGACTCGATCGATAGACCACGTAAATTTCCCACGTATCTCGTGGAAATGCCCCCGCTGTCACGAACCCGGAGTGAATGTATGGCACGGATGTACAAAGCGCGCTCAGGTGGCCACCTCACAGACTGCACACGCACCACCACCACCCCCTCGGTCGCACCCAAAAGCCGTCCCACTGCTGACACCCTCAAACCTGCCAGACTCACCGCAAGTAATTGCCCTCCGCGAGGCCGTTGCCAACCTAACGGCACGTTGCACAGCAATTACAACGCGCTTTGACGCAATTAAAAATAACATCGATAGCCTCGCCGCACAAGCCTCCACAGAGCGCACCCTAGCCACGCTTGTCGAATCCCACCAAGTCGTCATCACGACTGTCGCCACCTTCTCCGAGAAACTGGAGGCCCTCACCAGCTGGTTCGAAAAATTCAGTAACCAAATATCAAGTAACAAGCCACAACGACACACGACTCAGAGCAACACCAACTCCACGTCATCGTCTCCGCCAGCCACCAGTAAATCCAAAGGCAGACTTCGCTAACGAGGTGAAATTTCACATCATCACCTGGAATGCTTGTGGCATCAACAGTTATCTGAAAATTACTTCTCTCACGACCTATGTAGGCCAGCACCAACCACAAGTTATATTCATCCAAGAAGCATTTGTTGGCCACCACGTTCCTGGGACAGAGGCACCTCCGCATTCAGGCTACGTCTCGTATGTCCATCATGTCAGGAATGGCCTTCTAAGTTTCATTCTTCCATCCCCTATCAACTCCTGCGCTGCTCTATACATGATGACATGACATTTCAACTTTTTGAGATATCCATAGGCAATGGGAAGCTGAGATTCTGCAATGTTTACTCTGCTCCAGGAAAAATCAATCTCTATGCCCTCCCCCTACCCATGTCTCACGGTGTGATCTACATTGGGGACTTCAACGCCCGTCATCCTGCTCTAGGAGATGTCTCTCTCTCCCCGAACCGCAGTGGGCTACCTCTCTTCGAGTACATCCGCCGCCACCGCCTCACTCACTGGCCCACTGGAGGGTTCCACACACTCCAGAGGAGGCACGCTCGACCACATCATCACATCTGACCTAGCAGCGACACATGTTAAGTGCTTTTCCATATAGACGCTCTTCTCTGACCACATCACACTTGGACTACTATACTCCATACCTAGTGGTCCTTCCCCTCTTCACACCCGCCTCTGCATCTCCATTCCTCCGAAGTATTGTCCTTACTACGTCTCTTATATCTCCACTCTTCTACCAACATTTGATCTCCAGTCACCTGAGAACCTGTACTCTTCCCTCGTTGCTTCAACTCACGATTTTTACACCCGTTACGTCACAAGGCCACACATCAAAAGATGCCGCGAGGTCCACGCCTGGACGCTGGACCGATGCATCCTACAGGCGGAAAAGAAGGCTGAGAGAGATGGTCTCGTCTTTCAAAGGCAGCCAACACCTGCTAATCTCCTCCAGTACCAGACATCCAGAGATGACCTCGTTACCCTGCAGCAGTGTGCCCATACCGAATCGTGGAAGAAATATATCGACAGGATCAACCACCAGACCAGCGTTGGCTCCATGTGGCACCTGATAAACAAAGTCATCAAGAAGAAACCATCGAGTGCTCTCCACCACAGCCCAGCCCAATATGCACAGGACTTACTAAATACTTGGTCTGAACAAGCACAGATAAGCAATCTTCCCGCCCCCATTCAAGAGGCACTCTCCACCCACAAGAATATCCGCACCCTGTGTAATGGCTGCATTACTACGGACGGATGAAGATGACGACGTCCCCATCACTGAGGACGAACTGCATCGTGCCCTTATCACAAGCAAAACAACAGCTCCTGGGGATGATGGCATCACCTATCAAGTCCTCCACCTACTCCTTAAAGTCCCTGACAATCCTCTGCTGCAACTCTATAATCTTTGCTTTAGGAAGGGATATGTACCTCGTGCCTGGACATCTAGTACTATTGTGCCCACCCCCAAACCTATCACAGACAAGTACAGACCTATCTCACTCACCTCCTGTTTTTGTAAAGTCCTCGAACGTATATTTCTCACCTGACTCATGTTTTGACTACAGTATATGCTATCACCGCAACTGTATGGTTTCTTACCACAGAGGAGCACACATCACTGCATGATGGATCTACATGCTCGCCTCTCCCCTACCAGTGTGGTTGCGTTTCTTGATCTCAAGAGTGCTTTCGATATAGCCAACAGGGAGATCATTCTCGATCAGCTCGTAGAATTTGGCATCCAAGGCAACCCCCTGAGATGGATCCGTGGCCATCTCTCAAACAGAACTTCACGTGTACTATTCCAGGGAACGTGCAGTACCAGGGAATTCGAACTTGTTACTCCACAGGGTGGGTTTTTAAGTCCCTTCCTCTTTAGCGTCCTGATGCACTGTTTGTTATCCCTTCTCCCCAACATTCCCGACACATCTGTCATCTGCTACGCTGACGATATCTTTGTCCACTCCACCTCTGCTGCCGACCTACAACGCCTCCTTCACTCCTTCTACGAGTCGAGTCGACATCCGCCTGTGGCCTCATCCTTTCCCCAGAAAAGAGTCGTGTATTCTCTTCTAGGGGCCCCGGAACATTACCAGTGTTCACCACAGGACAGTGTCATCCCGCCCTATGCACAGTACCTGTACCTGGGAGCGCCAGTACGCATCACTCCAGCCATACCAGCTCGGCAGCGCATCCATCCCATCATCCAAGATATCCTCCACCGGCTAGAACAGCGCTTTATCCCATTTAAATGGCTCACCAACAATGCCGCTGGACTATCCATCCCTTTGGCAAGAACCATCTATGTTGCCTTCATTCGGTCAGTCATAGACTATCTCTCCCCAGCCCTTGCACAACTCTCCAAGACCTCCTTGGTGCCTTTAGAAAGATTCCAGAACAGAGTGATGCGGTACATTCTTGGATGCCCCACCTCTACCAGAGTAGTAAACATGCAGACCGAACTTAATCTTCCTTCAGTTATTGAAAGAATACATGCTAACATCTCCTCAGCGCCAAGTGTCTCCACTTACCCCATCTGGCTCCGCACTATTCCCATGTCTTAAGAGCTTCACTTGACCCCGCCGCACCCCGACCTCTGTTACTCGTTAACACAGTGTGCTCCACCCTACAGCGCCTACACATCGAAGTCCCTATAGCCGAAGTTGACCACGGACCGCCTCCATGGAGGATTGCATAGCCTCACGTCACGTTCACACCAACTTCAAAAATAGACCCACCGCTCCTCCAGAAACAATTAGCCCTGGGACACATCACCGCAATGTCCTCCTACGTCCCTGCCGCGCACCATATCTACATAGACGGGTCCTTACAGCACGGGTTGCGCCGTCTACTCATCGGATGCTGAGCCACCTGATGGAAGCTGGGTTGGTCACAGGTTACACAACTCGTCCAGCTCGACGTACTGCGAACTACAGGTACTCCTGCTGGCTGTTAACCTACTCTGTCAGCGGCGACTGAATGGCGTGGTAATGTGTGACTCCCAGTCTACCCTACAAGCTGTCTCGTCTTCACAACCCATACACCGCCCCCTCATCCATCACATTTTACAACAACTATTCACAGTTCAAGAACACTCTCACCATAAGCTTTGTGTGGATTCCCTCCCACGTTGGAGTCGCTGCAAATGAAAAGGCAGATCTCCTCACCAAAAATGCATGTAAACTACCACTACCCGACGATGCCACACCCTCACCCCTCTGCTACAAGAAAATCATACACTCTGCCGCTCTTCTAACCACTCTCCACCACATGAATGCAGAGCGCGCACAAAGTGTATCGATACAATACTAAGACCACTTCCGTCTCTCCCTCCCGAGGTATCGTACTGCTGGCTGTTAACCTACTCTGTCAGCGGCGACTGAATGGCGTGGTAATGTGTGACTCCCAGTCTACCCTACAAGCTGTCTCGTCTTCACAACCCATACACCGCCCCCTCATCCATCACATTTTACAACAACTATTCACAGTTCAAGAACACTCTCACCATAAGCTTTGTGTGGATTCCCTCCCACGTTGGAGTCGCTGCAAATGAAAAGGCAGATCTCCTCACCAAAAATGCATGTAAACTACCACTACCCGACGATGCCACACCCTCACCCCTCTGCTACAAGAAAATCATACACTCTGCCGCTCTTCTAACCACTCTCCACCGCATGAATGCAGAGCGCGCACAAAGTGTATCAATACAACACTACGACCACTTCCGTCTCTCCCTCCCGAGGTATCGCAAGCACGGACTCCTCGTTCGCAGACACAATATTGTGACTGCACGGCTTCGCCTGGGTTACAGACCACTGTGGCAAGTCTCTGAGGTAGGAGACGTACCACACTACTCCACCTGCAAACTATGCTACAGTTCCAACGCCAACAGTCTCCACCACTACTGCCTCGAATGTCCCTCAGTAAGAGACCTATTGCCCCAAAGCCAAGACCCAATATATGTGTGTCACCTCCTCTTAACGGACAATAATCTTGACACTGTCTTAATTCGATACCCTTACTTTGGTGGATGCTAAAGCTTAATTCACCTTGATTACCGGTATATTTCCATTTACAGGATGTAATGGAACTGCCTAGTGCGGGTCTTATGGTCTCATGCAGCCTCCCTTTCTTATGATTGATTGATTGATTTATGAAATTTTTGGCTCGAAGGCCAAGCGCCGGAGCCGGTAGGCCATTCAGCGCATATTTATCTTATAGATAAAAATTCAAGTAAAACAGTTAAAACAATAAACATTCACAAAAACACATCACAACTACATACTCACAAGCACTAATATACACAATCTTAAATTTCATAAAATAAACCGATGTCTTTCAAAAACTTTAAAATATTCTTCACTTGAGCTTCCTCCCCTAAAATTTCTTTAAAAGATAAATTTGTTAAAAAAAATTGCCCTGCGCTTATTAGAGAATGCAGGGCACTGAATCAAAATGTGTTTTATTGTAAAAACTACTTGGCAAGTGGGACATTGGAGGGCCACCCCTCTGCTCCACTTGCCATCAAAAATTTGTGAGTAATGTAGGAATGGCCAATTCTCAGTCTTTTCAAGACAATACTTGACCTTCTGTCCAAAGGAGGACACTTCCAAGGATTCACCAAGGGGTGAATCTCTTTTAGCTTATAACTACCGTCCAGCCTTGTCCATTGCTCTTGCCACTTTTCCATTGTATAACAATGAATCACTTGTTTGAAGTCCGTATGTGGGACTTTTCGGTCTGTTACATGGCTGAGCCTAGTGGCGGCTTTGGCTGCAGCATCGGCCTGTTCATTTCCAGAGACGGCACCCAGCAAAAGTTTACTTTTATTCTCTTTCGGTTGTTGATGAGAACCAACCAGTCCTGTATTTCTTGAATTAAAAAGTGAAGAGGCAAAAATGTATTTACAGAGGATAGAAAGCTCATGGAGTCTGTAAAAATAACAACCTTCTTGTTGCATGGAACAGAATTAAAGACAAATTTGAGGGCGTTGCTGACTGCCTGCAGTTCAGTAGTAAAAACAGAGCTAAAATGAGGCAATTTTCTCTTTAAAATTGTGCTATCAGATACAACAGCACAACCAACACCATCTTGGGATTTTGATCCATCTGTATAAATTAAAATTGAATCAGCATGTACTTATAAATGTTCTAAAAATTCACTTTTTAGCTCTACAGCAGTTCCATTTTTCTTCTTTTTAAGAGGACATATTACAGTGTGGCATCGGTTCCAAGGAGGGAATTTGGGAGGCGTGATCTCAGCAATTGTATCAGGAACAAGTCCTACCTTCTCTGTCCCAACTTCACATCTCACTTCTAAAGGTTTCGGCAGAGTATTTTTCCTTGGAGCTCTGTCTACCGGCTGCTTTACATATTTCAAGTTTGGATTCTGTTTTGATGTCAAGACACGAGATATATATCTAAGGCTTAATTCCTCCCTGCGAATATACAGGAGATGTTCTATAGGCTCCCAAACAGATCCGTAAAGCCATATTGTGGACTATATCAAGCTTCTTTAATGAAGTTTTACATGCCGATCCATAAATTTGACATCCATAATCCATTTTGCTAAGGCACAATGTTTGGTAAAGCCTTATTAAAGTTATACGATCTGCTCCCCAGTTGAAACGAGACACTACCTTTAGTATATTAAGTCGCTGTTTAACAGTGTATACAACCTCGTTTATGTGATGAGTGAATGTCAACCTTTTGTCCAAAACCAGACCCAAGTATTTTACTTCATCTTCATATGGTAATATGACACCCTCTAAGAATAGTGTTGGTATCTCTTCCTTGCGTCTTAGTCTGGAAAACCTTATGGTTTTTGTTTTTTCAGCAGAGAATCTGAAGCCCCTGCTATTAGCCCATGCTGTTGCTAAGTTAATAGCCTCTTGAATCTTTTGACCTGTTTCTAGTGTTGTCGATTTGCTGCACACAATAGCGAAGTCATCAGCATAAGCCAATCCATGAACTCCTGTGGGAACTTGTTCTAACAAACTATTAATGGCTATGCTGAACAGTGTAGGACTCAGAACACTTCCTTGGGGAATTCCTTCCTCTTGAAGATATGCACTAGAGAAAGAAGTGCCCACTCTGACTTTTAGATAACGGCCAGACAAGAAATCCTTTAAACAATTGAACATATTACCCCCGATACCCCACTCTGCAACTTGCTTCAGAATGCCTCCCCGCCAGGTAGTATCGTAGGCATTTTTCAAGTCAAAAAACACACCGATGCTCGAGTTCTGAATTGCAAAGGCATTCTCAATCTCACGAGTGATAAAATGTAAGGGGTCCAGAGTGTACTTATTTCTTCTAAATCCAAACTGTCTGTTAGATAGCAGATTTTTAGATTCCAAAAACCAAACTAAACGCATATTAACCATTCTTTCATAGATCTTACAAATACAGCTAGTGAGAGCAATACGTCTGTAACTTTGTGGGTCATGAGAGTCTTTTCCTGCCTTTAACCCATTAAACTCCGATGACAAGATGTCTTGTCATTTGGTCAAATAAAACAAAAAATCATAAAACACCAAAATGTTTGATCAAACACCAGAAAAATATGACGTCAGTCCTCGCTTCGCTCGCAAGCGAAGCGAGGACTGACGTCATATTTTTCTGGTGTTTGATCAAACATTTTGGTGTTTTATGATTTTTTGTTTTATTTGACCAAATGAGAAGACATCTTGTCATCGGAGTTTAATGGGTTAAGATTCCTATGATAATTGAAGTCTTCCAAGATTTAGAGAGAAGATCCTGAAGACCAAAATTTATTCAGCACATTTAAAAGGAATTTCTTCGACGATATGGATAAGTGAGCAATCATGGAGTAAAGAATGTCATCCTCTCCAGGAGAGGTTGGGGAGGATATAGATAAAGCATGATTCATTTCATCCAAGGTGAAAAGAAGATTATATGCCTCCGAGTTCGTATTGGTAGGAGGAATAATCATGGTCTTGGCTCTAATTCTTCTGAAATCGTGTGAATAATGTAATGGACTTGAAATATCAGCATAATATTTTCCAAAAGCCTCTGCTACTTCTCTTGCATCTGATATAAAGGAGTCATTTATCTTCAGAATGGGTAAAGGAGACGGAGTAAACTTTCCTTGTAATTTTCGAATCCTATTCCATACTAAGGTAGGGGAAGAGTTGTATTTCAATTCGCTAATATATTTAATGAAGGATTCCCTCCTTGCTTTCTTGAAGATTTTCTTCTGCTTTGCTCGAGCTCTTCTGTACGTTATCTTATTGACTAAACAAGGATATCTCCGATATCTCTTATAGCAAGTTCTTGTAATCTTTCTGCTTAAAGCACATTCATCGTTCCACCAGGGGACTACTGGGCGTTGAGGTTTACCAGCTGTCCTAGGAATGGAAGAGAAAGCACCAGAAAGTATGATGTCTACCAGATAATTATATGCATCAGAGTTACTACAAAAATCACTAGTCTTATAATCAATCTCTGTGGATCTCCTAAATAATTCCCAATTAGCCTCTCCTGTCTTCCATTTAGGTAAGCAAGAGGAGGGAGTGTTCTTTAAATATTTGATATGGATAGGCCAGTGGTCGCTACCATGTAGATCTTCATCTACTGACCAACTGTAGTCTAATCTTAAGGATGATGAACAAATAGTTAGGTCTATAGCAGAACTTGAGTTGTGAAAGACATCAAACCTAGTTTTGGAACAGTCATTCATCAAAATGACATCGTTATTATCAATAAATTCTTCAATTATATTGCCCCAGGGGTCACACCTTGATTCACCCCATAGAGGATGCTTGGCGTTAAAGTCACCCATTATAATAAAAGGCTCAGGGAGCTGGTCGACCAAAGATTGTAAGTCATTTAACTCAAACTGACGGGGGTAGTTATATATGTCTACGAGTCGATCTTCCAGTTCAGGTTCCAAATACAAAGAACATAAAGTGATCCATTTAGTGGTAAAGATTTGTACTGCACAAGCCTACAACACCGAATGTAGGTGGACACTTCTACTTCTATGGTTTACAGATTTCTTAACAATGATACCAGTACCTCCATGGGCACGGCCCCCAATCATAGGAGGAGATCTGTAAAATTTATAATTAAGTCCAACATTAGGGGATAAATTGCCAAGCATAGTTTCTTGGAGACAAATAGCAGACACATCATGTTCTTTAAAGAGAATCCGAACCTGCTCTCGATGAGAATTAAAACCTTGAATATTCCATTGTATTATGGACATTATACTGTTTTCTTTTTCTTTTTTGGGTCTACTGGTCTGGAAAGAGAAGTCTGGGAGAGAGAGGGTCGGCAAGATGGGTTCTTTTCTAATTTCTTTGCTTTCGCGGGTGGCATTCTCCTCTCTGACAATGGTCCGACAGACGATGTAGAGTCCGGGTTATTAGTTCCTTTCTTAGATTCCATATCACGATTTGGGGAAGAAGATGGAGATGAGGGTGGACTGTGGAGTCTTTTACTGCGCACAGCTTCAGACTCCATAGCTTTGCTTCTGTGCGTCTCAACTAAGTGAGGCACATCAGTCCGTGATCCCTTTATTGGGGAGCCCCCCAAGTTTGGAACGTTGACTGATTGAGAGGAGGCTTTCTTAAAGGAACCCTGTGGGGTTTCAGCAATGGGAACTTTAGGTGCCCCTCTAGGTGGGGCAGGAGACATTCCCTCAACTGGGGATGGGAGAACCTCCGCAGAGGAGGGTTGAGGAGTACTACAATTTCCAACTTGTGGAGAAGAACGATTAGGTCTAGTAGTGACTCTTTCTCGCTGAGGCT
The DNA here is from genome assembly GCF_046742065.1 of Oratosquilla oratoria. Classification (NCBI taxonomy): domain Eukaryota; kingdom Metazoa; phylum Arthropoda; class Malacostraca; order Stomatopoda; family Squillidae; genus Oratosquilla; species Oratosquilla oratoria. The sequence continues at coordinate 81,867,270 of NC_134782.1, read as the reverse complement.
TGGGTTCAGCATTTGCTTGATCCTCATTGCTTCTGTGCACCTCTACTGAGTGAGGCACACTAGTCAGCAATCCCTCTACTGGGGAGTCCCCCAAGTCTGGAAGAGAGATTGCCTGAGAGGAGGCTTCATTAGAAGAAGCCTGTGAGGTTTCTACAATAGAAACCTTAGGTGCCCCTCCAGATGGGGCAGGGGACACCCCTTCAACAAGGGGTGAGGAAACCTCCGCACAGGAGGCTTCAGAAGTATTAGAAATTCCTAGTTGAGAAGAAGAAAGACCATTAGGTTTCATAGTAACAGTTTTACACTGAGGCTTGGGTTCAGTGTTAACAGAAGAATTCATATTGGCATTTTTATTTCTATTGCCTTCTACAGTTGGCTGATCCACTTTACTATTTGTTTTAACAACATCACTGTATCTTTTGGAATTACTTAATAGTCTTTTAGCATGTCCTACACTTATATGTTCTGCTTGAGCTTTTAGTAGTATTTCCTGTTCCTTCTTATTAATTACACAGTTCTTATCTCTGGCATCATGCTCTTCTTTACAATTTATACAAACTGTTGGGCGGGTACAATCCCCATGTTCAGGCTGAGCACATATCAAACACACTTTGTCCCTTGCACATCTGCGGGAAGGATGGCCAAAACCATAGCAGTTAAAGCACTGAAGGGGGCGGGGCTTAAACTGCTTCACATAAACAATCTCTTTTTCTATCTCTACATAATGAGGTAGATCTTCACCAGAAAAACTTAGGATAACCATAGAAGAACGAGGTATTTTAGCAACCTTCCAAACATTAGTTGGGCACAGTTCTAAAATTTCTTCTTCATCAAAGTCATAGAGATCTCTATTAAAAATTACCCCTTTGGCATAACTAAAGGTATAGTGGGGTTTAACTTCCTTAATGTCCGATTTCTGTTGCAAGTTAAGCACCATGGCAGCTTGTTCATAGGATTTTACATGAATTAAGAAGGAATTTCTTCCAAATCGTGATACCTGTGAGTTATTCAAATTATCAGAGCCAAGGTGACTCTTCAAGAATCTTCTAAACTCCAACAAGTTAGCACGTTCTTTTGCAAGAGTGATAATAAGCCACTTAGCTGGATTGGGAGGCCTCTGCACACTTTCCTTCCTTTCCTCTACTGGGATTTCTGGATAAAAGATATCCAGGTTAGGTGGCACTCTAGCAACAAGTTGGGCCGAAGATTCATTCTCATTGCAATTATTATAATCCAAGCAGGCAGCAGCTGCATCCTGATTAGAAAGAAATGAGATCCACACTAGCCAAGTTGTCAGTTAGTTTAACTTTGATCTCTTTAATTTGTCCAAATTTACGGAACTTTTCATACAAGTCTGTATAACTCTTATCAAGAGAGACGTATTCTAAATGTAAGATTCTATGACTATTAGGGGCAGTATTTGATTGATTGATTTTACCGAAGTCCTTTTTCAAGCCGGAGTCATCAACTGGGGTTTTTATTTTTGTTGAGTCAATATTGTCAACATTAGGATTGGCAATATTAGGAGAGAGATCGGGGGGGTTTGGGAGGAGGATCAGGTAGTGGTGGAGGTTTAGAATATTCAGTTTGAGCAGCCCCCATGATCGTGTATATCTATGAGGCCACACCATATATTAAGAAAGAAAGATTAATGCATAGAAGATACTGCAGTTGCTTGATGCCACAAGCAATAAAAGAAAAGTCTCTGCAGAGTCGGGATGTTCCAGAAACGACTATTTACACATGCAGGGCCTCGGAGGTGAGTTAGAGACTTTGTCAACCCGAGGTTTGTCCTCTTTTGTTTTGTCCCATTTAGGATGGGGCCGGCGTAGTTACTCTGCATGTGTACTGGATAGGGAGAAAGGAAGTCGGCAGCCTAGTACCTACCTCACAAACATGCATTCCCCAGTCGGTGGGCTTTCGGCCCTCGCAGGGAGTAGTGACCTCGCGGTATACATCCCCACTTGACTGGGTTCAGACATGTAGCTTGGGAGGCACCAAGATACCAGAACCTTCCTTAACAAGTATTAGAGAAAGATGGTGAAAAAGGAGAGTAGGGTAGCAAATATGAAGGATAGGGATAGGGGAATTCACAAAGGAAAAGGGTGAGGGACCCCCTATCTATTCACTACCCCAAAAACCTCATCCTAAAACAACTGTCATAGGATGAGGGCGACAAATCCTAGGAGTATTCCATTCCATAATCAAAGACAAGCTAGGGTCAACAAAAATACTTTTGGCTTAGTTTTCGTCTGGTAGCTTAGGGCTGACCTCTCCAGTATGGTTGCACCTGGCTGGCACAGCTCAGCCCGTCCTTGCTAGACGGAAGCCCCCCCCCACTACATCAAAGTACTGGGCCTCGGGGGGGTCCCTTTCTTATGGTCTTATATTCTTATTATTGCCGTACAGCTTCATTGTGGGTTATGTGAACTGCGCGTCACGCACACTATGTATAAATAGAAATTACCTAGTGTACTAGGTTTGTCGCTCTATGAGCGTAATAAATTCATACAAACAAAAAATAGTCAGCAGACGTTAAAAATATGTAATTATTTCTAAGTAGAAATGTACTAGCACATTTGTTAATAACACACAGGAAACCCACAGTCGGAGAAAATAAAATTCGAATGAAAGAAGATTCCTATATTTCGGCTATCAACTGTAGCCCTCTTCAGGAAAGTACATAAGACAGAGGACAAAGGTGACTTATAAACTACAAAAACACAGAAAAGAGAGGGAACGAGGACTGATGGCATTACTCAGGTGTGAGGTAAAAAGGGGTAGTACCTCACCCTCCTCCGCCACTCAGTTTCTCCCATGACTTGGAGAGCTGGCTAGTTCACGCCGAGGCATACTTAGCCACCAAGAACGACGTGCCGGACCAGCAAGCCTTCAGAGCATACATCGCCGCACTACCGACGGACGTCATTGCTCTTATCCGTGACGTCGTCAGTTCACCACAGGAAGAAAACAAGTTTGCAGCACTCAAGACTGTCTTGAGGAAACACTACGTCAGGCCCGATAATGAGCTGTACAAGGAAATCCAGCACAGCGAACTCGGAGACGACCAACCATCACAACTCTTTAGGATAATTGCCACTCTTAACGCACGGGCAAAGGTGCAGTTGCCCAAAGAACTCCTCCGGTCATTACACCTCGCCAAGATGTCGGAGGCCCTCCAGTTAAATCTGGAAGCCCTAGCTGCTGACAAGGACGACGACGCCTATAGGATGTACCAGCGCCATAGGTCCTAACAAGCTACGACACACGCCACACTCTCTGCGAGGAGAATCGTGTACAATGATTATACGATAAATAATATAAGTGAAGTGTGCAGTGAGAACCCAGGTGCTAGTGATCGCGGGATTCACGGTTACAATCCCCCAACCAGCTTTCCCTTAGACATCAGTGCAGTAAAAAAAAAAAACACTCTTTCATCGTACAATGCCAAGGATTAAAGTGTGCAGCAGCTACGGCAGGAAATCACCGACATGAAGAAATTGCTGAGTCGGTTTTTGGACGAAAAGGAAAGCCATCAAATACCACGAAGCACTGTCCCAGGAGAGGATAGTGGCCCCTTCTGGTACCATACCTGTTTCGGCAACAAGGTGCTCAAGTGTACACAACCTTGTAGCTAGTCAGGAAACTCCAGACGCGGGGGTCGGTAAGCACTCCCACCTCCACTAACCATGCCCACACCCTCTTCTCAGTGGGTGATAGCCATACTAGACTATCCTTCCTGGTGGAAACGGGCTCAGCCGTCAACATCATGCCTCCGACGGAAGACCCGAGCCAAGGTACAAGCCTTCCGTCGTACGACCTGCTTGCAGCCAACGGTACACCCATCGCCACGTACGGCAGTCACTACAGAGTTCTGGACCTCCAGAATGGCAAGTTCCCTTGGACCTTTGTTATCGCAGATGTCCGTCAACCCATTCTTGGCTACGACTTCCTACAATACTACAAAATGGCAGTCAGCGCCAAGGATAACTGCTTGTACCATGCAACAAGACACATACCAGGAACTACCACCAACGCCACTTCTCCTAAAGTATCTTCCCTTCAGCCAGCTGGCGAATACACACGCATCCTGCAAGCTTTTCCTCAGCTGACGTCTCCATGCAAAGCCACCACTACCCGCCCCTATAACACTGTGCATCACATTCAAAAAATTGGCCCGCCGGTCTGCAGCAAGCCGCTAAACAAGAGTTTCAAGAACTCCTTGACCAAGACATCATCCACCCATCGGAGAGTGCGTGGGCATCGCCACTCCACATGGTCCCCAAGACACCTTCACCATCCAACTAGTGGCGGGCCTGCGGTGACTATCGCCAACTTAACCGCATCACCAAGGCCGACCGCTACCTCATCCCGCACTCCCAAGACTTCCACTGCAAACTCTCCGGGAAGCAAGTCTTCTCCAAGATCGACCTTGTTAGGGTGTTCCACCAGATTCCTGTGGCAGAAGACAGCAATCGTCACTCCGTTCGGCCTTTTAGAGTGGAACATTATGTCGTTTGGCCTGCGTAATGTCGCCCAAACGTTCCAGCGGCTTATGGATCACGTCCTCAGAGACTTCATCTTCGTCACCGTCTACATCGACGATATATTGGTGGCCTCTGACAACCACGACCAACACCGCCAACACCTCCGCCTTCTCTTCCGCCGACTGGAAGATTATGGCCTCCATATCCACCCGTCTAAGTGCCTCCTAAAAGTGTCATCGCTCGACTTCCTCGGACACCGTATCTCAACAGCAGGCCTGTATCCTCTCCCTCAGAAGGTGGACACCATCATAGACTTCCCACAGCCGACATCCATCAAGATGCTGCGTTAATTCCTAGGGATCGTCAACTATTATCATAGATTCATCCCCGATGTAGTTGCCAAACTCGCACTACTGAACGATCTCACCAAGAACCATTCCAAGCGGTCGGTCATACCCGTGAAGTGGTCTCCTGAAGCTACCCAAGCATTTGGGCAGGTCAAGGCTCCAATTGCAGAGGCCGCCCGTCTATTCTACCCGGTGGCCCACGCCCCCACCTTCCTTACCACCGATGCCTCCTCCACAGCGATAGGCGCAGTCCTCCAACAGAGGGTCAACAGACAATTCCAGCCGATTGCATTCTTCTCCAAACGACTGGACCCTTCTCAAATGCGTTATAGTGTATTCGACAGGGAGCTTCTGGCATTTCCTAAATTTTTTAGAAGGCCGGCCATTTACCATCCTTACTGACCACAAACCGCTCACCCATGCACCTGACAGGATCTCTGACCACCACTCACCAAGAGTCTCTAGGCAGCTGTCATTCCTGTCCCAATTTGATACTCACGTCGAGTATATCAAGGGAGAGGATATCCAAGTGGCCGACGCCTTGTCCAGGATTACCTCTAGCATCCTCCCTGATCACCACCACGTCGACTACGCACGCATCGCCGCCTCCCAGGGTAACGACGAGGGACTCCGTTTCCTACGCCAGCATGGCACCTCCTCCCTGCAGCTCCGACAGCTCCCCAACACTCCTGCACCATTTTGGTGTGACATCTCTACAGGCAAACCCCGGCCGTACATCCCTGCCTGTCATCGTAAGGATGTGTTCTCGGCATTCCACGACCACAGTTATCCTGGTATTCGGGCAACACAACGTCTCCTCACGGATCTGGTCGTTTGGCCAGGCATCAACAAAGACGTCAGAGAATGGACCCGCACCTGTCTTTCCTGCCAGTCTTCAAAGGTCCCGCACCACGTCCACGCCCCACTGCAGCGTTTCCCTACAACCACAGCACGCTTCCAATCGGTCCATGTGGACATTGTGGGCCCCCTTCCGCCGCCCTGTGGCATGCATTACCTGCTCACATGCGTCGACAGGTACACCAGGTGGCCAGAGGCGATCCCTCTCCCGGATATATCTGCCGAGACAACTGCCCGTGCTTTCCTATCCGGTTGGGTATCCAGGTTCGGCGCCCCTCACGCTATTATCACCGACAGGAGCTCCCAGTTCGAATCTGATCTCTGGTCCAGAATGCTCAAGTTCCTTGGTGCGAACCGCAACCGAACTACCGCCTACCACCCTCAAGCCAATGGACTAGTAGGAAGATTCCACCGCCAGCTGAAGGAGTCACTCAAGGCACAGCAACCCTCATGCAACTGGGCTGACAACCCCCCCCCCCCCCGTGCTCCTCTCCATTCGTAACACTCCCAAGGTCGACAGTGACGTGTCTCCATTTCAGCTAGTTTACGCTGAAAACCTTCGCCTTCCTGGGAAGATTGCCACCCCTGCCGTTGGCGATCCCGACCGTTAAGCCCTCATTCAGCTCATCAAGGAGACCTTCGTCAACACCCGTCCCCCGCCACCTCGGACGCCACAATCAAAGCCAGTGCATGTTCCCCCGGCCCTCGCTGCTAGTGACTACATTTTCGTCATTCGCCGTTATGAACGCGTCCCCTTACCCTTGTATAATTTAGTCTACATTGAAGGCGAATTTGTCAAAAATAGTACACAAATTTAACATTTCTTGGTACTCGTCGATACTTCATCATGCACTTCAAGGTATGTGATTAGTTTTAATTCGTTCGACTTTCGTTTTGTTTTGTTTTTGCTTTTATGGAAGGAAATCTCCCTTGGAAATTTGAATCCACCAACAGACTTCTGTTCGCTCGTCCTTTAGTGTCGCACCTTGTGGCTAATTACCAAAAGAAAGAGATTAGATATTTTGTGTTGATTTTCATTTGACCTGCCGTTGTTCCGAACTAAAAACTACTACAAAGTGGTGACCCCGGTGAAGGATAACCAGGATTATGGAAGACACACAAGTGAAACTTCCCAGTTTCTCCCGTGACTTGGAGAGCTGGCTAGTTCACACAGAGGCCTATTTAACCACTCAAGGTAACGTGCCGGACCTCCAAGCCTTCGGCGCGTACATCGCCGCTCTACCAACGGACGTCATCGCCCTTGTCCGTAACGTCGTCTCCTCTCCTCCGCAAGAAGGCAAGTGTTCCGCCCTCAAGACTGCCTTACGGAAGCTTTACACCAAGCCCGACGACCAGCTCTACCGAGATATCCAGCATAGTGAACTCGGCGACATCACCCCGTCACAATTATACACCCGTATGGCCGCCCTCAACACCCGGGCAAAGGTGTCATTGCCCTAGGAACTCCTCCGCTCCATTCACCTCTCCAAGATGCCGGACGCACTCCACTTACACCTGGAAGCTCTAGCCGGCGATAAGGACGGCGAACAATACTGCGAAATAGCAGATAGATTGTTCCAACTTCATATCTCGGTACAAGTCCGGTCAGCCAGCAGCTTCCACCCCAATGACAAACCAGTGCAAAGTGTTCAGTGTAGTGACGACCCAGGTTTTAGTGACATTAGTGCTGTGAGTGAGAACATTCCCGTGCCATATAGTGCCAGTGACCAAAGTGTGCAGCAGCTACGACAGGAAGTGGCCGACATGAAGACTTTGCTCAACCAGTTTTTAGCCGAGAAGGGAAGCCATCAACCATCACGTAGCCCCGCTCCACGACAGGATACTACCTCCCGCTGGTACCATACCCGCTTCGGAGCCAAGGCGCTCAGATGCACGCAACCATGCAGCTGGTCGCAGGGAAACGCCAAACGCGGGGGTCGGTAACCACCCCTACCCCCGCTAACCATACCCACACCCTCCTCTCAGTGCATGATCGTCATTCTGGCCTATCCTTCCTGGTAGACACAGGTTCAGCCGTCAGCATCATACCCCCGACGGAAGAACCCAACCACGGTACACGTTGGCCATCCTACGACCTGGTTGCAGCCAACGGTACGCCCATCGCAACGTACGGCAGCCACCACAGCGTCCTGGAACTCCACGATGTCAAGTTCCCTTGGACATTCGTCATAGCAGCGGTACAGCAACCCATCCTTGGCTACGACTTCCTCCAGCACTACAGTATAGTAGTTAGCGCCAAGGACAACTGCTTGTACCACGGCACAACAAGCATACCAGGAACCACCACAAACGCAACTTCCCACCAGATATCGTCACTCCAGCCCGATGGCGATTATGCACGCATCCTGCAGGAGTTTCCCCAGCTAATATCACCAGACAAGACCAACACCACCACCACCACCCCTCACAACATCATGCACCACATCCAGACATCTGGACCGCCAGTATACAGCAAGCCTCGACGACTTTCCTCAGAAAAGTTGGCCGCTGCCAAACAGGAGTTCCAAGAACTCCTAGACCAGGACATCATCCAACCATCGGAGAGTGCTTGGGCATAACCACTCTACATGGTTCCCAAGCCACCCCCACCGCCCAACCAATGGCGGGCTTGCGGTGACTACCGTCAACTTAACCGCATCACGAAGCCCGACCGCTACCCCATCCCTCACGCTCAGGACTTCCACTTCAAGCTTCACGGGAAACAGGTCTTCTCTAAGATCGACCTGGTCAGGGCGTTTCATCAAATCCCTGTAGCGCCGGAAGACGTCCAGAAGACAGCCATAGCCACTCCGTTCGGCCTCTTCGAAAGGAAGATGATGGCCTTTGGCCTCCGGAATGCCGCCCAGACGTTCCAGAGGTTCATAGACCATGCCCTGAGAGACTTCGATTTCATCACCGTTTACATCGACATCCTCGTAGCCTCCGATACTCACGACCAGCACCGCCAACACCTCCGCCTCCTCTTCCGCCGCCTCCGAGATTATGGCCTCCGGGTACACCCGTCCAAGTGTCTCCTCGGGGTTTCATCTCTCGACTTCCTCGGACACCGTATCTCAACGGCAGGCCTGTATCCTCTCCCTCAAAAAATCGACACCATAAAAGACTTCCCACAGCCAACATCCATCAAAATGCTGCGACGATTCCTAGTAATCGTCAATCATTACCATAGATTCGTCCCCGACGCAGCTGCAAAACTCGCTCCCTTGAACGACCTCACCAAGAACCATTCCAAGCGGTCGGTCAAACCTGTGAAGTGGTCTTCCGAAGCGACCCAAGCATTTGGGCAAGTCAAGGCGGCAATCGCTGAGGCCGCCTGCTTGTCCTACCCGGTAGCTCACGCCCCCACATTCCTTACCACCGATGCCTCCTCCTCAGCAATTGGCGCTGTCCTCCAACAGAAGATCAACGGCCAGCTCCAGCCTATCGCCTTTTTCTCGAAACGTCTGGACCCTCCTCAAATTCGCTACAGCGCCTTTGACAGGGAACTGCTAGCCATAGTCTCGGCCGTCAAGCATTTCCTTTACTTCCTTGAAGGCCGTCCTTTCGCCATCCTTACAGACCACAAGCCACTCGCCCATGCCCTAGACAGAGTCTCTGACCATCACTCCCCAAGAGTCTCCCGGCAGCTGTCATTCCTCTCCCAATTTGATACTCGAATTGAGTATATCAAGGGAGAGGATAACCAGGTGGCCGACGCCTTGTCTAGAATCACCTCCAGCATCCTCCCTGACCACAACATAGACTACTCACGCATCGCCGCATCTCAGAATAACGACAGTGAATTCCGCCTCCTACGTATGCACGACACCTCATCCTTACAGCTAAGACAGCTTCCTAACAACCCCGTACCATTGTGGTGTGACGTCTCCACAGGCAAACCCCGCCCGTACATCCCCGCCTGCCACCGTAAGGACGTCTTCTCCTCCTTCCATGACCACAGTCATCCGGGGATCCGCGCGACACAACGCCTCATCACGGATCGAGTCGTCTGGCCAGGCATCAACAAGGATGTCAGACAATGGACCCGGACCTGCCTCCCCTGCAAGACGGTCAAGGTTACGCGCCACGTCCACACACCACTCCAGCGTTTTCCTGCACCCACGGCACGTTTCCAGTCAGTCCATGTGGACATTGTGGGCCCCCTTCCGCCTTCTCGTGGAATGCGTTACCTCCTTACGTGTATCGACAGGTACACCAGGTGGCCAGAAGCGATCCCCCTTCCGGATGTATCCACCGAGACGACCGCCCGTGCTTTCCTCTCCGGTTGGGTATCCAGATTCGGCGCACCTCACATCATTGTCACCGATAGGGGCCCTCAGTTCGAATCTGACCTATGGTCCAGCCTCCTCAGGTTCCTTGGCACCAAACGCAACCGGACTACCGCTTACCACCCCCAAGCCAATGGACTCGTGGAACGGTTCCACCGTCAACTGAAGGAGTCGCTTAAGGCACAACCCTCATGCAACTGGGTCGACGCCCTTCCTCTGGTGCTTCTCACGATCCGCGTCACACCAAAGGTCGACAACGACATTTCCCCATCTCAGCTACTTTACGCTGAGAACCTTCGCCTCCCTGGGGAAATTGCCACGCCTGCCGTCGGCGATCCTGACCGTCACGCCCTCCTCCAACTTATCAAGGAGATATTCGCCAACACCCGTCCAACCCCCCCTCGCCCACCACAACCTCAACAAGGAGCACCTTCCCCCGGCCCTGTCTACAAGTGACTACGTCTTCCTCAGGCGAGACTCCAAACGAACTCCTCTTCAACGCCCATACAATGGCCCCTTCCGAATCCTCACCAGATCAACAAAACACTTCGTGATCAACCGAGATGCCAAACCGGATCGCGTCTCCATCGACAGGCTCAAGCCGGCCCACCTCCCCACCACTCCCCCTACCAAACCTCCAGGGCCACTACAATACCTCTTACAACATGGTCCTAACCCCATCCTCACCACTGAACCAAGTCATTCCCCACCCCCCGAAAAACTCTCCCCTCCAAACCAATACTCCCTTCCTGCCCCTAACTCCCCACCACCACAGCACCTGCAGCAGCCCCCCCCAAAACTCACACAGATCACGCGTACGCGACGGTGAACCCTTATCCTTCTCCTATCCCACAACCACACCCTTCTACAACTGTTCCCGGCACCCCCCAAGATCCTCCCCACCCCACGCCCCCGCTCGACCATGCAATGCAACAATTCTCACCCAACCTTATGTCTCCACAGCTCCATACTCAACCGACCTCCCATCACCAGGCCTCCGACCTCGACAACACCACCCTGCACTCGAGCCCCCCTCCATCAATGCCCTCCTCGCCAGACATGACCCATGACGGCATGACCACTCGTTCGGGGCGATTGATCCGAAGGCCAGACCGGTTCAAGTACGTCGCGCGCGTCGCTCCCTATCCTCCTCGACGCCCGCTTTCGAAGAGCGGGGGGAGTGGTGTAGTGACGTGATGCATCCTACGACCCGTCAAACACTGATCAAAGAAATCTTCAAGTTCCTGTAGTTGGCAAGCGTAATTCGCAAGGGTGTCCCTGCCAGCCAGCGGTCAGCCAATCAGGAACTTGGAAAGCTCCTCACGTTCCCGCCAGCCTCTTTCCTAAAAGATCGGCGTTTCGCCGAGATGGGCGGAACAGTATCGGCCAGCACATACAACAACATCTCCTCGTCCAATCTTCTAGCCGTCCCATCGAGCCTCGCCGTCATCATCTGCTACCGCCTCGCTGACATTAGGCTCCACGTCCAGCTACAACCATAAGCTCCACTAAGCTATGGCCTTAGTCCGAGCTTCACCAATATTTCTCATGTGACACTTCTAGTGTCGCACCTTGTGGCTAATTACCAAAAGAAAGTGATTAGATATTTTGTGTTGATTTTCATTTGTCCTGCCGTTGTTCCGAACTAAAAACTACTACAGTCCCATTTCTACTGATTCTTTACTGATGACATCGGGATTTGGACACAGCTGAACGAAATAGTCGGGAAGGATAGCTGAAGTGCAGTGGAATAATGCTGATATAACTAAATATTTAGAACATTATCATCATTAGAATTTTCTAGTATTTGTTACACAAATACTTGTTATTGTTAATATCTGTTAAATCTTTGTTAATATTTGCTAATACAAAGCATGCATTAACATAAGTAAATACAATGTTGAATAGATATAACATTGCTTTACCTAAAACCTTTACTTATTTGGTTATTCTAACTACGTTTTTGGGATTGTGTGCCCTACTGATTGGGCCCTACGTCGAAATTGAACACAAAATATTTGCCATCATTGTGAATTCTCCCCTCAACCACACGAATGTACAAAATATGTATCGGCATCATATCGCACGCTTGATCCGTTTGAGTCCAGAGAGTTTGTTCATTTTTGTTGTGTGGCATAACGAACCATCTCCACCCCCATCGGCAAATTCCCAATTGCCTTTTTCGGGCACCAGAATTCCTAACTCTGGTAACTAACGAAAATAATATATTGCTGATGGGAGAAATGGATTACACCTAGTAACTTGAGACAACTGTAACATTTATCACTAGGAACAAATGAACCACATATCAAGTTGTACAGTTGTGTGCATCTATAAATTGTCCCAAATTAGTCTATCTTACGCTGCTTAGAAAACATCTAATCGAATTTGCACTCTTATTTTGATTACCCACTCCTACTAATAATGCAGGTCGTTTTATCTTGAAGCTATTAACCAAGTAGATACGAACTAAAATATTTTAAGTATTATCGCACGACATGAACAAATAGTAAATTAAGTTTCTTTAGTAAGTGAACTGTTGCTTGTTGATTATGATAAGCGGTAATTACTACAACCCTAAGTTTTATTAAACTTTTTCCAACATGTTTGCAGACCACGATCTGCAAAAGAAACATTACCAAAATTACAACGTTATCAGTGTTATGATACTTCACCAATACACAAGAACCAACAATACAAAAAACTAACCACATGTAATACCCCAGTACACATCAATCACTAATATTACAAATTTGCTCCATTATTGTCGTCGAGCGAAAAAGTGAATACACAAAACTAGGCTCAATCACCCGTTGGGGTCACGTAGATCCGTCACAAATTCTTGAAGATGAGTCATAGCGTCGAATATAAAGCGGTTATCACACTGAGCTAATATTTCAACAGTACGTCTAACATTCTTATAGGTTTACAATTTTAGTTCGTAATTCAGCTTTGTTATATATGGGTGACTTAAATGGCCACGTCGGGGTGGACAGAGACGGATATAATAATGTTGTGGGCGCTTTTGGGATTGGAGATAGAAACAGAGGAGGGGAAAGACTACTTGATTTCTGTGTTTTGAACAATCTCGCTATAATGAACACATATTTTAAACATAAAGACGAGCACAAGTGGACATGGTATCGCTGGAATTATGAGAGACAGGAATATACCTATAGATCAATGATTGATATGATAATAACCAATAATAAAACTATCTTCAACGATGTCAAGTCGATACCTTCACTTTCATGTGACTCCGATCACAGAATGGTAATAGGAAAAATAAACTTCATGCAACCTAAAAGTGTCAAAGGACCAATACGAAAACGTTTTGCAACTGAAAAGTTAAGCAACCCAGAAGTTGCATTACAACTTGTCCAAAAAGTGGAAGAGAATTACATAGACCCTGATACATGGGATATAAAAGTTGAATGGAATAAGTTTAGAGATGGCATAAAGAAAGCATGTGAAGATGTTTTACAAACAAAAACAACGGGAAGAAGAAAGAAAAAGAATACCCCTTGGTGGAATGAAGAAGTAAAAGAGGCCGTAAGACGGAAAAATAAAGCCTTTAGAATTTGGATGAAGACAAGAAGGCCTCAGGATAGGCAAGAATATGTCTTCAGGAGAAATGAAGCAGAGACTATAAAAAGAAAAGCAAAGGAAAACAGCTGGTTGAAGATTGGAGAAGATCTTGAAAGAGATATGAATGGGACAAGGAAACTAATATTTAGTCTTGCAAAGTCGTATAGGAAAGGAAATACGGTACCAACCCATTCTATAAGAGACAAGGATGATAATCTATTAACAGAATCGCATGAAATTAGTCAAAGATGGACAGAGTATTTAGAGGATCTGCTGAACTTCATAGGACAAGATGAAGATGAAAGAGAGTAAAACCCAGAATATATGAGGGAAAGCGAAATGGAAGATACAAGTAGAAATGAATGGAAAATAACAAAGGCAGAACTGAGAGTAGCCGTGGAAAGGATGAAAAATGGGAAAGCACCAGGAGAGGATGAAATTACAACATAAATTATAAAGAAAATGGGAAACACCGGACTAGAGTGGATGCTAGAAGTGATAAATATAGCATGGAGAAATAAACAAGTCCCAGATGATTGGACAAAAGCGGTGATATGTCCAATACACAAAAATGGTGACAAAACAGATTGTGGAAACTATAGAGGCATCTCTCTACTATCACACACAGGAAAGATCTATGAAAGGATTTTGGAAAAACGATTAAGAAGCATAGTTGAACATAAAATAAAAGAATCCCAGAGTGGTTTTAGACCAGGACGAGGAACAATCGACAATATCTTTACTCTAAAAATCTTATTGGAAAAATGTTGGGAGTGGGATAGACATAAATGCCTTGGGTTTATTGACCTTCAAAAGGCTTTCGATAGAGTACCAAGAGATCAGTTATGGCAAGCTATTAAACACGACGAATACGAGGTACCAGTGAGTTTGATAAAAGCTATCAAGAGTTTATATGAAAATAGTGAAAGTAGAGTAAAGACTGAGAAAAGAGACGGTAAGTGGTTTAGGGTCAAGTGTGGAGTTAGACAAGGCGGAGTGTTATCTCCATTATTGTTTATAATGTACATGGATAGGATAATTAAGGATATTGAAAGAGAGAGAAATATTACCCCACTGGTGCTCGCGTATGCTGACGATATAGCTATAGCTGCAAACAGTTGGGAAGATCTACAAACTGAAATGGACATATGGAATGATGTGCTAAAACAATACAGGATGCAGATGAATGTTACAAAAACGGAAGTAATGTGTGTCGACAGAAGGCGAATTGAGGGAAGAATCGAAGTTGATGGACAACAACTAAAACAAGTCGAACATTTTAAGTATTTGGGAGTGGAATTCAGTGATAATAACCAGCAGGAGACTGAAATAAACAGCAGGATTACAAAATATAACCAGCAGGAGACTGAAATAAACAGCAGGATTACAAAATATAACAACACCCTAAATATTTTGTACCCACTATTAAGAGAAAAAAGCATTCCACTTCAATGCAAGAAGACAATTTATGTCTCAGTGTTAAGACCGGTGTTAACATACGGCAGTGAAGCTTGGTCCCTAAACACTAAATTAAAATGTCGCATTCAAGCAGCCGAAATGAGAGCCCTTAGGATAATAAGAGGAGTGACAAGACGCGATAGATTAAGGAATGAGCGGATAAGACAGGAAATAGGAGTGATGTCAGTGTTGGATATAATAGAAGAGTGGAAGATAAGGTGGTTTGGACACGTTATGAGAATGGAAGATTGGAGGTACCCAAGACAAATGCTGGAATGGGTACCCACAGGTAAAAGACCTGTAGGGAGACCCAGGACCAGATGGATTAAAGGTGTTGAAGAAGCATTAGAAAGAAGAGACACAAACTTACCAGAAGTAAAAGAAAAAGAGACCTATGAAGATAGAGACGCATGGAGAAGTCTAGTGAAGAGCTGCCGCTGACAGGATTATTCCTACCAGGCGTAGGGTGAGAAAGGTGAGAAATTCAGCTTTGTTATATATGACGGAAATATAATTTGATATTTGGAATTTTTAAAGACAAAATATTGTAAAAAGTTTTTTTTACTCAAACGAACTTTCCACAGTTGGCGCTGGTATACCCATTTTCTCTTTTGTCTTTTAACTCGCTATATCTTTTGTTGTACCAACACTACATATCCTTTTTCTTGTTTTTGTCTTGGAACATACTTTTCCACTCCTTCCTTATAAATTGTTGTCAATTTTTTTCCATTTCTATTTTTCCTCTTTGTATATCATTTCCCAGTCTGCTTTTTGAAAAAAAAAATCTCTTATTTTATATATATAGAAAAAAAAATCCATACATCAGTCTTCCCTTTCTATATTGTTCGTTTTTTTCATGTATTTTTCCTCATTTAGTTCCAGTTCAGCTGGTATGTGGTCACTTTTACTAAGTGGAGTCTTATTCAATCTTGTCCACTATTTCAGGTTCTGATGTGATTATTAGGTCTTGTCTCGATGGCTCTTCCTCATTTCTATTCCAAGTATTCTCTTGTATCCATTGTGTCATTGTATGTTCTATAATCATATCAAGTAGTACATATCCCCACAGGTCGTCTCCCCCTTTCACTGTCATCTCTTCCCAGCAGATTTCTTTACAATTAAAGTCACCCATTATAACTCTTCTTCCTCCATCTTCCATTATCTTATTTAGTGTTATCCATGTCTTCTAACATATTCTTATGTTCTCTTTCTTCCCACGAAGGCGTTTTAGGAGGTACAGAATTTACCACAAACTTCCTGCTCTTCTTGACCCTGTCCTCTATTTCCATCATCATATCTACTCTATTCTTTCCATATGTATTACTCCTTACATTTATATCCTACTTAGTTCGGAACTTAACTCATCGACCCCCTAGTAAAGTTTAAGATTTTCTATAGACCCCCAAACTATTAATTCATGAACTATGTCATTTATCATTATTATTGGTGTTGTTATTGTTATTAATGCTAGTAACATTATCAATTATTATAGTTATCATTATTATTATTATTATTATTGTCATTTTTATTACTGTTGATATTATTATAATTCTAATTATCAATAGTGTTATTATTATCATTTTGATCCGTTATAAAAGGGATAAATGGCAACATTCATCAAGGCAATGACATTCCAATAATGATACAGACACTTTCACATATACATAAACATAAGTGTTTTAAAATAAACATTTATAATTTACTAATAGCTTTAAGAGTGATGTTATATATTCTTTATTATATTACTATAAGTAATATTCAAGCCAATAATATTACACAAGCTCGTCATTTTGATGTTCATTCACAATGTGGTTGTGTGTATGTGAGATTCTCCCTACATGCACATAATGGGGAGGATTTTCGACTCTGAGTGAACTGACATGGTTGTTCTTTAAGTTTAGATATTGGTTGGTTGATTATTCTCACTCTTTCAGTATGGGAAGATAACAGTATAATTTCATGGTAACCATTTATTTTCAAAGACTGCCTTTTGACCCCATAGTAATTTACTGAACACTTTCAACCCCCTAGCAATCTACTGACCCCCTTTCGACCCCTTGGATGGTTTCATTGATCCCTGGGGGTCAATATCGACCCCCTAGCAATCTACTGACCCCCATTCGACCCCTTGGATGGTCTCATCGACCCCTGGGGGTCGATATCGACCACTTTGGGAACCTCTGATCTAGACTACTTATAAATTTGTGTATCGTTTTTGCACACACCATATTCTCATCTAACCTGTTCCAAATGTCTATTATCCTGTGGGGAAAGCTGTTCTTTTTCAGGTCCCTTCTACAATTGTCTTTCTTGATTTTCTCTCCATGTCCTCTTGTATCTCTACTATCCCATTTTATTAGATCCTCTCTATCAATAATTTCCATGCCTTTCATGATTCTACAGTTATCAAGTCTCCCCTCTCTCTTCTTTGCTCTAATGTCTGTGGCTCAAGTTTTGCCAGTCTCTCCTCATATGATAGTTCTTAGGGTGTTGGTGCCAATTTTTTAATTGTTCTTTGCATTCTTTCAAGTTTTGTTATATATTTTTTTTGTACTTGGTGACCACGCCGTTGTTGCATACTATAATTTTGGTCTAATCAAAGTGATTAGTATTTTCTTCACCATTTCTTCGTCCAGGTATGTAAATGCCGCTTTTATTGATCTTATTAAACTATAAGTTTCTCCAATTTTTTTTTTTATATATGTTTCTCAGAGGATATATTATTCATAATAATGACTCACAGGTCCTTCTCTTTTTCTACTTTTTTAATTTCTTCCTCTCCCAATGTATATGAACCCACTATTCTTTTTTTGCGTCTTCCAAATTCCATTATACTACACTTCTTAATGTTGAATTCCATCTCCCACTTCCTACTCCATTCCCATACTTTATTGAGATCATTCTGTAGCGATTCACAATCTTCTTCAGTGTTCACTTTTTTCAACATCTTTGCATCGTCTGTGAAGAAGCTCATATAACTTTTGATTCCTTCATCCATATCATTAATATATATATAGTAAACATTATTGGGACCAAAACTGTTCCTTGTGGAGCTCCACTAATCACCTCATCCCAATTGGAATGTTTGTCTCTTATCAACACTTTCATTTTCCTTTCATGCAAGAAGTCTTCCATCCATTTAAGTGGTTTTCTCTGTATTACTCCTGTAGTTTCTAATTTCTTTAGCAGATTCTTATGTGGCACATTATCAAAAGCTTTTTCAGGTCTAGAAAGGCACAATCAGCCCATTCATCTCTTTCCTGTATTATATTTATTAGTCTTGAATAGAAACTTATCAAGATTGTGACACATGATCTTCCTTGTCTAAATCCAAACTGCCTTGGATTTAGTACATTGTTTTTTTCCAGATGCTTTATCCATCTAATTTTGATAATTTTTTCACAAATTTTTTATACCGTACTTGTAAGAGAGACCGGTCAATAGTTTGTAGGGTCTTCTTTGTTTCCCCCTTATATATTGGTACTATATTTGTTCTTTTCCAATCTTCTGGAACTTTTCCTTCCTTCAATGAACTGCTTATTAGACTATGTAGTTTGTCTGTTAGTTCGTTCCTGCATTCTCTCAAAATCCAGTTTGCCATTTCATCTGCACCATGCAATTTTCTAACATTGAGATTACTCAAGTGATTCATTATTTCATTCTTTGTTACTTCTATTTTTTTCATAGGGGGGACTTTCCCCTCCCACTCGCCATCTCTAAGTTGTATGTTCTCCCTTGTAAACACTGATTTAAAATGCTTGTTCATAATTTCGGCCATTTCTATTTCCTGTGTGTATTCTACTCCTTGTCGTAGTTTCACTAACTGTTGTTTGTTTTTCAGTTTGTTGTTTACAAATCTATAGAACAGATTTGGTTGATATTTACATTTTTATGACATCCTTTTCTTGTTTTCTCTTTTCTTCTCTGCACACTTGTACATATCAAATTTTATAATCAGTATACATTTTCCATTTTTTTTTTTTTTTTTGTCTTTCCTCCATTTAATCCAAGCTTTATCCCTTTTATCTTTTAGCTCTCTACATCTTTTGTTGTACCAACATTATTCATATCCTTTTTCTTGTTTTTGTCTTGGAACATACTTTTCCACTCCTTCCATATAAATTGTTGTCAAATTTTTCCATTTCTCTTCTACTGTTGTTTCCTCTTTGTATATCCTTTCCCAGTCTGCTTTTTGAAAAAATCTTCTCATTTTATCAAAATTTGTTTTTCCATACATCATTCTTCCCTTTCTATATTGTTCATTTTTTCTCATGTATTTTTCTTCATTTAGTTCCAGTTCAACTAATATGTGGTCACTTTTACTTAGTGGTGTCTTATATTCAATCTTGTCCACTATTTCAGGTTCTGATGTGATTATTAGGTCTAGTCTCAATGGCTCTTCCTCATTTCTATACCTAGTATTCTCTTGTATCCATTGTGTCACTGTATGTTCTATAATCATAACAAGTAGTACATTTCCCCATAGGTCGTCTCAACCCTTCACTGTCATTTCTTCCCAGCAGATTTCTTTACAATTAAAGTCACCCATTTTAACTTTTCTTCCTCCATCTTCCATTATTTTATTTAGTGTTATCCTTGTGTCTTCTAACATATTCTTATGTTCTCTCTCTTCCCACAAAGCCATTTTAGGAGGCACATAATTTACCACAAACTTCCTCTTCTTGTCCCTGTCCTCTATTTCAATCATGATCATTTCCAATCTATTCTTTCCATATGTAACATTCGTCACATTTACATCCTTCTTAGTCAGGAACATAACTCCACCACCTTGTTTTACTTCTCTGTTTCTAATTCAATAATTATATACACCAAGTCCTACACTGTTGGGTGGCAATGGACCTTTCAATTTTGTCTCTACAATTCCCATTGTGTCAGGTTCCTTTTCCATCAGGTAACCATTCAGTTCATTCAAGCCTGTTATTAATCCATCTACATTTGTGAAGGACAATTTTAATTTTCTGCTACCTCCATCCTGTTTTCTGTTTCCCTTCTGTTTTTCTCTGCTATGAATCATTTCCTCACTTTCATATCCACTACTCTTCAATAGAATTTCTCTTTTTCTCACTGTTCTGTTCTCGTTTTTCCCTTAGCTTCGATTTTTTTCTCTTCCTCTCTTTCCTCTTTACTCATCTCTCTTTTAATCCATACCTGTTTGTACTGATCACTTTCTTATTAGTTTTCTGGTTTTTAAATAAGACATTCTTTGCTGTCCTTTGTGACCTGAATTTAACCTTAATTGGTCTGGTCTTGTCTATACTGTATTTCCCCAGTCTATATATTTCTTAAAATTCTTTCCCTATTTCCTGTTCACCTTCTTGAAATATTTTTAGTACCTTGTTCACTCTTTTTTCTCATATCTTACTCTTGTAGTCCTATTTGGATTAGGTTTCTCTTCCATTCCTAATATAATTATACATTTCTTTTTATCTGCTAAGTCTCTTACTATATTCTCCTTCTCTCTCATCACTTTAATAACTGTGTCCTTAGTGTGTTCCTTCATCTGTTGTTTCACTATATCTCTAAATTCAATTTTGCTATTCTCCTGAACCTTTTTCCAACCACTTACTCTTTTGCTATGGACTCTTTATTCTCTTTATTCTTCTTCTTTAATTCCTCATTCTCATCCTTTACTTCTTTTGACTCTCTTTTTAATTCATCTATTTCTTTATTTAGGTTTTGGCTCTCCTTCATTAGTTCTTCCAATTTATCAACTCTTTGTGTAATCAGTGCAACCTAACCTCCCATGATTCGTTCATTTTTGTTAATTTTTCCTCTAGACTTGTAATCCGGGGAGGTTGTCATCTCCTCCCTCATTAAATCCATTGAAATAATCATCTCCAATTTCTATTGCGCTGCTCTTATCTATATTTCTAATTTTGATGCCTTTACTGATTTCAACTGCACATCTCTTGTTTACATTCCTTCTGATGTCCAGGGCTTCTTTGTCCCTTTCTTCATTTTCTTCCATTTTCTTCAATAATTCCTCCCTTCTCCTTTTTCTTCACCTTCCCACTACACCACAAGCTTTCCTCTTCCCTACTAATACAAAACAGGTACTCCCTCATCGTTGAAATCCACGAAAATTGCGTTTTTCTTTTCTTTTTCCGGAGTTCCAATCTTCATGTGTATTTACCTAGTTGTATTTTACTGGAAGGGGAGCTATGCTCATGGTGTCCCGTTTCCATATCTCGTTTTATCTAGACTGTTTTAGAATTCATGTATCATTTTTGCACACACCACATTCTCATCTAATCTGCTCCAAAGTCCATTATCCTTAGGGAAAGCTTTTCTTTTTCAGGTCTCTTCTATAATTGTCTTTCTTGATTTTCTTTCCATGTCCTCTTGTATCTCTACTATCCCATTTTATTAGATCCTCTCTATCAATCATTTCAATGCCTTTCATGATTCTATAAATTGTTTTCAAGTCTCCTCTCTCTCTTCTTTGCTCTAATGTCTGTAGCTCAACTTTCACCAGCCTCTCCTCATAACATAGTTCTGAGAGCATTGGTGCCAATTTCCTAATTGCTCTTTGTATTCTTTCAAGTTTTGTTATACTTTTTTTTTTTTTTTTTTTGTATTTGGCGACCACGTCGTCGCTGCATACTCCAATCTTGGTCTTATCAAAGTGATTAGTATTTTCTTCACCATTTCTTTGTCCAGGTATGTAAATGCCACTTTGATTGATCTTACTAAATTATAAGTTTCTCCATTTTTTTTTTTTTTTTTTTTTTATGTTTCCCAGGGGACATATTATTCAAAATAATGACTCCTAGATCCTTCTCTTTTTCCACTTTTTTAATTTTTTCCTCTCCCAATGTATATGATCCCACTATTTTTTTTTCTTTTTGCTTCTTCCAAATTCCATTATACTACACTTCTTAATGTTAAATTCCACCTCCCACTTCCTACTCCATTCCCATACTTTATTAAGATCACTTTGCAGTGATGCACAATCTTCTTCAATGTTCACTTTTTTCAACATTTTTGCATCATCTGCAAAGAAGCACATATAACTTTTGATTCCTTCATCCATATAATTAATATATATAGCAAACATTATTGGGGGCCAATACTGTTCCTTGTGGAACTCCACTAATCACCTCATCCCAATTGGAATGTTTGTCTCTTATCACCACTCTCATTTTTCTTAAGTAGTTTGCCCTGTATTCCTCCTACATTTTCTAATTTCTTATGTGGGACCTTATTAAAAGCTTTTTTCAGGTCTAGAAAGGTACAATCAGCCCATCCATCTCTTTACTGTATTATATCTATTAGTCTTTAATAGAGACACATCAGGTTTGTGACACATGATCTTCCTTGTCTAAATCCGAACTGCCTTGGATTTACTACATTGTTTTTTTCCAAATACTTTACCTTCACTGTCACTTCTTCCCAGCAGATTTCTTTACAATTAAAGTTGCGCATTATAATTATTCTTCCTCCATCATCCATTATCTTATTTAGTGTTACCTTTGTGTCTTCTAACATATTCTTGTGTTCTCTCTCTTCCTACGAAGCCATTTTGGGAGGCACATAATTTACCACAAACTTCCTGCTCTTCCTATCCCTGTCCTCCACTTTCAAAATGATCATTTCCACTCTATTCTTTCCATATGTAACATTCGTCGCATTTATATCCTTCTTAGTGAGGAACATAACTCCACCCTCTTGTTTTACTACTCTGTTTCTAATCCAATAATTATATACACCATGTCCTACACTGTCAGGTGGTAATGGACCTTTCAATTTTGTCTCTACAATTCCCATTATCTCAGGTTCCTTTTCCATCAGGTAATCATTCAGTTCATTCAAGCCTGTTATTAATCCATCTATATTTGTGAAGGATACTTTTAATTTTCTGCTACCTCCATCCTGTTTTCTGTTTCCCTTCTGTTTTTCTCTGCTATGAACCATTTCCTCACTACCATATCCACTACTCTCCAATAGAATTTCTCTTTGACTCTGTTCTGTTCTCGTTTTTTTCCCTAGCTTCGATCCTTTTTGTTTTCTCTTCCTCTCTTTCCTCTTTATTCATCTCTCTTTTAATCCATACCTGATTGCACTGATCAATTTCTGCCAACCGTGTAGTTAATGAATGGAATAAACTTCCTGCACAAGTAGTGCAATGTAGTTCAGTTCGAAGCTTTAAGAATCATTTAGATAAACACCTAAGCAAGATGCTGTAATGATTATAATTTATTTCATATTATTTGTTTTTGTTTTGTTATCATTTGTCTGTTTGATTTTCATTTATTATTAGTTATAATTATGTCAATTTATTATTATTTACTATTTACCTGTTTGTTTATTACTAACTATACCTATGCATTTATGTATTTTATTTGTTACATTATTATAGTTTTTATTTATTATTTTATCATTATTAGTTTTTTTTTGCATCCGACCTAGATATGGACCAAAAGGTCTCCTGTTGGCATGCTCCGCCTTTGTAATCCTTTGTTTTCCTGTTTTTGATAAGACATTCTCTGCTGTCGTTTGTGACCTGAATTTAACCTTAATTGGTCTGGTCTTGCCTACATTGTATTTCCCAAGTCTTATATTTCTTCAATTTGTTTCCCTATTTCCTGTTCACCTTCTTGAAATATTCTTAGTACCCTGTTCACTCTTTCTTTCTCCTCTCTTACTCTTGTAGTCCTATTTGGATTATATTTCTCTTCCATTCCTAACATAATTACATTTCTTTTTATCTGCTAAGTCTTACTATATTTTCCTTCTCTCTCATCACTTTGATAACTGTCCTTAGTGTGTTCCTTCATCTGTTGTTTCACTATATCTCTAAATTCAATTATGCTACTCTCCTGAACCTTTTTCCAACCACTTACCTCTTTTTCTATAGACTCTTTATTCTCTTTATTATTATTCTTTAATTCCTCAATCTCATCCTTTACCTCTTTTAACTCTCTTTTTAATTCTTCTATTTCTTTATTTAGGTTTTGGCTCTCCTTCTTTAGTTCTTCCAATTTATCAACTCTTTGTGTAATCAGTGCAAGCTGACTGAACCTGACCTCCCACTGTTCTTTCATGTTTGCTAGTTTTTCCTCTAGACTTGCTAACTGGGGGAAGTTGTCATCTCCTCCCTCATTTAATTCATGGAATTAATTATCTTCACCTTCCATTGCACTGTTCTTATCTATATATCTAATTTTTACATTTTTACTCATTTCTTCGACTTCCGGGACCCGTTCATCCCCTTCTTCATTTCCTTCCATTTTCCTCAGTAATCCCAACCCTTCTCCTTTTTCTTCACCTCCCCACTACATCACGAGCTTTCCCCTTCCATATACAACACAGGTTCTCCCGCATCGTTGAATCCATGAAGATTTTTTTTTTTTTCTGGAGTCCAATTGTCGCCGTCTCTCTGCCGATCATGTATTTACTTAGTTGTATTTACCTAGTTGTACTTTACGGGAAAGGGAGCTATGCTCATGGTGTCCCATCTTCATATCTCGTTTTATCTAGACTGTTTTCAAATTCGTGTATCGTTTTTGCACACACCACATTTTCATGTAACTAGTTCCAAATGTCTATTACTCTGTGGGGAATGCTGTTCTTTTTAAGGTCTCTTCTATAACTGTCTTTCTTGATTTTCTTTCCGTGTCCTCTTGTATCTCTACTATCCCATTTTAGATCCTCTCTATCAATAGTTTCTATGCCTTTCATGATTCTATGAATAGATATCAAGTCTCATCTCTCCTTTGCTCTAATGTCTGTAGCTCAAGTTTTGCTAGTCTCCTCATATGATAGTTCTGAGAGTGTTGATGCCATGTTTTGTTATACATTTTTTTTGTACTTGGTGACCACGTCATCGCTGCATACTCCAATCTTGGTCTTATCACTTTGACTGTTCTTATTAAGTTATAAGTTTCTCCGAAAATTTTGTTTATATGTTTCTCAGGAAACATATTATTCATAATAATTACTCCCAGGTGTTTCTCATTTTCTACTTTTTAATTTCTTCTTCTCCCAATTTATATGATCCCATTATTCTTTTTTTGCATCTTCCAAATTCCATTATACTACACTTCTTAATATTGAATTCCACCTCCCACTTCCTACTCCATTCCCATACTTTATTGAGATCACTCTGCAGCAACTCACAATCTTCTACAGTGTTCACTTTTTTCAACAATTTTGCATTGTCCGCAAAGAAGCTCATATAACTTTCAATTCCTTTATCCATATCATTAATATATATAGCAAACATTATTGGGGCCAGTACTGTTCCTTGTGGATCTCCACTTATTACTTCATCCCAATTAGAATGTTTGTCTCTTATCACCACTCTCATTTTTCTTTCATGCAAGAAGTCCTCCATCCACTTCAGCAGTTTGCCCTGTATTCCTCCTGCAGTTTCTAATTTCTTGAGCAATTTCTTATGTGGCACCTAATCAAAAGCTTTTTTCAGGACTAGAAATGCACAAACAGACCATCCATCTCTTTCTTGTATTATATCTATTAGCCTTGAATAGAAACAGATTAAGTTTGTGACACACACACACACATGTGGGTCAAAGTGGCAGCAAAGTTCAGACTCCGGAGTTATCCAAGAATTTCGAGGATCACAATGGCAAGGAAGTACCTGTGTTGTATTTATAGGGAAGGGGAAAGCTTGTGGTGTAGTGGGAAGGTGATGAAAAATGAGAAGGGGAGGGATTACTGAGGAAAATGGAAGGTAATGAGGAAGGGGAAGACTGGGTCCAGGAAAGCAGACACCATGTCAACAAACAGAGACTGGATGATAATGAAGACGAAGGGATAAGCAAAAATGTAAAGATTAGAAATATAGATAAGAGCAGTGCAATGGAAGGTTAAGATAACTATTTCCATGGATTTAATGAGAGAGGAAATGACAACCTCCCCCGACTAGTAAATTTAGAGGAGAAACTAAAAGAAATGAATGAAAATTGGGAAGCTAAGTTTAACCAAATAAAGTTAGTTACTCAAAGAGTTGATAAGCTGGAAGAATTAGAGAAGGAGAATCAAAACCTAACTAAAGAAATAGTAGAATTAAAAAGACAGTTATGAGAAGTAAAGGAAGAGAATGAGGAAATAAAGAGGAGTAATAAAGAGAATAAAGAGTCTATAGCAAAAGAGGTAAGTGGTTGGAAGAAAGTACAAGAGAGCAATAAAATTGAACTTAGAGGTATAATGAACCAGCAGATGAAAGAAAAAACTGAAAACACAGTGACGAGGGAGAAGGAGAATATAGTAAGAGACTTAGCGGATAAAAAGAAATGTATAATTATATTAGGGATGGAGGAGAAGTATAATCTAAATAGGACTACAAGAATAAAGGAGGAAAAGGAAAAAGTAAATAATATATTAGAAGTAGTTCAAGAAGATGAACCAGAAATAGGAAAACAAATAGAAGGAATTTTGGCTCAAGAAATACAATACAGATAAGACCAGACCAATTAACCCCTTCCATACGGTGCCGCACACGTAGGCGTCATGGGGAGCGAGTGTATTCGCGAGGCTGCCATATCGGCGTCTTGATTATATTTATTGTAGTCGCCCTTCCATAATGACATTCTTTCTAATTCTTTTGTAATCGCATTTTCTATGGTTATCAAAATTCACAGGTGAAGAGAGAACGATCGATATAAGCGGTGACTATATTTTATGATGCGAGTATTATTACGACACGTCGTACGGCTGGCATTGGCTGCTGCCACCGAGATGTAAGTCCATGACGCCTACGTGTGCGGCACCGTATGGAAGGGGTTAAGGTTAAATTCAGGTCACAAACGACAGCAGAGAATATATTAGCTGACTGTGAGCAATATAAAAATATATGGATAAAAAGAGAAATCAATAAAGATGAAAGAGAGGATGAGAAGACAAAAAGACCAGAAGCTAAAAAAAAAAAAATGAGAAAAGAACAGAGACAGAAAAAGAGAAATTCTATTGGAGAATAGTGAATATGAAAGTGAAGGAATGGTTCATAACAGAGGAAAACAGAAGGGAAATGAAAAACACAATGGAAGTAACAGAAAATTGAAAGTGTTTTACACAAATATAGATGGACTAATAACAGGCTTGAACGAACTGAATGAAGACAAAATTGAAAGGTCCACTACCACCCAACAGTGTAAGACATGGTGCATATAATTATTAGATTAGAAACAGAGAGGTAAAATGAGGGGGTGGGGGTTATGTTCCTGACTAAGAAGGATATAAATGTGAGGAATGTCACATATGGAAAGAATAGAGTAGAGATATTTATGATGGAAGTGGAGGACAGGGATGGGAAGAGCAGGAAGCTTGTAGTTATTTATGTGCCTCCTAAAACGGCTTTGTGGGAAGAGAGAGAACACAAAAGTATGTCAGAAGACACAAGGATAACACTAAATAAGATAATGGAAGATGGAGGAAGAATAGTTATAATGGGTGGCTTAAATTGTAAAGAAATCTACTGGGAAGAGATGACAGTAAAGGGTGGAGATGACCTATAGGGAAATGTAATACTTGATATGATTATAGAACATACAATGATGCAATAGATTCAAGAGAATACTAGGTATAGAAATAAGGAAGAATCATCGAGACTGGACCTAATACTCACATCAGAACCTGAAATATTGGACAAGATTGAATATAAGACACCAATAAGTAAAAATGACCACATATTGGTTGAACAGGAACTACATACATACACATACCAAAGATTTTTCCCCCTTACAAGGGAGGTAGCCAAAAAGGGAAAGGCATAAAATCATTCCCACCCATTCCATCCCTGAATACACTCCACACCCCACCACCCTCCCTCTTATCTTAGCACCTCCTGGATGATGGGTCATCCCTGCACCTTGTCCACTGCCCTGGGTCAGAAGCAGTGTCGCAAGACACAGCACATCCACAGCAAGGTCACTTCATTAAATCGGCGACCCCCCCACTCTGTCCCCCCATGCAGAAAAGGAGAAGACGGGGAGAAATCCCTTTGTGCTGCGTCAAATTTTGCTCACACATACTACCTCACCCCCCATCCCCCTGCCCATTCCACCTCATGCATCACAACATCATCCATATACAACCATTCTCCATTCACCCCTGTCTTCTGTCCTCTCCCGTCCTTCCTCAACAGACATTCCCCTCTTCCCCAAAGCCCCCTTCACCCCATCCATCCACCTCATCCTAGGACGTCCCCTCATGTTCACTCCCTCCACATCTGCCTTCCATACCTCTTTTACTAGTCTTTCTTCACTCATTCTTTCCATGTGTCCAAACCATCCTACTCTAAATGAGGAAAAATGCATGGAAAAATGTACAATAGAGAAGGGGAAGATTGATGTATGGAAAAACAAATTTTGATAAATTAAGAGAATTCTTTCAAAAAGCAGACTGGGAAAGGATACACAAGGAGGAAATAACAGTAGAAGAGAAATGGGATATTTTGACAAAAAATTATAAAGGAGTGGAAAAATATGTCCCAAGACAAAAACAAGAAAAAGAATATGTAAAGTGATGGTACAACAAAATGTGTAGGGAGTTAAAAGACAAAAGAGATAAAGCTTGGATAAAATGTAGGAAAGACAAAAGACCTGAAAAATGGAAAATATATACTAGTTATAGAAATGAATGTGTATAAGTGTGCAGAGAAGAAAAGAGAAAATACAAAAAAGATGTCATAGAAAAATGTAAAGATCAACCAAAACTATTTTACAGATATGTAAACAACAAACTGAAAAACAAACAAGTATTAGAGAAACTACAGCAAGGAGGAGTTGAATACACAGAGGAAATAGAAATAGCAGAAATTATGAATGAGCATAGAGGAGAGGTAGGGAAGGATGAGCATAGAGGAGAGGTAGGGAAGGATGAGGTGAGGGCAGTTGTAAAGATGATGAAAGCAGGTAAGGCACCTGGTCTGGATGGATGCCATGCAGAATGTCTGAAAGGGGGAGGTTCAGTGATGGTGGACTGGTTGGTGAGGTTATTTAATGTTTGCTGGAGAGAGGGTAGAGTGCCGGAGGACTGGAGAAGTGCCTGTATAGTTCCTCTTTACAAGGGAAAAGGGGACAAGTGTGAATGTAGTAGTTTCAGAGGGATTAGCCTGTTAAGTGTAGTAGGGAAGGCTTATGGGAGGATCTTAATTGAGAGGATTAGGAGAGGAACAGAGGGAGTAATTGGTGAGGAACAGTGTGGATTTAGGACAGGTGGAGGTTGTGTAGATCAGATCTTTGTGGTGAGACAGATGTGTGGGAGGGCTATAGGAAAGGGGGAGGATGTTTTTTGGGCTTTTGTGGATCTGGAGAAGGCTTGTGATAGGGTAGACAGAAAGGCACTGTGGGAGGTTATGCAGATTTATGGGATAGGAGGAAAGCTTCTAGGAGCTGTCAAGAGTTTTTATGAGAGTGGTAGAGCTTGTGTCGGGATTGGGAGTGGGGGGAGTGAGTGGTTTGGGGTGGGGGTGGGACTTCGTCAAGGATGCGTTGTGTCGCCCTGGCTGTTCAACTTGTGCATGGATGGGGTGGTGCAAGAGGTGAATGCTAGGGTAGTGGGTCGGGGATTGGAGATGGTTAAAGAAAATGGAGAAAAGTGGGAGGTGAGCCAGCTGTTGTTTGTGGACGACACTGCGCTTGTGGCAGGGTCAGAGGAGGGATTGAGGAAGTTGGTGGCAGAGTTTGGGAGAGTATGTGATAGAAGAAAGCTAAAGATAAATGTAGGTAAAAGTAAGGTGGTGAGATGTACAAGGGGTGAGGGTGGCAGTAGACTGGAAGTGAACATTAAGGGAGAGCGACTGGAGGAAGTGGATAGTTTTAGATGCTTGGGTGCAAGTGTAGCAGGAAAAGGTGGAGTGAAGGTGGAGGTAGAGTGTGGATTGAGAGAGGCGAGTAAATGCCTTGGTGGATTGAAGAGTGTAATGAGGAATAGACATTTGGGAATGGATGCGAAGAGGAGACTGTATGAAGGAGTGATTGTGCCAACAGCACTGTATGGGGCAGAAACGTGGAACATAAGAGAAGAAGAGAGAAGGAGTTTGAATGTGTTTGAGATGAGGTGTCTGAGAAGTATGGTGGGGGTTACTGGGCTGGATAGAGTGAGAAATGAGGAGGTGAGGAGGAGAACAGGGGTGAAAAAGGATTTGGGAGATAGGGTTGATGAAAGAATATTAGGATGGTTTGGACACATGGAAAGAATGAGTGAAGAAAGACTAGTAAAGGAGGTATGGAAGGCAGATGTGGAGGGAGTGAACATGAGGGGACGTCCTAGGATGAGGTGGATGGATGGGGTGAAGGGGGCTTTGGGGAAGAGGGGAATGTCTGTTGAGGAAGGAAGGGAGAGGACGGAAGACAGAGGTGAGTGGAGAATGGTTGTATATGGATGATGTTGTGATTGCATGAGGAGGAATGGGCAGGGGGGGTGGGGTAGTATGTGTGAGTAAATTTTGACGCAGCCCGAAGGGATTTTCTCCCCGTCCTCTCCTTATATGCAAGGGGGGACGGAGAGGGGGGGGTCGCCGATTAAATGAAGCGGCCTTGCTGTGGATGTGCTGTGTCTTGCGACACTGCTTCTGACCCAGGGCGGTGGGCAGGGTGCAGGGATGACCCGTCATCCAGGAGGTGCTCAGATGAGAGGGAGGGTGGGAGGGGTGTGGAGTGTATGTAGGGATGAAATGGGTGGGAGTGTTTTTATGCCTTTCCCTTTTTGGCTACCTCCCTTGGAAGGGGGAAAAAGCCTTGGTATATGTATGTATGTATGTATGAATGAGCATTTGAAATCAGTGTTTACAAGGGAGAACATGCAACCTAGAGATATAGAATGGGAGGAGAAAGTCCCCCCTTAGAAAGAGATAGAAGTATCAAGGAATGGAATAATGAAACACTTGAGTAATCTCGATATCAGAAAATCGCATGGACCAGATGAAATAACAAACTGGATTTTGAGAGAATGCAGGAATGAACTAACAGACAAAATACATAGCCTAATAAATAGTTCATAGGAAGAAGGAAGAGTTCCAAAAGATTGGAAAAGAACAAATATAGTACCAATATATAAAGGGGGAAACAAAGGAGACCCTACTAACTATAGACTGGTCTCTCTAACAAGTATGATAGCAAAAATTTGTGAAAGAATTATCAAAAGTAGATGGGTAAGGCATTTGGAAAAAAACAATGTACTAAATCTAAGGCAATTTGGATTCAGAGGATAATGATCATGCATCACAAACTTAATGTGTTTCTATTCAAGGCTAATAGATGTAATACAAGAAAGAGATGGATGGGATGATTGTGTATTTCTAAACCTGAAAAAAGCTTTTGAAAAGGTGCCACGTAAGAACTTGCTAAAGAAATTAGAAACTGCTGGAGGAATACAGGGAAAACCACTTAAATGGGTGGAAGACTTCTTGCATGAAAGAAAAATGAGAGTAGTGATAAGAGTCAAACACTCTAATTGGGATGTGGAAAACTCTATGTGGAAAACTGTTTTTCTTCAGTTCTCTTCTATAGCTATGTTTTTTGATTTTCTTACCATGTCCTCTTGTGTTTCTTTTGTCCCAGTTAAGTAAGTTCTCTCTATCAAGTATGTCTGTGCCTTTCATGATTCTGTAGATGGTCAATAGGTCACCTCTCTCTCTTCTTTGCTCCAGTGTCGGTAACTCCACCTTAGCCAATCTCTCCTCGTATGATAGGTTTGCAAGTGCAGGTGCCATTTTTGTAGCTGCTCTTTGGATTCTTTCTATTTTCTTTATATTCTTTTTGGTACTGGGGGACCACAATGTCGCCGCATACTCTAATCTAGGCCTTATCAATGTAACCAATATTTTTTTTATCATGTCTTCGTCCAAGTATGTAAATGCCACTTTTATTGATCTTAGCAAGTTGTAAGTCTCCCCGACAATTTTGTTAATCTGTATATCATAGGACAAGTTGTTCGTGATAATTACACCCAAATCTTTTTCGGATCCTACTTTCTTTACTTCCTTGGCTCCAATTGTATATTTTCCTGATATTCTGTTTTTACTTTTTCCAAACTCCATTATGCTACACTTCTTAGTATTAAAGTCCACTTCCCATTTCTGACTCCAGTTCCATACCCTATTTAGGTCTTCTTGCAGTGCTTCACAGTCCTCATCAGTTTCTACTTTCCTTAACAGTTTGGCGTCATCAGCAAAGAAGCTCATGTAGCAGTTCACGTCCTCGTCCATGTCATTCATATAGATAGCAAACATTATTGGTGCCAGCACAGATCCTTGCGGTACTCCACTGATCACCTCTTTCCAATCTGAATATTTTTCTCTGAGCACTACTCTCATCTTTCTACCAGCCAGAAAGTCCTCCATTCATTTTAGTAGGTTTCCTTGTATTCCTCCTATGTGTTCCACTTTTTTTTAGTAATTTTCTGTGTGGTACTTTGTCAAAGGCTTTTTGCAAGTCTAGGAATGCACAATCAGCCCATCCATTTCTTTCTTGCACTATGTCTATTAGTCTTGAGTAAAAGCATATTAAGTTTGTGGTACATGATCTTCCTTGTCTGAACCCGAATTGTCTTGGGTTTAATATGTTGTTGTCTTCCAGATGTTTTACCCATCTATTCTTGATTATTTTCTCACAAATTTTTGCTATAGTGCTTGTTAGTGATACTGGCCTATAGTTGGTGGGTTCTTCCTTGTTTCCTCCTTTATATATTGGTACAATGTTAGCGTTTTTCCAGTCCTTGGGTATCTTTCCTTCTTTGAGTGAGCTGTTTATTAAGATGTGTATTTTGTCTGTTAGTTCTTCTTTTCACTCCTTTAGAATCCAATTTGCAATACCATCTGGGCCATGTGATTTTCTGATGTCCAGTCTTGATAGATGTTCTGATATTTCTTTTAGTGATGTTGTAAACTCACTCATGTGGGGAGATTGCTTGTTATTATCTATGTCCCAATTTTGTATTTTCTCTCTGGTGAAAACAGATTTAAAGTGATTGTTCATGACTTCGGCCATCTCTAAATCTTCTGTGTATTCTATATTTCCTTGGCATAGTTTCACCATTTCCTGTTTGGTTTTAAGTTTACCATTCACATACCGATAGAATAGCTTGGGTTGATCTTTGCATTTGTCTATAATATCCTTCTCATGGTTCCTTTTTTCCTCTCTTCTCACATTAACATACTCATTTCTACAGTTTATAAATTTGCCATTTGCTTTGTTTTTTGTCTTTTCTCCACTTTTTCCAAGCTTTGTCCCTTCTGTCTTTTGCCTCACTGCATCTTTTGTTGAACCAACATTTAATGTACTCACTCTCTCGCTTTTGTCTTGGTACATGCCTGTTTACCCCTTCATTATAATTATCCATCAATATATTCCATTTCTCTTCCACTGTTGTCTCTTCCCTATAAAATTTTTCCCAGTTTGCATTCCGGAAGAATGTCTTTAGTTTTGCAAAGTCTGTTTTGTTGTACATCAATCTTCCTTTCCTATGCTTTTCGTTCCTCTCCATGTCTATTTCTTCCTTTAGTACAGTTTCGATGAGTACATGGTCACTCTTTCCAATTGGTGTCTCGTACTGGACTTTATCCACTATTTCAGGTTCTGTTGTAAATATTAGATCTAGTTTCAATGGCTCTTCATTGTTTCTGTACCTTGTGTTTTCACGGACCCATTGGGTCATTGTGTACTCCATGGTCATGTCTAGCAGTACATTGCCCCACGAGTCATCTCCTCCTTGCACTGTCATGCTGTCCCAACAAATTTCTTTGCAATTGAAGTCCCCCATAATTACCAGATTACCCTTACCCATTAGTATCTCATTTAGTGATTTTCTTGTATCTTCTAGCATTTTTGTATGTTCGTTTTCTTTCCAAGCATTCGTTTTTGGAGGCACATAGGTCACCACAAACTTTCTGCTTTTCATATTCTTGCCTTCGACTTTTATCATGATCAGTTCAACATTACCTTTGCCCTCTGCAATTTTTGTCACCTTTAGGTCTTTCTTGGCCAAGAACATGATTCCCCCTCCCTGTTTCTTGTCCCTGTTTTTTATCCAGTAATTGTATAGACCTTGTCCAATAACGATGGATGGTATTTCACCTCTTAGTTTAGTCTCTACAATTCCCATTATGTCTGGTTTAGCTTCTAACAGATAATCATTGAGTTCGTTCAGTCCTGAAATTAGTCCGTCAATGTTGGTATAGGCCACTTTTAATTTTCTTCCTTCACCCTGGTTTCTTCTGTCCTTGGTTTTTTCGTTTTGATGCGCCATTGTCTTAATCTCAAGTCTATTACTCTCCACTGGAATTCTTTGCATTCTGTCTCCATTCTCAACAAGTTTTTTTCCTTTGCTTCTTCTCTTAGTGCCCTTTCTTTTTCTAATTCCTCAGTACTCATTTCTCTTTTTATCCATATCTTATTGTACTTTTCACTCTTTGCCAAGTTGCCTACTTTTTCAAATATGTCTTCTACTACCATTTGTGACCTTAGTTTTATCTTCGAGGTCGATTCCTATCCTTAGTATAGCGACCGATTCTATAAGTCTCTTCCAGGTCTATGCCTGAATCTCTGTCTCCCCCCTGAATTTCATTTAGGATTTCTACTGCTGTCTCTTTTTCTTCTTTTTCCCTCATGTACCTCGCCAATCCTTGTTTTTCCTTTAGTCCATATACCACAATACATTTTTTCCTATCTACTGTATCCCTGACCCAATTTGCTTTTTCGTTAATCACTTGTATGATTGTGTCTTTTGCATTATCCTGCATTTGCTGCTTGACTATTTCTTCGAAAGCAATTTCCTTACTTTCAATGTTTTCCTTCCACTTCTTAATTTCCTGGATACTATCCCCACCTAGGTTCTCTTCGATCTTTTGTGTCAATTCTTGTAATTTATTGTTCACCTCCTGCTTTAGATTTTCGCTATTGTTATTATCATTAGATTTCTTCTTTTCATTATCATTCTTCAGTTCATTTATATCCCTTTTCATTTCTTTAATCTCGTTTGTAAGATCCAAGTTGGTTTTTCTTAGGTCCGAAATTTCATGGTTCGCCTGAGTTAAACAATCTATTAATCCAATAACCTCTTTTCTTAAGTCCATAATTTTATTCTCCCACCGAATCCTATTTTTGCTCATATCTCTCTCTATCTCTAATAATCTACTTAAGTTCTTTCTTTCATACTTTCTAGTGATAAGTGGTGTTCCACAAGGAACAGTTCTGGCCCCAATTATGTTTGCTATATATATTACTGATATGGATAAAGGTATTGAAAGTTTTATAAGCTTCTTTGTGGATGATGCAAAATTGTTGAAAAAAGTGAACACTGAAGAAGATTGTGAGTCGCTACAGAGTGATCTCAATAAAGTATGGGAATGAAGAAGGAAGTGGGAGATGGAATTCAATATTAAGAAGTGTAGTATAATGGAATTTAAATGGGGCAAAAAAAGAATAGTGGGATCATATAAATTGGGAGAAGAAGAAATTAGAAAAGTAGAAAATGAGAAGGACCTGGGAGTCATTATGTATAATATGTCCCCTGAGAAACACATAAACAAAATTTTTGGAGAAACTTATAATTCAATAAGAACAATAAAAAGTGTCATTTACATACCTGGATGAAGAAATAGTGAAGAAAATACTAGTCACTTTGATAAGACCAAGATTGGAATATGCAGCAATGACGTGGTCACCAAGTACAAAAAAATGAATAACAAAACTTGAAAGAATTCAAAGAGCAATTACGAAATTGGCACCAACACTCTCAAAACTATCATATGAAGAGAGACTAGCAAAACTTGAGCTACAGACATTAGAACAAAGAAGAGAGAGAGGAGACTTGATAACTAATTATAGAATCATGAAAGGCATAGAAACTATTGATAGAGAGGATCTAATAAAATGGAATAGTAGAAATACAAAAGGACATGGAAAGAAAATCAAGAAAGACAGTTATAGAAGAGACCTGAAAAAGAACAGCTTTCCCCACAGAGTAATAGACATTTGGAACAAGTTAGAATTTAAAAACAGTCTAGATAAAATGAGATATGAAGACAGGACACCATGAGCATAGCTCTCCTTCCTGTAAAATGCAACTAGGTACACCTGGGTAATTAGCACCAACACTCTCAGAACTATCATATGAAGAGAGACTAGCAAAACTTGAACTACAGACATTAGAGCAAAGAAGAGAGAGAGGAGATTTGATAACTATTTATACATACATACATAAGAACTAAGAAGTGTAGCATAATGGAGTTTGGAAAAAGCAAAAACAGAATATCAGGAAAATATACAATTGGAACCAAAGAAGTAAAGAAAGTAGGATCCGAAAAAGATTTGGGAGTAATTATCACGAACGACTTGTCCTATGATATACAGATTAACAAAATTGTCGGGGAGACTTACAACTTGCTAAGATCAATAAAAGTGGCGTTTACATACTTGGACGAAGACATGATGAAAAAAATATTGGTTACATTGATAAGGCCTAGATTAGAGTATGCAGCGACATTGTGGTCCCCCAGTACCAAAAAGAATATAAAGAAAATAGAAAGAATCCAAAGAGCAGCTACAAAAATGGCACCTGCACTTGCAAACCTATCATACGAAGAGAGATTGGCTAAACTGGAGTTACCGACACTGGAGCAAAGAAGAGAGAGAGGTGACCTATTGACCATCTACAGAATCATGAAAGGCACAGAGGTACTCGATAGTGAGAACTTACTTAACTGGGACAAAAGAAACACAAGAGGACATGGAAAGAAAATAAAAAAACATAGCTATAGAAGAGAACTGAAGAAAAACAGTTTTCCTCATAGAGTTTTGGACACTTGGAACAAACTGGACAATGGAATAGTATGCGCAAAAACCATTCATGAGTTTAAAAACAAACTAGACACTGCAAGATACAAAGGCGGGACATCACGAGCATAGCTCCCCTTCCCGCAAAATACAACTAGGTAAATACAGTCTCCTCTTAGCATCCATTCCCAAATGTCTATTCCTCATTACACTCTTCAATCCACCAAGGCATTTACTCGCTTCTCTCAATCTACATTCTACCTCCACTTTCACTCCACCTTTCCCTGCCACATTTGCACCCAAGTATCTAAAACTATCCACTTCCTCCAGTCGCTCTCCCTTAATGCTCACTTCCAGTCTACTACCACTTTCACCCCTTGTACATGTCATCACCTTACTTTTACCCACATTTATCTTTAGATAACTATTTTTAGAATCATGAAAGGCATAGAAACTATTGATAGAGAGGATCTAATAAAATGGGATAGTAGAAATACAAGAGCACACAAAGAGAATAAAGAAAGACAGTTATAGAAGAGATCTGAAAAAGAACAGCTTTCTCCACAGAGTAATAGACATTTGGAACAAGTTAGATGAGAAAGTGGTGTGTGCAAAAACAATACACAAATTTAAAAACAGTCTAGATAAAATGAGATATGAAGACGGGACCCACAAGCATAGCTCTCCTTCCTGTAAAATACAACTAGGTAAATACATGATCATCCTTTTCTAAATCCAAATTGCCTTGGATTTAGTACATTGTTTTTTTTCCAAATGCCTTACCCATCCAATTTTGATAATTCTTTCACAAATTTTAGCTATTGTACTTGTAAGAGAGACCAGTCTATAGTTTGTAGGGTCTTCCTTGTTTCCCCTTTTATATATTGGTACTATATTTGCTCTTTTCCAATCTTCTGGAACTTTTCCTTCTTTCAATGAACTGCTTAGACTATGTATTTTGTCTGTTAGTTCGTTCCTGCATTCTCTCAAAATCCAGTTTGCCATTTCATCTGGTCCATGTGATTTTCTGACATCGAGATTACTCAAGTGATTCATTATTTCTTTCCTTGTTATTTGTATCTCTTTCATAGGGGGGACTTTCTCCTCCCACTCGACATCTCTAAGTTGTATGTTCTCCCTCGTAAACACTGATTTAAAATGCTTGTTCATAATTTCTGCCATTTCTATTTCCTCTGTATTCAACTCCTCCTTGTCGTACATACATACATATACCAAGGCTTTTTCCCCCTTACAAGGGGGGTAGCCAAAAAGGAAAAGGCATAAAATCATTCCCACCCATTCCATCCCTTAATACACTCCACACCCCTCCACCCTCCCTCTTATCTTAGCACCTCCTGGATCACAGGTCATCCCTGTACCTTGTCCACTGCCCTGGGTCAGAAGCAGTGTCGCAAGACACAGCACATCCACAGCAAGGCCGCTTCATTAAATCAGCGACCCCCCCCTCTCCGTCCCCCCATTGAATGAAAGGAGACGATGGGGAGAAATCCCTTCGGGCTGCGTCAAAATTTTGCTCACTCATATTACCTCACCCCCTATCCCCCTGCCCATTCCACCTCATGCATCACAGCATCATCCATATACAACCATTCTCCATTCACCCCTATCTTCTGTCCTCTACGTCCTTCCTCAACAGACATTCCCCTTTTCCCCAAAGCCCCCTTCACCCCATCCATCCACCTCATCTTTGTCGTTTCTCTAATTCTTGTTTATTTTTCAGTTTGTTGTTTACATATCTGTAAAATAGTTTTAGTTGATCTTTACATTTTCCTATGATATCTTTTTCGTATTTTCTCTTTTCTTCGCTGCACACTTGTACATATTCATTTCTATAACTAGTATATATTTTCCATTTTTCAGGTCTTTTGTCTTTCCCCCATTTTATCCAAGCTTTATCTCTTTTGTCTTTTAACTCCCTACATCTTTTGTTGTACCAACACTTTACATATCCTTTTTCTTGTTTTTGTCTTGGAACATACTTTTCCACTCCTTCATATAGTTTTGTCAATTTTTTCCATTTCTCTTCTACTGTTGTTTCCTCCTTGTGCATCCTTTCCCAGTCTGCTTTTTGAAAGAATTCTCATATTCTATCAAAAAAAAAATTTCCATACATCAATCTTCCCTTTCTATGTTCATTTTTTCCATGTATTTTTCCTCATTTAGTTCCAGTTCAACCAATATGTGGTCACTTTTACTTATTGGTGTCTTATATTCAATCTTGTCCACTATTTCAGGTTCTGATGTGATTATTAGGTCCAGTCTCAATGGTTCTTCCTCACAAAAAACTAATAAGGAAGATAGAGTCAATAGGTGGCATCAGAGGAAAATTATTGGAATGGATGAAAGACTTCCCGATTGGGAGGAAAATGAGAATAGTAATTAGAGAAAAATTCTCAAACTGGGAAGAAGTGATAAGTGGTGTCCCACAGGGATCAGTACTGGCCCCAATCATGTTTGCCATATACATAAATGACATGGATAAAGGAGTAGAGTCTTATATGAATTTCTTTGCAGATGACACAAAAATACTAAAGAAAGTAAAAACGGAGGGAGACTGCAACTCATTACAAAAAGACTTGGACAAGATCTGAAAATGGACTCAAAGGTGGGAAGTAAAATTCAATATCAAGAAATATATTATAATGGAATTTGGAAAAAGTAAAAACAGAATATCAAAAGATTACAAAATTGGTGACGAGGTAAAAAAAAGTAAACTCGGAGAAAGATCTTGGAGTGATGATCAGCAAGGGCATGACACCAGATAAGCATATTAATAAAATAGTCAGAGAAACCTACAATTTATTGAGGTCAATAAAAGTGGCATTTGTTTATTTGGACGAGGAAATGATAACAAAAATTCTAACTACACTAATAAGACCAAAAGTTGAGTACACAGCAACACTATGGATACCCAGTACCAAGAAGAATATAAAAAAATTAGAAAGAATACAAAGAGCAACAACAAAACCAGCACCAACTCTTTCTGAAATCACATATGAGCAAACGTCCAAATCAGAATTACCAACTCTGGAACAAAGAAGGGAAAGAGGAGACTTACTATCAATAGAATAATGAAAGGTATGGAAATCTTAGGTGAGAATGACTTATTGAAATGGGACAATAGAAAAACAGGACATGAAAAGAAACTAAAAAAAAGATTACAGAAAAGATCTGAAAAAAAAACAGCTTCCCACACAGAATATTTACCTAGTTGTAATATACGGGAGGGGAGCTATGCTCGTGGTGACCCGTCTTTGTATCTCTCCACATCAAGTTTTATCTTAAAATCTTGTATAGTGTTTGCACATACTGTTTTGTTGTCTAATTTATTCCATGTATTAATTGCTCTATGTGGGAAACTGTTCCTTTTCAAGTCTTTTCTATAACTATCTTTTTTCAGTTTTTTTCCGTGTCCTCTCATTTTACCGTTGTCCCACACTAACAGGTCGTTCCTCTCTAAAACTTCCATTCCTTTCATTATTCTGTAGATAGTCAGCAAATCTCCTCTTTCTCTTCTTTGTTCCAGAGTTGGTAGGTTCAGTTTGGATAGTCTTTGCTCATATGTTAGTTCGGTGGGAGTCGGTGCTAGTTTGGTTGTCGCTCTTTGTAATCTTTCTAGTTTCTTAATATTCTTTTTGGTACTGGGTGTCCAAAGTGATGCTGCGTACTTAAGTTTTGGTCTTATTAGTGTAGTTAGTATTTTCTTTATCATTTCTTCATCCATATAAATGCCACTTTGATTGACCTCAATAAATTGTAGGTTTCTCCGAATATTTTATTTATATGCTTATCAGGTTTCATGTCCTTTCCAATCATCACTCCAAGATCTTTTTCAAAGTTTGCTTTTTTTATTTTTTCTTCTCCAATTCTGTAATCTTTTGATATTCTGTTTTCACTCTTTCCAAATTCCATTTCTTTATATCAAATTTCACTTCCCACTTTTGAGTCCAATTCCATATTGTGTCCAGATCTTGTTGCAATGAGTTGCAGTCCTCTTCCATTTTTACCTTCTTAAGTAATTTTGCATCATCTGCAAAAAAAATTCATATAGCACTCCACGCCTTCATTCATGTCATTAATGTATACAGCGATAGATATTTGGAACAAATTAGACAAAGAAACAGTGTGTGCACACACTATTCAAGATTTTAAGAAAAAACTTGATGCTGAGAGATACAAAGATGGGTCACCACGACCATAGCTCCCTTACCGTATAATATAACTAGGTAAATACAACTAGGTAAATTTCTATACCTAGTGTTCTCTTGTATCCATTGGGTCATTGTATGTTCTATATTCATATCAAGTATTACATTTCCCCATAGGTCATCTCCACCCTTCACTGTCATCTCCTCACAGCAGATTTCTTTACAATTAAAGTCACCCATTATAACTATTCTTCCTCCATCTTCCATTATCTTATTTAGTGTTATCCTTGTGTCTTCTGACATATTTTTGTGTTCTCTCTCTTCCCATGAAGCCGCTTTAGGAGGCACATAATCTACCACAAACTTCCTGCTCTTCCCATCCCATAATCATCTCTATTCTATTCTTTCCATATGTGACATTCCTCACATTTATATCCTTTTTAGTTACGAACATAACTCCACCCCCTTGTTTTACCTTTCTGTCTCTAATCCAATAATTACATGCACCATGTCCTACACTGTTGGGTGGTAGTGGACCTTTCACTTTTGTCTACAATTCCCATTATGTCTGGTTCTTTTTCCTTCAGGTAATCATTCAGTTCATTCAAGCCTGTTATTAATCCATCTATATTTGTGTAGACACTTTTCATTTTCTGCTACTTCCATTGTGTTTTCTGTTTCCCTTCTGTTTTTCTCTGCTATGAACCATTTCCTCACTTTTATATCCACTACTCTCCAATAGAATTTTTCTTTGTCTGACTCTGTTCTGATCTCGTTTTTTTCCTTAGCTTCGATTCTTTTTGTTTTCTCACCCTCTCTTTCCTCTTTATTCATCTCTCTTTTTATCCATACCTGTTTATATTGATCACTGTCTGTTAGTTTCCCTGTTTTTGCTAAGATATTATCTGCTGTTGTTTGTGACCTAAATTTAACCTTAACTGGTCTGGTCTTATCTGTATTGTATTTCCCTAGTCTAGATATTTCTTCTATTTCTTTTCCTATTTCTGGTTCATCTTCTTGAACTATTTCTAATATCTTATTTACTTTTTCCTAAGCCTCCTTTATTCTTGTAGTCCTATTTGGATTATACTTCTCTTCCATCCCTTATATAATTATACATTTCTTTTTATCCACTAAGTCTCTTACTATATTCTCATTCTCCCCCACCACTTTAATAATTGTGTCCTTAGTTTGTTCTTTCATCTGTTGTTTTACTATATCTTTAAATTCAGTTTTGTTGTTCTCTTGGACTTCTCTCCAACCCTGTAACTCTTTTGTTATGGACTCTTTATTATCTTCGTTATTCTTTAATTTCTCATTCTCATCCTTTACTTCTTTTAACTGTCTTTTTAACTCTTCTATTTCTTTATTTAGGTTTTGGTTCTCCTTCTTTCGTTCTTCTAATTGATCAACTCTTTGTGTAATCCGTGTAAGTTGACTGAACCTAACCTCCCAATGTTTGTTCATTTTCTCAAGTTTTTCCTCTAGATTTGCTTATTGGGGGAGGTTGTCATCTCCTCCCTCATTTCGTCCATGGAAATAATTATCTTCACCTTCCATTGTGCTGCTATTATCTATATTTCTAATTTTTACATTTTTACTAATGTCTTTGACTTCACCTCTATCGTCTGCACATCTCTTGTTGACATTCCTTCTGACTTCTGGGGCCCGTTTGTCCCTTTCCTCATTTCCTTCCATTTTCCTCAGCAATCCCTCCCTTTCCCCTTTTTCTTCACCTTCCCACTACACCACGAGCTTTCCCCTTCCCTACTAATACAACACAGGTACTACCTTATCGTTGAAATCCAGGAAATTTGAATTTTTTCCTGTCGTGTGTTTACACAGTTGTACCTAGTTGCATTTTATGGGAAGGGGAGCTATGCTCGTGGTGTCCCATCTTCATATCTCATTTTATCTAGACTGTTTTTAAATTCTGACTTGTTTCAAACGTCTATTACCCTGTGGGGAAAGCTGTTCTTTTTCAGGTCTCTTCTATAACTGTCTTTCTTGATTTTCTTTCCATGTCCTTTTGTATTTCTACTATTCCATTTTATTAGATCCTCTCTATCAATAGTTTCTATGCCTTTCATGATTCTATAATTAGTTATCAAGTCTCCTCTCTCTCTTCTTTGTTCTAATGTCTGTAGCTCAAGTTTTGCTAGTCTCTCTTCATATGATAGTTCTGAGAGTGTTGGTGCCAATTTCGTAATTGCTCTTTGTATTCTTTCAAGTTTTGTTATTCATTTTTTTTGTACTTGGTGACCACGTCATTGCTGCATATTCCAATCTTGGTCTTATCAAAGTGACTAGTATTTTCTTCACTATTTCTTTGTCCAGGTATGTAAATGACACTTTTTATTGTTCTTATCAAACTATAAGTTTCTCCAAAAATTTTGTTTATGTGTTTCTCAGGGGACATATTATACATAATGACTCCCAGGTTCTTCTCATTTTCTACTTTTCTAATATCTTCTCCCAATTTATATGATCCCACTATTCTTTTTTTGCCCCATTTAAATTCCATTATACTACACTTCTTAATATTGAATTCCATCTCCCACTTCCTACTCCATTTCCATACTTTATTGAGATCACTCTGTAGCGACTCACAATCTTCTTCAGTGTTCACTTTTTTCAACAATTTTGCATCATCCGCAAAGAAGCTCATATAACTTTCAATTCCTTTATCCATATCATTAATATATATATAGCAAACATAATTGGGGCCAGAACTGTTCCTTGTGGAACTCCACTTATCACTTCATCCCAGTCAGAATGGTTGTCTCTTATCACCACTCGCAATTTTCTTTCATACAAGAAGTCTTCCATCCACTTCAGCAGTTTGCCCTGTATTCCTCCTGCAGTTTCTAATTTCTTTA
Source organism: Oratosquilla oratoria (assembly GCF_046742065.1). Taxonomy (NCBI): domain Eukaryota; kingdom Metazoa; phylum Arthropoda; class Malacostraca; order Stomatopoda; family Squillidae; genus Oratosquilla; species Oratosquilla oratoria. Next base: position 81,823,437 of record NC_134782.1, on the reverse strand, counting down.
GCAACTTCTTATGTGGCACCTTATCAAAAGCTTTTTTCAGGTTTAGAAATGCTTAATCAGCCCATCCATCTCTTTCTTGAATAGAAACAGATTAAGTTTGTGACATATGATTGTCCTTGTCTAAATCCAAATTGCCTTGGGTTTAGTATGTTGTTTTTTTCCAAATGCCTTACCCATCTAATTTTGATCATTCTTTCCCAATATTTAGCTAATGTACTTGTAAGAGAGACTGGCCTATAGTTAGTAGGGTTTTATTTGTTTCCCCCTTTATATATTGGAGGACTGGAGGAGTGCCTGTATAGTTCCGCTTTACAAGGGAAAGGGGGATAAGTGTGAGTGTAGTAGTTTCAGAGGGATCAGCTTGTTGAGTGTAGTTGGGAAGGCTTATGGGAGGGCCTTGATTGAGAGGATTAGGAGAGGAAAAGAAAGAGTAATTGGTGAGGAGCAGTGTGGGTTTAGGACAGGTAGGGGTTGTGCAGATCAGATTTTTGTGGTAAGACAGATATGGGAGAAAGCTATACGAAAAGGTAAGGATATTTTTTGGTCTTTTATGGATCTAGAAAAGGCTTGTGAGAGGGTGGACAGGAAGGCACTGTGGTAGGTACTGCAGATATATGGGATAGGAGGAAAGCTGTTTAAAGCAGTCAAGAGTTTTTACAAGAGTAGTAGAGCTTGTGTTAGGATTAGAAATGGAGAGAGTGAATGGTATGAGGTAAAGGTGGGACTTCATCAGGGATGTGTTATGTCACCCTGGCTGTTCAGTCTTTACATGGATGGAAGAGGTGAATGCAAGGGTAATGGGTCAGGGGTTGGAGATGATTAAAGAAAATGAAGAAACATGGGAGGTGAGCCAGTTGTTGTTTGCTGACGACACTGCACTTGTAGCAGGATCAGAGCAGGGATTGAGGAAGTTAGTGACAGAGTTTGAGAGGGTGTGTGAAAGAAGGAAGCTGAAGATAAATGTGGGCAAAAGTAAGGTGATGAGATGTACAAGGGGAGAGAGTGACAGCAGGCTGGAAGTGAGCATTAAGGGTGAAAGACTGGAGGAAGTGGATAGTTTTAGATACTTGGGTGCGAATGTGGCAGGAAAGGGAGGAGTGGGGGTGGAGGTAGAATGTAGATTGTGAGAAGTGAGTAAATGCCTTGGACTAAAAAGTGTAATGAGAAATAGACATCTGGGAATGGATGCTAAGAGGAGGTTATATGAAGGAGTAATTGTGCGAATAGCACTGTACAGGGCAGAAACATGGAACATGAGAGAGGAAGAGAGTTTGAATGTGTTTGAGATGAAATGTCTGAGAAGTATGATAGGGGTTACTAGGCTAGATAGAGTGAGAAATGAGGAGGTGAAGAGGAGAACAGGGGTGGAAAGGGAGCTGGGAGATAAGCTTGATGAAAGAGTATTAGGATGGTTTGGACACATGGAAAGAATGCATGAAGAAAGTTTAGTAAAAGAAGTGTGGAAGGCATAGGTGGAAGGAGTGATTATGAGGGGGCATCCTAGGATGAGATGAATGGATGGGGTGAAAGGGGCATTACAAAAGAGAGGAATGTCTGTGGAGGAAGGACGGAAGAGGACAGAAGATAGGGGTGAATGGAGAGGGGTTGTGTATAGATGATGCTGTGATGCATGAGGGGGAATGGGTGGGGGATGGGGGGTGATGAAGTATGAATGAGAAAAATTTGACGCAGCCCGAAGGGATTTCTCCCTGCCTTCTCCTTTTCTGCATGGGGGGACGGAGAGGTGAGGGTCGCCGAATTTGTGAAGCGGCCTTGCTGTGGATGTGCTGTGTCTTGGGACACTGCTTCTGACCAAGGGCAGTGGACAGGATGCAGGGATGACCCGTCATCCTGGAAGTGCCAAGATAAGAGGAAGGGAGGAGGGTCGAGGGGAGTGGAATATATAGGAAATGGAATGGGTGGGAGTGGTTGCTATGCCTTTTTCTTTTTGGCTACCCCCGTGTAGGGGGAAAAAGCCTTTAGTATATGTATGTGTGTACTATATTTGCTCTTTTCCAATCTTCTCGAATTTTTCCTTCTTTCAATGAACTGTTTATTAGACTATGTATTTTGTCTGTTCATTCCTGCATTCTCTGAAAATCCAGTTTGCCATTTCATTTGGTCCATGCGATTTTCTGATATCGAGATTACTCAAGTGATTCATTATTTCATTTGTTGATACTTCTATCTCTTTCATAGGGGGGACTTTCTCCTCCCACTTGATATCTCTAGGTTGTATGTTCTCCCTCGTAAACACCAATTTAAAATGCTTGTTCATAATTTCTACCATTTCTATTTCCTCTGTGTATTCAACTCCTCCTTGTTGTAGTTTCACTAATTCTTGTTTGTTTTTCAGTTTGTTGTATACAAATCTGTAAAATAGTTTTGGTTGATCTTTACATTTTTCTATGACATCTTTTTTGTATTTTCTTTTTTCTTCTCTGCACACATGTACATATTCATTTCTGTAACTAATATATATTTTCTATTTTTCAGGTTTTTTGTCTTTTTTCCATTTTATCCAAGCTTTATCCCTTTTGTCTTTCAACTCCCTACATCTTTTGTTGTACCAACACTTTACATATTCTTTTTCTTGTTTTTGTCTTGGAACATACTTTTCCACTCCTTCTTTATAATTTTTTGTCAAAATATTCCATTTCTCTTCTACTGTTGTTTCCTCCTTGTGTATTCTTTCCCAGTCAGGTTTTTTTTTTTTTTTTAAGAATTCTCTTATTTTATAAAAAAAAAAAAAAAAAAATCAAACATCAATCTTCCCCTTCTATATTGTTCATTTTTTTCGTGTATTTTTCCTCATTTAGTTCCAGTTCAACCAATATGTGGTCACTTCTACTTATTGGTGTCTTATATTCAATCTTGTCCACTATTTCGGGTTCTGATGTGATTATTAGGTCCAGTCTTGATGGTTCTTCCTCATTTCTATACCTAGTATTCTCTTGTATCCATTGCGTCATTGTATGTTCATTAATCATATCAAGTAATACATTTCCCCATAGGTCATCTCCACCCTTCACTGTCATCTCTTCCCAGTAGTACAGCGGATAACCATAACAATTGTGCAAATTATGACTAAAGCATGCATTTTTTACTAGTGTTAGTACATCCCATAAGGTTCATTTTAAGATTGGGAGGTAAATCAGATTTGACCTCTGAGGACCGTGAGAGGTCAATGACCTCTCGCGGTCCTCAGAGGTCAAATCTGACTTCATGACTGAATGACACACTATTCAAATCCCTACGGCTTTTTTGTTTGAAGAGTGGGAACAAAACCGATTGCACCATTGGATTCAGCGTCGAATTCGCTATGAAAGTATAGAGAGTTTTTTCTCGAATTTGTTTTTTTTTATTTCATAAAAAAGTTTTTCTAAAAAAATCTGGAAAATTAAGGATTTTTCTAGTTTATCATAAATAAAGAATACAAAATATTCAAAATTAACGAATTGCTCTCCATACCTTTATAGCAAATTCCACGATGAATCCAATGGTCTAACACAATTTTTTTTTTCTTCTGTGTTGCAGGATCCCTGCCTGGTGATCAAAGCCAAGATACAAGCATCCCAGACCTGATCGTCACTATGGCAAAGCGTCATATCCTCATAGACCCAGCCCAGCCCTCTACCTCCAAGAAATCAAGACCACCCCCAAGAACTAACTGGGAGCTTTGTATTCTTTGCCAGAGACAGATGAACCTTTACAGTGCCCACTAAGATCTACCATGAAACCGAGTGGTGTTGGCTATGCATCATTGACAGAAGACCTCGTCCATTTCAAGGGACTTCGCCGCATGCCAATGGAACTCAACGTGGAAAGACTGGATGATGGCGATGGCGTAGAAGCTACCTTGAAGAGACACAGTGCTCAGTGGCACAAGAAATGTCATTTAAAGTTTAACAAAAAAATGTTTGACCAGCAGAGCAGAGCAGAATCAGCTTCAGGACAACAATCTACTACCGGTACTCCAACCTTGCGCACACAATCAGCATATGCCGACACACTTCCACAGTCAAGCGAGCCTATCTGTTTCTTCTGCAATAAGCCAGCTGGCACTGCAGACTTGCACCAAGCAGCTACAAAGGACATTGACAAGAGCGTAAGGAGATGTGCCACTGAATTGGGGGACACTGAACTGCTGGCCAAGCTGTCTGCAGGAGACATGGTTGCCATCGACGCAAAATACCATCGCAACTGTCTCCGTGCATTATATAACAAAATCCGACCAGCCGCACTCACGGACGATGATGCGGATTGTCTGCATGGCATAGCCTTTGCTGAGTTGGTGGCATTCATGGAGGACATGCATGCAGATGAGGACAATGCCCCTGTATTTAAACTCTCAGACATAGGTAACCTCTACAAGGTGAGACTTGAGCAGCTGGGTGTCCCGGTAACCAACAGAATACACACAACCAGACTGAAGGACAGACTTCTTTCTGTGCTTCCTGATCTGAGAGCCCATTCTTAGGGCCGAGACACACTACTGATGTTTGAGAAACATATAGGTTCCGCCCTGATGAAGGCCTGTGATCATGACAGTGATGCCATGCACCTAGTAAGAGCAGCACAAGTAATCCATAAGGAAATGTTTCACACCAGGTTTACATTTGACGGTTCGTTCAAAGCTGATTGCCAGAAAGATTCTGTGACACCATCCCTCCTTGCTCTGTTGAACATGATCCTCGATGGGGTGAACATCAGGCACCAGACTCAGTTGTTCAACATAAGTAACACACACCTACTGCTCTTACAATAGCACAGCTACTGGTGTTCAACAGTGTTAAGCATACACGCAGTGTGGAGCCAACCTCAGTGTGCCACAGCCGCGAGAGAGAAACCCCATTCCCACTCTACGTGGCCCTCAAGATTCACGCTGTGACCAGGAGCAGAGGTCTGATTGACACACTGTTCAGCCTAGGGATGTGTGTGTCATATGATAGATTACTACAGCTCACAACAGACATTGTCAATGGTGTCTGCCAGCGCTTCAACATGGAAGAAGTTGTTTGCCCACCCAAGCTGTGCCAGGGACTGTTCACTACTGGGGCTGTCGATAATATTGACCGTAATCCCAGCTCTGCGACAGCCAAGGATTCTTTTCATGGTACTGGTATCTCCCTAATGCAACATCCATCACACACGAATGGCGGACTCGACCGTGGTGTATTGGTGATTGGGCAAGGCATCTCTACCGCCAAGTCGGTAACACCTCTGCCATCCGTGTACACAAGTGTGCAACCTGCTGCCATGAAGACGCAGCACTTCACTGCACCGGCTGTACAACGTCCTGCAAGACCTCCCGACCTCCTGGCTGCTGAAGCTGCCGTGCAAGAAGAGTATGGGTGGCTGAGGACAGTGAAGACAGCTCTAGAGAAACAATCCATAGATGAATGGGTGTCATGGTCTGCCTACCATGCCGATGTCCAGCAAGCAGTGATCCCACCTGCCGCAATCAATGCACTGTTGCCTCTGTTCGTAGACAGCGCACACTCGGTGGCAATGATAAGACATTCCATGACCATCGTCAAGGCAGCAATTCAGCACCTGAACCCTGGACAAGTACCTGTACTTGCTGCTGATCAGCCACTCTTCGCCCTTGCCAAGGAAATTCAGTGGACCTGGCCAGCTACACATGGAGAGGAACACTTTGTGATCATGTTCGGCGGTCTGCATATCGAGATGGGTGTGTTGAAGGTAAGTTCCATGATATACATTAATAACCAATGCTGTACATATGAGATACCAATACATGAAGTAGTAACAATCTGAACATCATTTACATAATTTGTGTTTTGTTTCAGCTGTTGGGAGACTGGCTGGAGGATAGTGGTTGGACGAACGCCCTGGTACAGGCCAACATTGCCAGGTCTGGGACAGCAGATTCCTTCATTCGAGCCAGCCATGTTACCAAGACCTGCCATGCACACCAAGTCACAGCTGCAACCCTCTACACACTACTACAGCAGGCGTACAGTAAAGACTGCACACCAGATGATGGCAACACCACTCAGCCAGATGATGAGGTCTTTGAGGAGTGGTGCACACAGCGAGCAAAGGCCAGCGTGCACTTTGACTACTGGCTCAAGACCCTGTCACTGGAGGTTCTCTTGTTGGTATACATCCGATCACTTCGTGAAGGGAACTTTCAGCTCTATGTACAATCCCTGACACAGATCATGCCCTGGATGTTCGCCTTAGATCACACTAACTATTCCAGGTGGCTTTCTGTACACATCCATGATATGGTGAACCTCATTGACAAACACCCAGATGTCCTGACAGAATTCAAGTCTGGGAAGTTTGTGGTACACAAGACCAGCAACAAGTTCTCTGCCATGGCAATTGACCAATGTCATGAGCAGAACAACGCGTTGGTCAAAGGGTCTGGTGGAGCTATTGGACTGATAGGAAACCCTGGGGCACTCAGACGCTGGATGGTGGCAGGGCCAGAAATAGCCAGGATCACGACAGAGTTTGAAGAGATGGCGGTAAGAGGACATAGTGGTGCTCACGACAGTGGGCATCTTCATCATGACCAGAAACCCGGAGTGCAAGCAGCCTATATGAAGGATGTCAGAGCACTTATAGCAGTGTTTCAAGATATGGGGAATCCCTTCCTAGAGAACACTCAAGATCTACTGGTCCTTGACATGAGAGACATCATGGAAACCCAAGTGGCAGAAACTGTGAGGAAGATTGAGTCACTTGGTGAGGAGCAATACACAAAGTTTGTTCAAGAAAGACTGGAACTATGCACGAAGCCAGTTACAGACAGACTGCTCCAGAACAAGTTGCCACTCTTCAGTCGGCCACATACCAAGACGCAGTCAAAGCAGCAGATGCAACTGGCTGCAGTGAAGAATGACTGTAGTCTCTTCTTGAGGCTGTATATTGCATGTCAATTACGTGATGGCGATCTTGACCAGTTCTTCTGCCACGAGAACCAGGCAGCCCCACCTGCATTATCAACAGGAGGAAAAATGCGCCCTGCAGTCAAAGCAGATCTACTACACTGCCTGAAATCAGACCAACCAGAAATCACAAGTGCACCTGGGGTTGATGCCACAATCCTTGACGGAGCAGCTATTGTTCAAATGCTCAATCCTGTAGTGGCCAAGACCTTTCAAGAGTATGGGAACATAGTCTTTGCACCTTACATCTCCACTCAACTAGGAAAGGTCCACAGACTGGACCTCGTCTGGGATGTATATCTACCTGACAGCCTGAAAGGCACGACCAGAGAGAAGAGGGGCAAGGGCATCAGGAAAAGAGTGGCTCCCTCTACCATCATGCCTAAGGACTGGAAGCCCTTCCTTCGTGTTGATCAAAACAAGACTGAGCTCTTTGGTTTCCTGTCACGAGAGGTCATTTGTCTTCCAATAGCTGATGGCAAGGAAATGTATGCAACATGTGGAACTGAAGTCCTATGCTCTCCTGCCGAGTCCGACTTGACCAGCCTCGCACCATGTTTACACGAGGAGGCGGACACTCGCATGCTGCTACATGTGGCAGATGCTGTGCAGAAGGGAATGAGGAAGGTGGCCATATGCACTGTGGATACTGATGTTGTGGTACTGGCTGTGACTTCTTTCAACAACATCAATCCTGACGAGCTGTGGATAGCTCTTGGTACTGGATCCAGCTTCCGGTACATAGCTGTTCACGAACTGGCTGCCTCCCTGAACCCAAGACAATGTGCTACTCTCCCCATCTTCCATGCCCTCACAGGGTGCGACACTGTGTCTTCATTCGCTGGCAGAGGGAAGAAGACTGCCTGGGAGATTTGGAAAGTATTCCCAGAGGTGACTGATGCCTTTGAAGAACTCTTACGCATGCCAAGTGATGTCAGTGATGAGTCAATGTCACTGCTGGAGCGCTTCATAGTGCTGATGTATGACCGCACCAGTGACATCATGAAAGTCAACGATGCTAGGAAAGAGCTCTTCGCACACAAGTCTAGGGCTCTAGAAAACATTCCCCCAACGCAGGCAGCACTCCACCAACACATCAAGCGTGCATCTCTCCAGGGCAACCGCTGGAACCAAACTCTGGTCCTGAATCCTGAGTTACCAAGCCCATCTGACTGGGGTTGGAAAAATGAGGACTCAGAGTGGCAGCCTCTTTGGACGACACTTCCAGAGGCATCAAAATCTTGCCACAAACTGATCCACTGCGGCTGCAAGAAGGGATGTACTGGCCGCTGCAAGTGCACCAAGGCTGCACTCATTTGCACTGTATTATGTGCATGTTCGGGAGACTGTTAGTTAAGTGTGTACTATACATGTGTCTGAGGTCACTACCATCACTGTACTTTAAGTTTATATATAGCTTTTGTGCAATGCGCATTGAAAATTAAATTTACACAGATTATCTCACAGCACGATGTCATGCAGGCTGTTCTGAACACCACAATAACCTAAATGTATATTTCAATACATTTGTTTTCTGAGGTCATTGATTTCATTTTATGTCCAGAAAAAAAATTGTGTTAGTACCAGCCACCACAAAAGTTATGATTTTTTAAACTTTGAATCCTTACGTTTTTTTTGTTTAAAGAGTGGGAACAAAACAGATTGCACCATTGGATTCAGCGTGGAATTCGCTATAAGGGTATGGAGAGCAATTTGCTAATTTTGAATATTTTGTATTCTTTATTTATGATAAACTAGAAAAAACCTTAATTTTCCAGATTTTTTGTAGAAAAACTTTTTTATAAAATTTTAAAAAACAAATTCGAGAAAAAACTCTCTATACTTTCATAGCGAATTTGACACTGAATCCAATGGTGCAATCGGTTTTGTTCCCACTCTTCAAACAAAAAAGCCGTAGGGATTTGAATAGTGTGTCATTCAGCCATGAAGTCAGATTTGACCTCTGCGGACCACGGAGGTCATTGACCTCTCACGGTCCTCAGAGGTCAAATCTGACTTACCTCCCAATCTTAAAATGAACCTTATGGTATCTACTAACACTGGTAGAAATTTCATGCTTTAGTCATAATTTGCACAATTATTAGGATATGAAAGATTATCCGCTACACTACAGCAGATTTCTTTACAATTAAAGTTACCCATTATAATTATTCGTCCTCCATCTTCCATTATCTTTCTTAGTGATATCCTGGTGTCTTCTAACATACTTTTGTGTTCTCTCTCTTCCCACAAAGCCATTTTAGGAGGCACATAATTTACTACAAACTTCCTGCTCTTCCTATCCTTGTACTCCACTTCCATCATAATCATCTCTACTCTAGTCTTTCCATATGTGACATTCCTCACATTTATATCCTTCTTAGTCAGGAACATAACTCCACCCTCTTGTTTTACCTCTCTGTTTCTTATCCAATAATTATATACACCATGTCCTACACTGTTGGGTGGTAGTGAACCTTTCACTTTTGTCTCTACAATTCCCATTATGTCTGGTTCTTTTTCCTTCAGGTAATCATTCAGTTCATTCAAGCCTGTTATTAAGCCATCTATATTTGTGAAAGACACTTTTAATTTTCTGTTACTTCCATTGTGTTTTCTGTTTCCCTTCTGTTTTTCTCTGCTGTGAACCATTTCCTCACTTTCATATTCACTACTCTCCAATAGAATTTCTCTTTTTTACTCTGTTCTCTTCTTGTTTTTTCCCTTAGCTTCTAATATTTTTATTTTCTCATCCTCTCTTTCCTCTTTATTTATTTCTCTTTTTATCCATACCTGTTTATATTGATCACTGTCTGCTAGTTTCCCTGTTTTTGCTAAGATATTCTCTGCTGTCTATTGTGACCTGAATTTAACCTTAATTGGTCTGGTCTTATATGTATTGTATTTCCCTAGTCTATATATTTCTTCTGTTTCTTTCCCTGTTTCTGGTTCATCTTCGTGAACTATTTCTAATATCTTATTTACTTTTTCCTTTTCCTCCTGTATTCTTGTAGTCCTATTTGAATTATACTTCTCTTCCATCCCTAATATGATTATACATTTCTTTTTATCCACTAAGTCTCTTACTATATTCTCCTTCTCCCTCATCACTTTAATAATTGTGTCCTTAGTTTGTTCTTTCATCTGCTGTTCCATTATACCTCTAAATTAAATTTTCTTGTTTTCTTGTAATTTTTTCCATCCATTAACCTCTTTTGCTATGGACTCTTAATTCTCTTTATTATTTCGCTTTAATTCCTCATTCTCTTCCTTTACTTCTCTTAACTGTATTTTCAATTCTTCTATTTCTTTAGTTAGGTTTTGATTCTCTTTCTTTAGTTCTTCCAGTTTATCAACTCTTTGGGTAACTTGAGTTAATTAGTTAAACCTAACCTCCCATGTTTTGTTTATTTCTTTTAGTTTCTCCTCTAGATTTACTAGTCGGGGGAGGTTGTCATTTCCTCCCTCATTAAATCCATGGAAATAATTATCTTTACCTTCCATTGCGCTGCTCTTATATACATTTCTAATTTTTACATTTTTACTAATCTCTTTGACATACCACTGTCTTCTGCCCCTCTCTTGTTGACATGCCGTCTGACTTCCTGGGCCCCTTCCTCATTTCCTTCCATTTTCCTCAGTAATCCCTCCCCTTCTCCTTTTTCTTCACCTTCCCACTACATCACAAGCTTTCCCCTTCCCTATTAATACATTAAAGGTACTCCCTTGTTGTTGAGATTGATGAAACTTGAAGTTTTCCTGGAGTTCCAAACTTCGTTGTCACTTTGACCGACGTGTGTGTGTGTGTACACTAATACACAAAAACACATTGCAAGTACTAGAGGGAAAATAAGAGATGCAATAAGAGTACAAACACTTATCAAGTAATAATACATGGAACAATATATACACACCTCGTTAGTGATGTGACCTGGAGATACAGACTTGTGCCGCAGTTTGCCAACCATGTCATTCAGAATCTGCAAGGTAAAAGTAAAATATACACAAGACTGTGCCAAAAGTGAATTTGATAATGATACCATGTATAACAAAAGAAAATACTGATCTTCCAGTCTTTAATGAATGACAGAACCCCCCCCCCAAAAAAAAAAAAAAAAAAAAAGGCTAATAGGTATTCTGCAGTGGTCAGCCTCTTTCAGTTTAAGACCAACCAAGTAGGTATGAAGTAGTCTTACAGTAGAATCCAAGTGGCTCCACTGCAAATTAAAATCTTGGCTGCTAGGGTGTTGAAACATGTTATTAGATGGGAAACTGTAATGTTATAACACAGTTGTAAATGTGCACTATGAAGAAATAATATCAGAAGTACAGGAAACCTGTATATTTCGACTACTATCTGTAGTCCTCTTCAGGAGAATGGTTACAAGAAGATGAAGTACAGGTATAAATGAGGTAGTTTGGAGTACAGAAAAGGGGACATGGAAAAGTAGGGGGTACTCAGGTTACATGCCCTTGATGTGGTTGGGTCAAGGATGGACAGTTGGACAAAGTACCACAAACTGTCCATCCTTGACCCAACCACATCAAGGGCATGTAACCTGAGTCCCCCCTACTTTTCCCCATTCCCTTTCCTGTACTTCTCACTACCTCATTTATACCTGTACTCTATTGTCTTGTAACCATTCTGCTGAAGAGGACTACAGATAGTAGTCGAAATATACAATTTTCCTGTACTTCTGATATTATTTCTCCGATAGTGGGTTTAAAGTGTACATGTTATTAGATGTATTGGCTGAGGATCTGGACCAACAAAAGACCCAGAAACGGTAGACTAGAGCTCTCATGAGGATGTATAAGGATAAGGGAATCACTGAGGATGTCAAGGGCCATGTTAATGTAAATGACATCAGACCTTACTGGACCCGGGGGGGTGGAAAAAAAAAAAAAAATCTGCTCCAAATCTGTAATCCAGAGGAGCATAAACTGAACAGCTGATGATGAGCTAGTGGGTGTAGAGGGGCGTAGCCCCTTTGCTGAGTACTTTGAGCAGTTGCTCATGGGTGACCCGCTAAGTGGACAGCTTCCTCTCAGTGGTGTTTGCATGGTGGTTCCTGATCCACCTATAGACAAATCTTTACCGTCTCTGACAGAGGTCAAAGAGACTATGGGAAAGTTAAAAGGTGGGAAGGCACCTGGCATCTGCAACATCAATGTGGAGCTGAAAGCTGGAGATAAAGCCATGATCTCTGGGGTACATACGGTACTGTCTACTGTCTGGCATTTCTGTACCATTCCCTCTGATTGAAAAAAAGGTCTTGTCTTCAGTATCTAAGTGGAAAATGGACTGATAGGACTGCAACAACTACCACGGTATTACACTGCTCAGGAAGCCAGGTAATGTGTTGTTCATCTGTTGCTGACACGTGTTCATTCACATTTGCTTAAATTTCAGAGGCCTGAGCAGTCTGGTTCTATGCCAGGTAAGTCAGCAACTGATCTGATCTTAGCACTTCATATTCTTTTGGAGCATTGATGTGAGTTTTGACAGGGGTTTCTTGCAGCTTGTGTTGATCTCAAAAAGGCGTTTGACTCGGTACATTGTGGTGTGCTCTGGGATCCTCTGTGGACTTGTGGGATTCCTGGCTTATACTCTGGAACAATACTGTAAAGTATGAAGGGGGTATGTCCAGATTATTTCCTGTTAATTCAGGAGTTAAGCAGGGGTGCATCACTACCCCAACATTTTTTGACATCTGAACTGAATAAGTACTGGGAAGAGTTTTCAATTAATGTCGTTGTGCAACATCTATTAGCACCACTAAAGTCAATGATCTTGTCTTTGCTGAGGATGCTGTCCCTTTTGCTGAGCTGCTGGAAGACCCGGTTGCAGTGATCGAGTTACTGCACAGGGAGATGAGACCACTTGGCTTTCAGGTCTCCTGGACCAAGACCAAGGTCCATGCATTTGGAAGCTTACTGGATGACAGAGTTCAGTCTGTCTGTACATGTAGTGAGGGTAGTGAGGTATTGGGAAGCTTTACATACCTTGTTAGTGTAATGTATAACAGTGGTGGGTCATGTCAAGAAGTACTTTGAAAAATTGGCATTGCCTATTGTGTTATGGACCCACTCAACTAAAGTATAAGTTCTTGTCAATATTCATGCAGGAGAACTAAGATTGGAATCTTTAAACCACTTGTGATCCCTGTCCTGGAGTATGATTGTGAGATATAGACATTGAATACTGACTTTAGGAGTCTCGATGTCCTTGGTATGAAGTGTCTTCATAGAATCGTAGAGTATTACTGGAATTATTTTGTATCAAACAATATACTGTACTGTGAGACTCAGTCCAGGCCTGTTTCCAGCATAATTTGTAAGCGTCAACTCCAACGACAATGTGTATGTGGAACATTCCCCTGATGTTGATCCCATTTGTAGGGTTGTCTGTTATGGAGACCACCATCTGTGGGAAGTGTGCCTGTATGGGAGCTTGCTTAGACAGACCGTAGGGATTGGTGCCGGTGTACGAGTGTGATAACACGCTCCCTAGCATATGCTCCCAATTGATAATGCTATTGCCCCTTCCATAAAGAAAACAACCTACAATATCATAAACAAATACATCACACCAACTACATCATCCCCATGAGGCTTCATCCTTCAACTCCAACCAATCAGCAAATTAACAAACCACATACTGGCAGGTGACCTGAATGCAAACAATCTGGCTTAACACAAAAAAAGCAGGTCAAAAAGGACAAAAAGTCTTTGAACAAATCCCCAACATAAACATAACTCCAGCAATAACCCAACTAAAAAAAAATCCAACACAATCCAGTACCAACATCACCTGACATAGCAATTTCTCTTGATTCTCCTCACTTTCTCCATTTTCCATATTAGTAGAAAAACTTTTGGATGTAAATGTTCTAAGGGGAGAGAGTGGGGAAATATCAGGGTTTTTTTATGGTAGAAGATAAGTTGAGAGTGGAGGATAGATGGAGAAAGAGGAAAAAGACATGAGGTAGGGAGGTACTTAGAGTAAACTACTTGAATGAGAAAGAAAAAGAGGAGTACAAGAAGCTGAGAGGAGTGGGAGGGAGTGAAGGATAGTGTAGAACTAGGAGTGGAGGAGGAATGGGGATGGTTCAAGGAGGGAGTCACAAGGTGTGCAAAGTTGGTGTGTGGAATAAGGAGGACAGGAGGAAATAGAATGAATGGTAGTGAGTGGTGGGATGAGGAAGCAAAGAAGGTTGTAGAAGAAAAGAAACGAGTATTCATAGAGTGATTACATAATAGGACAAGAGAATCATATGAGAGGTGCAAGGAAAAGAGAAGTAAAGCATAAGGTAAAGGAGGCAAAGAGGAGAGCAGATGTGAAATGGGGTAAGAGTATGACATAAATTTTTGAAAGTAATAAAAAGATATTATGGAAGAAAATTAAGAGAGGAAGAGGAGGGGAATCAAGTAGAGATGAAAAGGCAAAAGGTGCAGATGGAGAGATGATAATGGAAGAGATGGCAGTAAGAGGAATATGGGCAGAGTATTTTAGGTAGATGCTAAATGTGAAGGAGGATAGGGAGGGAAAGGTAGTTGCAGTGGGAAACATTAAGAAAATGACAGTGATGAATGAGGAAATGGAGGAGAAATAAAGATGAGGTGAAAGCAGTTATTAAAGTTATGAGAGCAGGTAAGGCACCTGTGTTGGATGGGTGTCATGCAGAGTGTCTAAAAAAAAAAAGAGGTACAGTGATGGTGGACTGACTGGTGAGGTTGTTTAGTGTTTGTCTGGAAGAGGATAGGGTGCTGGAGGACTAGAGGAGTGCCTGTATAATTCTGTTTTACAAGGGAAAAGGAGTCAAGTGCAAGTGTAGTAGTTTCAGAGGGATCGGTTTGCTGAGTGTAGTTGGGAAGGCTTATGGGAGGGTTTTGACTGAGAGGATTAGGAGAGGAACAGAGGGAGAATTCATGAGGAACTGTTAGCTCTATTGCTACCAACACTTTCAGTTCCCATCTCTCCTTAATTACTGGATTTAATTCTCTTAACTGTTCCTTCTGTGATATGATATTTCTTCATTCACTTTCTACTTTCTTTTTATCATCATATAATTGTAAGTCACTCACCTGTAGGCCCCATGCCTCTTTCGTCCTACTTAGTCAAGTACTTAATATCAGTATGGGGTGAATTAAATGTAATTTTCTTCTTCCTTTCTTTCAAATAATATTACACCTCTACAACTTAATTGGATTAAGTACAACAGAGGAACCCCACCTGGGATCCTTTTACACCCACCAAGCCAAGTCTGCTTTGACATCATTATTTAATTCATCCAATAACTTTGAATGTTACAAATAAGCGCCACCCTTTAAGGGTGTGACTTTACCTCCGTGCGCCAATAATCTCTCTCCTCCTCCGCCCTTTTCTCTGATTAGAGAGGCTGTTATACTGTCTCAAGCAATACTGCTTACACAAGCAATCTTGTTATGAATCGAAGTGGCTAAAGTGTTTACATTTCGTAACATCAGAACCTATATTGATACCCTAGCTTGTGTTTACAAACATTGGATGGTGAGTGAGAATGTGCAACTCTGCAACTCTGTAGCAGCCATTGTTTTCAAAACATCTAAGTCATAAAATTAATTTCTTGCCACCTACCCCTCTATCTACCTACTTGTCTACTTTAATCTACCAGCCTATTACAGGAACAGTGTGGGTTTAGGACAGGTAGGGGTTGCATGGATCAGATTTTTTTCATAAGGCAGATATGTGAGAAAGCATTAGGAATAGATAAGGATGTTTTTTGGGCCTTAATGAATTTGGAAAAGGCTTATGAGAGGGTAGGCAGGAAGGCACTGTGGGAGGTATTGCACATATATGCGATAGGAGGAAAGCTGTTGAGAGCAGTCAAGAGTTTTTACGAGAGTAGTAGAGCCCCAGTATGTGTGAGCAAAATTTGACGCAGCCCGAAGGGATTTCTCCCCATCTTCTCCTTTTATGCATGGGGGGACAGAGAGGGGGGGGGGGGGAGGTCGCCGATTTAATGAAGCGGCATTGCTGTGGATGTGCTATGACTTGCGACACTGCTTCTGACCCAGGGCAGTGGACAGGGTGCAGGGATGACCCATCATCCAGGAGGTGCTAAGATAAGAGGGAGGGTGGAGGGGTGTGGAGTGTATTCAGGGATGGAATAGGTGGGAATGATTTTATGCCTTTTCCTTTTTGGCTACCTCCCTTGTAAGGGGGAAAAAGCCTTGGTATATGTATGTATGTAGTAGAGCCTGTGTTAGAATTAGAAATGGAGAGAGTGAGTGGTTTGAAGTAAAGGTGGGACTTCGCCAGGGATGTGTTATGTTGCCTTGGCTGTTCAATTTATACATGGATGGGGTGGTGCGAGAGGTAAATGCAAGTGTAATGGGCTAGGGACTGGAGATGGATAAAGAAAATGGAGAAAAATGGGATATAAGCAAGATGTTGTTTGCTGATGACACTGTCCTTGTAGCAGGATCAAAGAAGTTGAAGTTGAATATAAATGTGGGTAAAAGTAAGGTGATGAGATGTACAAGAGGAGAATATGGCAGAAAATTGGAAGTGAGTATTAAGGAAGAGAGACTGGAGGAAGTGGATAGTTTTAGATACTTGGGTGTGAATGTGGCGGGAGAGGGAGGAGTGGAGGTGTATGTAGAATGTAGATTGAGAGAAGCAAGTAAATCCCTTGGATTAAAAAGTGTAATGCGAAATAGACATTTGGGAATGGATGCTAAGAGGAGATTGTATGAATAAGTGATTGTGCAGACAGCACTGTATGGGGCAGAAACATGGAACATATGAGAGGAAGAGTTTAAATGTGTTTGAGACAAAATACCTGAGAAATATGGTAGGGGTTATTACACTGGATAGAGTAAGAAACAAAGAGGTGAGAAGGAGAGTAGGGGTGGAAAGGGAGTTGGGAAATAGGGTTGATGAAAGAGTATTGGGATAGTTTGGACACATGGAAAGAATGAGCAAAGAAAGATTAGTAAAAGAGGTGTGGAAGACAGAGGTGGAAAGAGTGAACATGAGGGGACAACTAAGGATGAGATGGATAGATGGGGTAAAAGGGGCATTGAGAAAGAGGGGAATGTCTGTTGAGGAAGGAAGAGAGAGGACA
Source organism: Oratosquilla oratoria (assembly GCF_046742065.1). NCBI lineage: Eukaryota > Metazoa > Arthropoda > Malacostraca > Stomatopoda > Squillidae > Oratosquilla > Oratosquilla oratoria. Next base: position 81,806,402 of record NC_134782.1, on the reverse strand, counting down.
GAAGATATGGGTGAGTGGAGAATGGTTGTGTATAGATGATGGATGGAAGGGAGTATGTGTGAATGATATTTTGACGTAGCCTGAAGGGATTTCTCCCCATCTTCTCTTTTCTGCATGAAGGGATGGAGAGGGGGGTCACCAATTAAACAAAGTGGCCTTGCTGTGGACGTGCTGTGTCTTGCTGCATTGTTTCTGATCCATGGCAGTGGGCAAAATGCAAAGATGACCCATCATCCAGGAGGAACCAATGGGAAGGGAGGGGGGTGAGTGGGAGTAGAGTATGTGGGGATGGAAAGGGTGGGAGTGGATTTTATGCCTTTGTTTTTGGCTACCTCCCTTGTACATGGGGTATCTTGTCAAAAATAATAATAATAATAAAAAAAAATCAATCATTCAATCAATACATTGCATCGGACCTCACTTACAAGAGACTCACAGCTCCCTGGTAACCAGCAATTACAGCCAGACAGGAACAGAGGTCACTCAGGGAAAAAGTATTGTGTTGTTATTTCAAGGTAGTTAGTGTCAAGATGAGGTGGTCAGTGTTCCCTGAATGATGGTTACTTCCAGGGCAGGCTGATTCTGTGGCCAAACCCATTTTATGCTGGATGGTGTCCTGAACACAAGTATACTAGTGTGGTTCTTGCTTCTCTCAAGAGGAATTTTTCTATGGAGCTGATATCAGTAGGGTTATTGAGTTTGGTGGACTGTCTTGCAGAGCTTGTTTACCTGGTGTAAATCTGTTTTTGTGTGGATGTATTGTATGGTGCATGTGTTAGGTTGTTGTATATGTTTGAGCACTAAGCTGCTGATGTGGTTCTTTTATGTTCAGCTGATTGTGCTTATGTGGTGTAATGAGATGGGTGAGTGGTGGTTGAGGTCCAGCATACAACTTACCTGTATCATTTTCATGATACCCTAAGGAGAAATTTTTTGTTTGAGTGTAGGTGTTCTATTGGGATGGTTTTAGTGCATCCTATTACTATTCTTGCTGATTCATTTTGTATAGCTTATAGTGTTTATTTTGCTAATTGCTGGGAACCAAAATGTAGAAGCATAGTTAAAAATGGATCTTAAAAAATGGTTGTAGACAGTAATAAGAATTTATTTTTCTTTTCCAAAGCTTGTGATTTTAATCTATTTTAAAAGGTTTATTTTCTTGTTGATTTTCACTGTCACATCTTGATGTGCAGGCTGAAGATCATGTATCAAGAATGATGCCTAGAATTTTAGGATTTGGCTGTTTAATTTCACTTTTTATTTTTTCATTTTTTTTTATTGATAGTTATTTGAAGTGAGCATTGTTACCAAGAATTTCTGGAATAAGGGTTCCATGCTATGATTTCTGAGCTATTGTTCTAAGTTGCCTAAGTAAGCTCCAGTGTTCTTAACCACTTCAGTATGAGTCAAATTCTTGTGTGCAGCATCGGCTGCCATATGAACAATGCATCACACTACTCACATTATAGAATATACAGCCACTACAGTATTTCTCATTCTCTTTTACTCTGAGTAATAATAAACACAGAAAACATGATCAAACCAGTTCACAGAATCCGGGGCTAACTCATGTACAACTACAAAAAAATATATATATATAAGATGCCAATGCTGGCATCCTCATGTACCCACTTGTGCCTCATGATGCCTGCATAGGGGTCATCGTACCAAATTGTTATTAATGTCAGGTCATCTGTGTAGGTGAGTGCTTTGGTGTTATGTTCTAGATCTAGTTTTGAGAGACCCCTTGTGAGGAGATTAAATAGCATATGTGAGAGTATTGCTCCTTGTGGGACTCCAATGTACAGACTTATCGTCTTAGAAATGCTAATGTTTTGGGTTATTCTGAACTGTCTACCAACTAAGAAGTTAGCCATTTCTTGTCATTATTATGAATATGGCATTATAATATTCTATAATAGTTTATCTGGGAGCTTTAACAAATGCTTTGTTTATGTCAATAGCTACCACAAGCATTCTTTCTGGTTGGGCTTCCCTTACTACATCCCTCCAGCACATGCTAGGTCATGTATGTGAGCAACATGCAGATGGAGTGGCCTTCTTTAAATCCATGCTAGTTTGCAGAGGTGGATAGTTTAGTTGCATTTCTTTCTGCTACTAACCTTGGATATGGTGGTTTGTGTTGGAGAGTGTAGTGCATATGAGTTGAAACCAACAGTGGCATCTTGCATTTGATGGATTTGTGTGAAAAGTTTATTGGTTTTGTAAATGTTTGGCATGTGCATGGACCTGGGTTGGTTTTACCTCATTATATGTAAAAAATACATATACCAAAGACTCTTTTCTCCCTTACACGGGAGGTAGCCTGAAAAGAAGTGGTAAAGTAAATAGTGAGTTTCTGGGCCTGATCCGGAGACTTGCTACGAGTCCCTCAGGGCTGCCCCTTCTTGTGAAGGTAATGAATGAGTGCTGGTTTGCAGTCTGGTGCTAGCTTTTGGTTGACTGAAAATTGGTGACTTTCTATCCACCTTCTTCCTAACCAATAACAGAGGAGAAAGATTTGGAGGTGTTGATAAAACAGCCTATCACTTGACAAGCATAGCATGATTGTGAGAGAGACATATGGACTGCTATATGGATGAGATGATGAAATCACTCATACAAAACCTGAACTGTCCAAGACTGGAGTGTACATCAGCGGTATAATCCCCTCAGAGTGAAGGACATAAGCAAGATCAAGAGAATACAAAGGGCATTTGGTTGCATTTATGAATTTCTTCCATTTGGCTTTTTCAAAGAATTCCACAAATCTAAGAAGTAGATCTTCCAAAAGTTGAGTTTGCCTAACCCTCATTACTTGGCTCTAGTGCATGGTCATGTTTTCCAAAAGGCCTAGAAAATATTTTGGGGGTCTAATAATGTTTTGTTCCTTGGTAAGCGGTAAGTCTCATCTCAGTGTCATCTCTTAGTCTAGTCATGTTTTTTTACCTGTTGGGCCATTATATCCAGTGCAATATCTAACAGTATAATTCCTTGGGAATTTTCATTTTCACATACTTCCCATTACTCTCAATTGATTATTGTGCAATTAAAGACTACCAAAATGTGTCTGACAACATTCCCTGGTAATCAGCTTCAATCCAAGACTGTCTTGGTGTGTGCGTGTGTGGGAGGGGGGGGGGGAATGTACTGTATGCTTTTGTACACCAGCCTGTTCCATTGCTATCTTTAGACACTTCTTCCATGTCATGATAATGTTTTTGTCCTGTTTTTCAGTATATTCTGGACTAAACAGATACCAAAACAGTGAATTTGCCAAAACAATGTTTTTTTTTCTAGTGCTGTTTTTGTATAGCTACAAGCATTGGGTAATCAATACACTATGTTTTTGTATACCGGTATTTATTTATAGGAAATAGGATGCCTAGAAAGGCTTTGGAGGGTAACTTCCAAAGGCAGGTACCCTGTGGGAAGACTATACATGAAATGGGAAGATGAGGTTAAAAAGGCAGTTGCATCTCAGGGAAAAGACTCACAAATGTGGAGAGAGATGGTACAAGACAGATGAAGATGGTGTAAATTGACTAGAGTAAAGATGGGTCCACAGATGGCCCAAAAGCCACCAGAGTAAAAGTAAGAAAAATATAATTTTAACATATTCATGATGTTTTGCCATCTGCAGGAATTGTCGACACATAATTCCTGAAGATGGCAAAGTTATGTCTTGCTGCATTGTGTTTGACACAGAGCAGTTGGCAGATGCAGGAATGTCCCATCATATATAGGAAGATGAGATGGGAGGGGTGAAAAGGATGGTGGGAGTGAAATGGGTGGGAATGGGTACATGCCTCTGACTCAGCTACCTCCCTTATAAGGGGGCAAAAGCTCTGGGTATATAGATAGATAAGAATTGTGAAAAAATATGCATCCAATTTTCTAGATAGAGATGTGAATTGAAAAATATATATACAATATAGCACCAAGTAAAATAAAAAAGTGAATCTGTTAAAGGTGGAGTAACTTTGTCCAGTTATGGTATATGGTTAAGCTTATTCAACTAGTGTTCATAAAGAATAATCTTAAAGTATTGTGTTCTTGGGCCCAGCCCCAAGCTTGGTAGATGTTTCAAAGCCTTAGCTCCTAGCTAAGGTGAGAGATATAAGAGGGGGAGAAGGATCAAGGGAATACAGCTTCATGATTGTTGCTTTAGTGTAGTTTCCTGATAGTTAGGTTGGGTTAGGTAGGTTCAGTTAGAGTAGGTAAAGCTGACCTACTGTTAATGTTAAAATAAATTGAAACCCCTTAACAACCCATCAACTTCTATGTAAGTTAGGCAGGGTTCCTCAAGGGTCAGTGCTGTCACCATGGCCAGATTTATATGAAGGGAAAGGGGATTTTTTTCTTGGCCCCCAGCCCTGCCAAAGGGGTCCTCAGACTTTATTGTTAACATTTTAATTAAAAATAATATTTTATTACTAAAGGTGCTTAGGTACCCCCTAGGTCCCTTTAAAGGTTGGTGTCCCATTTCTACATTTGAATACCTAAACTGGGAACTAAGGAAAAATGTGTTAATCTAAAAATAAAATTATAATAATCTATACCATAACACAAAAATGTAGGAAGACTATTGGGGTCATTTGAATCTGACAATAGTTTTCAAGCAGCACCGATTCTTTTTTTTTTCAGATAAACATATACATAACTTTAACAGTAATGCGATCTAGCATTTTTAATTTCAAATAATTTCATTTCAATGTTTGAGGGTCCACGAACCTGAATTGCCCCGGGACCCCGACGACTTTTACTCCGGTCTAGGCTGTTCTTGCAGTTCGCGATATTTAAACAGTAAATGATAACCTGATATTGTAGTGAAAGGTTGCCTCTAAATGCATGCGATAATAGGATAATCAGGAATCGGTACAAAATTTCATGAGCGATCTTTAATTATAAGATGTTTGACTGAGACAAAGGTATGATGGACGATTAGAGTCATGTGGGAACTGAATATACTTGTACAGCTGTGGATGAAATAGTGAAGGTGAATGTCGGACAAAACCCCAGCGGACAATACCCCAGTAGAGGTAGGACAAAACCCCAGCAGATTTAGATTGACACAGCTTTGTTACTATATGAAAAATATATATTTAGATAATATACATGGCATTTGATTCTTTGAATTAAAAAAAAAAAAAAATTAAATTTACAAATAAAATAAATTTATTGTAAGCTGAGTTAATATAAAGTCACTAACTGCTTATGTTATTCCATTTAAGTATATTTTTGTTAGAAACACATATAGGCCTAAGTAAGCCTTTCTAATTTAAGAACAGTCGAAGAGTAAAAATATCATATGATTCATTGAATTTTTTTTTTACAAGTAATATAAATTAGTAAATTCGTTATTCTTCCATTATCCACTCAATAGTATAGAGTTAGTACATGTATTGTGTATTATTGTATGTTTACATTCAAAAGAATACTTAAGAAATTATTTTGCACTTTTATCATAAACACTGCTATTCACAACAATATATTTTGACTTCAGCTCACATTTCTAATATGTATTGTGTATTTAGATGAAAGAATAATCAATTAGTAAATTAGTTTACCCTCATCATACTTTGATCTCCAGAACAATAATAATAAAAATTAAAATTAGTATTGCATCTTGACTTCAGCTCACATTTCTAGTATGTATTGTGAGTTTAGATTAAGGGATAATTAATCGATAAATTAGTTTGCCCTTACTTTGATGTTCAGAACAATATAAATTAGTATTGCGTCTTGACTTCAGCTCACATTTCTAGGGTCTAGTATGTATTGTGTGTGTGTTTAGATTAATCTAAAGAATAATTAGTAAATTAGTTTGCCTTCATACTTTGATCTCTAAGACCATATAAATTACCACCCATTGACTATTCGCTAAGGTTTGCCCTTACTTTGATCTTTAGAACAATATAAATTTTCAATCTTGACTGGGTGTAGGACAGTTGCTCACCGAATAGTTTCTCACCGGACAATCGCTCACCGGAGAAGTGACAAATAGGACACTTGCTCACCAAAGATTTTTTTTACTTTTCTTGAATTAATAACAAACGAAATGCAGGATTTTTTTTTAGTTATATTTAGGTTTATTACAGCAATAACACACAAACAATATCCAAACTTTCATATTTTAGTTTTTAATAATGATAAAATTCAATACAAATTTCTCCCATCAATATATAGTAATGATCTTTTACCGGTCCAATTGACATGCAACTTGGCATGTGAAGATTTTCATAAAGCCCGATTCTTCAAAAGCAAACAAATATTCACTGATTCAAACGCAAATTTGGTTATCAACCTCGGCATATTAGTTTTCCGAGTGAAAATATCAAGGTAAGGCATCAATAAAATATTATTTTAATGTAAGATTATTTTTTAACTATTTTCTCCCGTTTATGAGCAGCTCAAGATCGTTAGGTATTATACACTTGGTGATTTGTTGACCCAGAAACCTTCACATGCCTAGTTGCATGTCAATTGGGCCAGTGGTTTGAATTTTATTGATTATTTCTAAATTGACAACAGTTGCCATGGCAACATGATGGGTGTTAGTAAGAATGTTATAAGAAGAAGGTCCTGCAATGTTAATGACATGCTTAGGTGATCTGTTGACCCATAAAACCTTCACATGCCAAGTTGCATGTCAATTGGGCCAGCGGTTTGGATTTTATTGATTATTTCTAAATTAACAACCTATAATGTTGCCATGGCATCTGTTTTCAATTAAAAATAATCAATAAAATCCAAACCACTGGTCCAATTGACATGCAACTTGGTTGATTGATTGATTTATGGATTTTTTTGGCATGAAGGCCAAACGCCGGAGCCGGTAGGCCATTCAGCGCACATGCAACTTGGCATGTAAAGATTTTTGGGTCATTTCTTGACCAAGTGTATATTACCCAACGATCTTGAGCTGCTCATATACGGGAGAAAATAGGTTAAAAAAGAGTTGTCTTACATTACAATAGTATATTATTGATGTCTTACCTTAATATTTTCACTCGGAAAACTAATTTGCCAAGGTTGATAACCAAATTTGCGTTTGAATCGGTGAATATTTATTTGCTTTTGAAGAATCGGACATACACTTGCACAACAAGATAATTTGAATATCCTGCGCATACGCTGAACGCTCAAAGCATTCAAACTAAGCCAAAGAAAATCCAACAGGTCGCATGGCACATTGGTATTCAGAAACTTGTAGGCTACAGTCATCCCTCTAAAATATGAAAGTTTGGATATTGTTTGTATATTATTGCTGTAATAAACCTAAATACAACTAAAAAATCCTGTATATTGTTTGTTATCAAGTTCAAGAAAAGTAAAAATAAATCTTTGGTGAACAAGTGTCCTATTTGTCACTTGTCCGGTGAGCAATTACCCAGTGAGCAACTGTCCGTACCCGATCTTGACTATGTATCGTATCACCCTATATTCGTGAACGGTCAACTCGTCCCCGGTCAACTGGTCCCGAAAACTGCTCCCCCAGGACAACTCGTCCTCAAGAAATAGGACAACTCGTCCGCGATTTTTTCAACAAATACCATAATAAATAATACGCAGATATTATATATTACTTTAGCTAAAGTAATATATAATATACAACTCGTCCCCGATTTTTTTTTAAAAAATACCATAATAAATAATACACAGGTAATACATAGTTATTATATATAATAAATAATACACAGATAATACGCAGTTATTATATATTACTTTAACAAGAATCAAAATACCATAATATATTTCTGAGATTCTTGAAGTAATATAAATGTATTTTATGTTTTGTAATACACAACTATCATATAATACTTTAACTAAAGTAATATATAATATACAACTCGTCCTCGATTTTTTTCAACAAATACCATAATAGATAATACACAGGTCACAGTTATTATACATTACTTTAGCAAGAATCAAAATGCCATAATATTAATACATTTTTGAATCTTAAAGTAATATAAATGTATTTATTGTTTTGTAATACAGTTATTATATATTACTTTAGCTAAAGTAATATATAATATACAACTCGTCCACGATTTTTTTTTTCTAAAAAAATACCATAATAAATAATACACAGGTAATACAGTTATTATATATTACTTTAGCAAGAATCAATATACCATTATATATTTTTGAGATTCTTGAAGTAATATAAATGTATATTTTCTTTTGTAATACACAGTTATTATATATTACTTTAGGTAAAGTAATATATAATATACAACTCGTCCCTGATTTTTTTTTAACAAATACCATGATAAATAATACACAGGTAATACTTGAAGTAATATAAATGCATAGAGCACATTACATAACTGGTGAAGCACAAATATGTTTTATTGGACTTCATCTTATGTTTAGTAAAAAAAAAAACACATTAAAAACATATATACGAACAATAGAGAACACATGTGGAAAGTTTTTAGAAATTTTATTTCGGGGACGAGTTGACCATCCAGTGTGTAATTCGGGGACGAGTTGTCATAGGGGAGCAGTTTTGGGGACCAGTTGACCGGGGACGAGTTGTCCTACATTCCCCTATATTACCCTATTATCATATCCAAAATAAATATATAATATCTGATAAATAGATATACATATGTTTGAGAATGTGGAAAAATATCCTACAAGACGTTGGAAAATGCCCAGTTGGAAAATATCATGTGTGAAAATGTCCATGTGGGAAAATGTCCGTATACCGATTTTAATACCAGTAAAAAGTAACTTGGTAGTATCTCTTCTTGTTAGTTTGGGGTGAATTCACACCCACCATAATGACATTTTAATGAGGTGTGAATACAAGGGTGTTAATAAGCTCAACAAATGACAGCTGGGACACCGCTCATCTGACAGTCAACATTTGAATAGTGACCTCAGATGTGTGTGAATGATATGGGTATATAAACTAGTATCATATTGGAAAATGTCCATGTGGGAAAATGTCCGTATACCGTAGTCACATATGGACGATTTGTCTCCCTTTTTTGAAAACAGGAACAACGTTTGTCTGCCTCCAAGCAATAGGGACAAATCTAATGTCTACCGACTTATTAAATATTTCTGATAACTGGTCGCAGACTTCAAATTTACACTCTTTAAGCACTCTCGGAATAAATGCTCTAAACCGGGGTATTTTGCAGCTTTCCGTCTTTCAATCTGTTACCTATTTCTACCTTGATAATGTTTATATTAGATAGTCTGCTTTCTCCGTCCACACTGAAAATCTGATCGCAGTCAGGTACCTTATCTAACATCTTAGTAAAAACTAAGAGAAAATAATTGTTAAACGCCTCACTCATTTTGTTCTCCGATTCTATCATGACATTTTCATCGTTTTTAGTTGGGCCTATCCTTTCCCTGTTTTTTGTTCTGTAGAGATGAAAGAAGCCCTTTGGGTTGGATCTCACTTGTCTGGCAACCTTAGTTTCGTAGTTATGTTTCGCTCTGCTCGTGTTCTATTTAACCAGCCTTGCCATATCATTATATTTGGATCTGAGATGTGTTCCCCGATTTTTATTCTGGCGTAAATTCCCCTTTTCATTCTGATCTCATATTTCAGCCTGTTCGTCATCCATTTAGAAATATTACTATTTTTCCGTATTGACTTCAGGGGTATATATTTATTTTGTGCATTTAGAATCAAAGCCGTTAGGTTACTTTACATTTAACCAAATCTCTAACCGGGCTGTTGACTACGCGCTTGTCAGTGACCTGACTCTAGTTACGCATATTATCCTCCGTGACCTTACTCCTGACTGCGCTAGTAACGTCCGGACTGATCTTGTGACAGGCCCCTGGGTTGGTATTGTAACCAATTGTCTTAAATACCTTCTAATCTTATAGAAATTGGCTCTCTTAAATTCCGGTACTAAAACGTTATTCGTACTATTTAATTATTCCCATATGATACTAAATCTTATTTTTTTAAGATCGCTAGAGCCTAGACTATCTGCCACTTTTACGTTTCTCGATAGGTGCTCATTATTAGTTAATTCCAGAGTATTCTCTCCCTTCGGTAATAATTTGTTTTTATGAAACAAGCCCCTGCGGCGCACCTCGCTTCGCTCGCGGGGGGCTACGCCCCACCTTCAAACAAAGGCTATAAAATAAACAACTGTAAATTATTCACCTCTTTTATTTTCGTCATTTTTGTTTTTTAGAAGAATATTTTTATTTATACTTACGCCCACGTGTTTTTAGTCTATATTTTGGTGGAGTACCGTAGATCCGCTCGAGTCCCAAAGATCCGCTCAAGTCCCAAAGATCCGCTCAAGTCCCAAAGATCCGCTTGAGTCCCGCGACCGCGCATATGCGATTTATACCCTTACAGGGATGGCCCGTGTCACGGAGTCCGTCATTGTAATCTTTTTGCCGGATCCCCGTTCAAATCGGTTAGGGACGTCGTGACATTGAAACATTTTGGAGAATTTTATTTTTTCGTCCCGCTCTCAGCCAATCAGCCGTCTCCGTTGCCGTGGCGTCACCGCTCTCGGCCAATCAGTTGTCTCCGTTGACGTGACGTCATCACTCTCAGCCAATCAGCGAGTTGAAACTCACCCAGGAATTTGCAAAGAATATTTTTAGGACAAAGTGTCACCGAAATACCACCTTTCCCCGACGTCCACAGCGTTTTTTATGAAGAACAACAAAAATTTACGATGAAATGACTTCATTGATTCCTTGATGGAGAAATCCTTGCAAGTTTGATATAACGTTGGAAATTTAGCGGCATGTTCTCGTTTTAAAAACACAACTTACTTTTTGTTTTTCGACAGGTGCTGTTTTATTTTTTCGTTTCTGTAACCCATTTCCAAAAATGGTGGTTTCTTCGTTTCATTACTGCTGAAGTTTCAGGCATCTTTCACAGGTTGAATGTACACGTGCCCTTGATATCACGTCGGGCCCTGCCAAAAAAATCGAATAGACCTTTACTCTCGGACAGGGGTCAGCGTGTCCGCATTCTGCCGGGTTCTGACGGATTGGGAAAACCGATCGGGTCACAGATTTTTAGTAATAGAGATTATCCTGCACCACATTTAAGAAATTTTGCGCTTCCTGTTCTTCTACTAAATTTTCCCAGTCAATGTTTCTATAATTAAAATTTCCGATCACAAATTTTTTGAACTGGGACACCCTGTGAATTTCATGAATCGGGGATCAGTCTACTCAATGCTAAGGTTGGGAGGTCTATATAGGACTACAATGATATATTTCTTGTTTTTACCTATAATCTCCACCCAAATAGCTTTTGTACTTTCCTCTTCCTTAATCAAATTGTTGATAACACAATTTATTCTATCTTTAACGAAAGGGGATCAGTCTGCTCAATGCTAAGGTTGGGAGGTCTATATAGGACTACAATGATATATTTCTTGTTATTACCTATAATCTCCACCCAAATAGCTTTCTTACTTTCCTCTTCCTTAATCAAATTGTTGATAACACAATTTATTCTATCTTTAACGAAAGGGGATCAGTCTGCTCAATGCTAAGGTTGGGAGGTCTATATTGGACTACAATGATACATTTCTTGTTATTATCTGTAATCTCCACCCAAATAGCTTCCGTACTTTCCTCTTCCTTAATCAAATTGTTGTTAACACAATTTATTCTATCTTAAACGAAAGGTGCTACTCCTCCCCATTCTTGTGAAAAAGCTTATATCCTTCTATCTCGGTTTTCGGGAGGAAATGTCTATTAGTCATATTGATCTAGGATTCAGTAATGTTTATTAGATTAAATATCTTTACACATGCTTTACCTTGCAGCAAATAAATTCTATTTACTACGCTTCTGCTGTTTACGAATGTAGGACAAAACCCCAGTGCTCCAAACGGACAAACCCCAGCAGATTTAGTTTTGACACAACTTTGGTACTATATGGAAAATATATGGCACTTTTCAACTGAGTTTAATGTCATGAAAAAGTAATTAGCAGTGGCCCTTATTGTTATTTTGGAGTGAACTCACACCTTCCACCTTAGTGACACTTTAATGACAGGTAGAAAATAATAATACTATGAAGATGCCCCAATGTAATGTGTACTGTACTTAAAATGAGCATTTAAGAAAATGATAAATAGCATAATTTTTGGTCCAGTTTATTGATATGCATTCAATTAGTAATTTACATAGAGTTTCATTTCAGGTCTTGTTGTGACCAGATGCTGGGTTTTTCAATCTACTTAAAACGAATGCTATGTCCAACACGGTATCCGGACATTTGGGCACAGGACATTTAGGTACAAGACATTTGGGAATACGACATTTGGTCACAAAGTACTGGGTGCGACATTTGAGCACAGCATAATTCGTGCTGTATATTATGATCCCAAACCAAGAAAAAAAAAGAATAAATAAAAGATTATTCTGTTGAACAACAGGCATGAAAAATTTAAATCAGGCATGAATAATTTATATTAGTTGGGTTTTACTAAGACACGTGACGAATACAAAAAGATGATAAATAAATTAGTTTCCTGCCATAAACTTTCAGACATATATATGAGAATAAGAAAGGAAAAAAACCTGAAAATATATAATAATGAAATGAAAATAATCCAAATAACTAAAATGTTGCAAAAAATTTATGGGTAAGTGAGCAAAGAATAAATGATTTTATACGAATAACAATTTATTTTTTGATAGTTTCACATAACCAAGACAAAGAGCAATGAAGGACTTCTATCAGTTTTACAATTATAAAGGGCACACAGAAGGGTTTCGCCCGAACTTTATGCTTTTCCATAGGTGTGTGTAGGGACTTCGTCTTTTGGTGAGGTATCTTGTCAGAACCATGCCAGAGACACAACCATGACAGCAACCCCATGGAGGTGGAAGCAGCTAAAGCAAAAGCCAAACTGAAGGAGCAATCTACCCAGAGAAAAGACCCTCCAAAACGTGCTGTTCACAGAGGCCCTTGCAAACATGCCTGATGGGAAAGGAAGCTACTGTCAAGCGTTTTGTTCAACGGCAGCGAACAAGGCAAACTCCAATGGAACCAGCGAGTATTGAAGATCTGATCATTGATGGCGAGTGGGCTGAAACAGCAAGCGATTCACCACAGAGGTTCCTGATCCACGACAATGGCCAGAATGCTGACTCAAGGATCATCGTGTTTGCATCCCCTACAGCCCTGAGAACCCTAGCCCATGCAGATACCTGGATGATGGATGGCAACTTTTCAATGGCACCACGTCATTTCCTCCAACTCTACATCAGGGTACCGCTTGATAACACCGCAGTGACAACAGTGTATGCGCATCTTCAAAGAAAATCACAGGAAACCTATCAAGATCTTATTCAGATAGTGTTGGACCACTGCGCCAGACAGGACCTTTATCCAGATCCGACCACTGTCCTATGCGACTTCGAACAAGCAGTTATCAGTGCTGTAAGGGTTGTCCTTGGTGAGCACGTTCAAGTTCGTGGGTGCTTTTTCCATTTGACCCAGAGTACATGGCGAAAAATACAAGAACTTGGTCTTGTGCAGCTGTATAGCAAAAATGAAGATATGAAACTCTTTTGTGGGATGCTGGATGCGCTCGCTCTTCTGCCACTCTGTGATGTTGAGGATAGGTTTCGGTGGCTGAAGAACCATATACCCGATGGTGCTGAGCCACTTGTCGAGTACTTCGACAGGACGTATGTGACAGGTACGTTCCGGCGGGCCCAAGCGATCCCAGGTCAGACTGGTATACGGATGAGAAGAATACCACCACTGTTCGCTCCACATCTCTGGAATGTGCACGAGGCCACACTAAACGATGAGCCACGTACCAACAACTTCTGCGAGGCATGGAATAACAGATTCTCCAACTTGGTTGGCCACAACCACCCATCTGTGTGGAAGCTTATAGAGGCACTCAAGAAGGACGAATGCTCTGTATCAGTGACAATACAGCAGGATGCCAGAGGACAGCCACCTATGAAACGTATGCGTAAAGTCTACACTGATCTTCAGCAGAGATTGAAGACCTTGTGCCAGGCTAGAACTTCTGGAGCCAAAACAGTTGAAGAGTGCCTGAGAGGTGCCGGCCACAACATCCGCTGGAAACCTGTGAACAATGTTGATGAACCAGAAATCTGAAGATCTGTGGTCTCCAAATCCTCATGGATGAATAAAGTTTTGTTTGAAATAAAATACTCATTTTATTGCTAGACTTAGTAACTTTCTTGATACAAAATATTATTTCATTGATAGGCATAGCATGCATTTATAAAGACATGACAGTGATGAATAAACTTTAGTTTGAAAAAGTACTCATTTTAATGCCCGACTTGGTACTTTCTTGATAGACAAATACAATATTTTATTGATAGGCATAACATAGATTTATAAAGACATCGTGACAAACTTGGCTATTAATTTACAATTTCAACTTTTTTGCTGTACGAAAGCAGTGATGTAATCTCTTGAGCCTCTGGGTTACTCAAGTGAAACAGCAGAGTGAATTAATAAAGCTCAGTTGTTGAAAAAACTAATTTGTTTGATTGTTACTATGACGATTTCATATTGTGCCCAAATGTCGTACCTACAACTTTGTGCCCAAATGTCTTGTGCCCATATGTCTTATGTCCAGTGTCCAAATGTCCTGTGCCCAAATGTCGTGGATTCGTCCAAACCATCTAGGAAATCCTGTACATCTTTTTTTAGATCTCGACGGTCTTGGCACAAGTTCTTCAGGCGCAAGTTGAAGATCTTAAATTTGAACTTTTGTCTTTTCTCTTGACGTTCGCTAATCTGATCCTGAAGTAATGTGGTCATTACAACAGCATGATCTTGTTGGAATCCCTCTATCAAGGTCCAAATGCTGGGGTGTTTGTGTCCAATTAGTTCCCTGAAGGAATTGTTCCATCCTTCACATATATTAGTCCTGTCGCCCCCTTCCAATGTAGCTTTGTTTACATTCCACATTTCTGGAGGAAAGACAGGAGGACGGTGACGCAGATGCAGGGTCAGGCATGATGTCACCACCAATGCATGTGTGACACATAGAAACAGGGAAAACCATCTTATGGACTGGAAGAATGCAGAGCTGCTGATATGAGAACCAGACAAGATCCGCAGGAAGTGTTTAGAAGCAGCGATCATTCAAGGAACGAACACTATTGAACAAAATAGGGGCATGTTCAACATCTCACCCCACATAATCCCCCTAATACCCATGACCAACAAAAATTTAAATTTAAACCACCCTTTGTGAACATTTTGCCCGCGGACGTTTGGGCCAGCATTCTCAACTTTTCCCAGTGTTCAATCACCCCTCTCCTCCTCCTCCTCTTCCTTCCCCCCCCCCTACTTCTTTTCTCTCCCCCTTCCCTCCTTTCCCCTTATTTAATCTCAAGCATATATATATCTCAACTTGTACTTGAAAAACTGCAATAATAAAGGCTCCCTCCTCATATGGTGTTTAACTCGTCATACATACATACATATACATATACCAAGGCTTTTTCCCCTTACAAGGGAGGTAGCTAAGAAGGGGAAAGGCATAAAATAATTTCCACCCATTCCATCCCTGAATACACTCCACACCCCTCCACCCTCCCTCTTATCTAAGCACCTCCTGAATGACGGGTCATCCCTGCACCTTGTCCACTGCCCTGGGTCAGAAGCAGTGTCGCAAGACACAGCACATCCACAGCAAGGCCGCTTCATTAAATCGGCGACCCCCCTCTCCGTCCCCCCATTGCATAAAATGAGAGGACGGGGAGAAATCCCTTCGGGCTGCGTCAAATTTTGCTCACACATACTACCTCACCCACACCCCCCCAACCATTCTACCTCATGCAATCACAACATCATCCATATACAACCATTCTCCATTCACCCTTATCTTCTGTCCTCTCCCGTCTTCCTCAACAGACATTCCCCTCTTCCCCAAAGCCCCCTTCACCCCATCCATCCACCTCATCCTAGGACGTCCCCTCATGTTCACTCCCTCCACATCTGCCTTCCATACCTCTTATACTAGTCTTTCTTCACTCATTCTTTCCATGTGTCCAAACCATCCTAATACTCTTTCATCAACCCTATCTCCCAGCTCATTTTCCACCCCTGTTCTCCTCCTCACCTCCTCATTTCTCACTCTATCTAGCCTAGTAACCCCCATCATACTTCTCAGACACCTCATCTCAAACACATTCAAACTCCTTCTCTCTTCGTCTCTTATGTTCCATGTTTCTGCCCCATACAGTACTGTTGGCACAATCACTCCTTCATACAATCTCCTCTTAACATCCATTCCCAAATGTCTGTACCTCATTACACTTTTTAATACACCAAGGCATTTACTCGCTTCTCTCAATCTACATTCTACCTCCACCTTTTCCTGCCACATTTGCACCCAAGTATCTAAAACTATCCACTTCCTCCAGTCGCTCTCCCTTAATACTCGTTTCCAGTCTACTGCCACTTTCACTCCATGTACATCTCATCACCTTACTTTTACCCACATTTATCTTTAGCTTTCTTCTATCACATACTATCCCAAACTCTGCCACCAACTTCCTCAATCCCTCCTCCGATCCTGCCACAAGCGCAGTGTCGTCCGCAAACAACAGCTGGCTCACCTCCCACTTTTCTCCATTTTCTTTAACCATCTCCAATCCCTTGCCCACTACCCTTGCATTTACCTCTCACACCATGTTTACGTTGAACAGCCAGGGTGACATAACGCATCCTTGACGAAGTCCCATCTTTACCTCGAACCACTCACTCTCTCCATTTCCAATCCTGACACAAGCTCTACTACTCTCATAAAAACTCTTGACAGCTCCCAGAAGCTTTCCTCCTATCCCGTATATCTGCATAACCTCCCACAGTGCCTTCCTGTCTACCCTATCATAAGCCTTTTCCAGATCCATAAAAGCCCAAAAAACATCCTTCCCCTTTCCTATAGCTTTCTCACATATCTGTCTTACCACAAAGATCTGATCTACACAACCTCTACCTGTCCTAAATCCACACTGTTCCTCACCAATTACTCCTTTTGTTCCTCTCCTAATCCTCTCAGTCAAGATCCTCCCATAAGCCTTCCCAACTACACTTAACAAGCTAATCCCTCTAAAACTACTACATTCACACTTGTCCCCTTTTCCTTTGTAAAGAGGAACTATACAGGCACTCCTCCAGTCCTCCGGCACTCTACCCTCTCTCCAGCAAACATTAAATAACCTCACCAACCAGTCCACCATCACTGTACCTCCTTTTTCAGACATTCCGCATGGCATCCATCCAGACCAGGTGCCTTACCTGCTTTCATCATCTTAACAACTGCCTTCACCTCATCCTTCCTTATTTCTCCTCCATTCTCCTCACTCCTCACTCTCATTTTCTTCGTATTTCCCACTGCAGCTATCTTTCCTTCCCTATCCTCCTTCACATTTAGGAACTCCTAAAATATTCTGCCCATCTTCCCCTTACTGCCTTCTCATCCATTATCATCTCTCCATCTACACCTTTTACCTTTTCTTCTCTACTTGATTTGCCTCCTCTTCCTCTCTTAATTTCTTTCCAAAACATCTTTTTAATACTTTCAAAATTTTCTGTCATACTCTTACCCCATTTCACATCTGCTCTCCTCCTTGCAACCTTTACCTTTTGCTTTACTTCTCTTTTCTTTTCTTTGTACCTCTCATATGACTCCCTCGTCCTATTTTGTAACCAATGTGTGAAAGCTCGCTTCTTCTCTTCTACAACCTTCTTTGTTTCCTCATCCCACCATTCACTACCCTTTTTTCTATTTCCCCCTGTCCTTCTTGTTCCACACACCATCCTTGCACACTTTATGACTCCCTCCTTGAACCATCCCCATTCCTCCTCCACACCCAGCTCTACTCTATCCTTTACTCCCTCCACTCCTCCTTCAGCTTCTTTCCGTACTCCTTCTCCTTTTCCTTCTCATTCAAAGAGTTCACTCTAAGCACCTCCCTACCTTTTGTCCCTTTCCTCTTCCTCCATCTATCCTCCACTCTCAACTTACCTTCCACCAAAAAATGATCTGATATTCCACCACCCTCTCCCCTTAGCACATGTACATCCTTAACTCTTCCTATCATAATCCTATTACAAAGGATTACAAAGGCGGAGCATGCCGACAGGAGACCTTTTGATCAATATCTAGGTCGGATGCGAAAAAAAATCATATTAATAATAAAATAAAAAATAAAATATATGTTAATGTAAATAACAAATAAAATACATAAATAAATGCATAGGTATATTTAAATAATAAACAAACAGGTAAATAGTAAATAATAATAAATTGACATATAACTAATGATAAATGAAAATCAGACATACAAATGATAACAAAACAAAAACAAATAATATAAGATAAATTATAATCATTACCTCATCTTACTTAGGTATTTATCTAAATGATTCTTAAAGCTTCGAACTGAACTACATTGCACTACCTGTGCAGGAAGTTTATTCCATTCATTAACTACACGGTTGGCAAAGTTGTTTCTACCTACTTCCAAATTGAATCTATTTCCGGGCAGTTTGAGACCATTGTTTCTTGTCTGATTCTCATTCAATGTAAAAATTTTGTCCCTTTTGATGTTGTCAATTCCCTCTAGAATCTTAAAGACCTGTATCAAGTCACCTCTGAGTCTACGCTTTTTTAGGGAAAACAGATTCATATGTTTTAGTCGATTTTCGTATGATTTATTTTTGATATTTGGAATCAGTTTTGTGGCTCGCCGTTGTACTTTTTCCAGTCTGTCAATGCCTTTAATGAGATTCGGTGACCATACGGAAACAGCATATTCCAAATGTGGACGAGCTAACGATTTATATAGCTTGTTAATAAGTGATGGACTTTTGAAATCAAAAGATCGCGCAATGAGTCCTAGAATCTTATTTGCTTTCTCAGAGGCTGAAATACACTGCTTGGATGATTTGAGGTCGTTACTGATAATTACGCCGAGATCTTTTTCACTATCCACTTTTGTTAAGGAATTTCCAAATAACTTGTAATCGTACTTACTGTTATTTTTACCTATGTGCATTACCTTGCATTTACTTGTGTTAAATTTCATTAGCCACTTACCACTAAATCCATTAGCGCTCTATCTACCACCCTTCCCTCCACCACCCTCTCCCATGTGTACTTATGCTTGACTTTCTTCCGAAACACTGTATTTGCTATCATCAACTCTCTTTCTAGACACATTTCCACCATCAACTCTCCACTACGATTCTTTCCTGGAACTCCACATTTCCCAACCACTCCATCGATTGGACCATTTCCTACCCTAGCATTAAGGTCTCCCAGTACAATTACATTTACATTTCTTCCTAAATCCTCTATCCAAAAGGCCTCCCTTTCTTCTACACTCTTCTCACTGCCAGGCCCATATCCACTTACAAAGACCCACATCTCCTTTCCCAGTTTCACCTTCATCCACATTATCCTTGAGGAGACCTCCTTCCACTCCACTACCCGTTTACCTATCTCTTCACTTACTAGAATAGCCACCCCTTCCCTCCCTCGCCCTCTCTTCACTCCTGATAACCTCCCACTTACACTCCCAAACTTACACTCACCCTTCCCTTTCAACTTAAGTTTCACTCAAAGCCAACACATCCATCTTTCTTCTCATAAACATACTACCTATCTCTTCCCTTTTACTCTCATCTATACCACATCCACGCACATTAAAAGACCCAAACCTTAGGGTGCTGGTCCGAGAACTTCCAGACCCTCTTATGCCTTCTCTTTTTTGTTTAGGAATGTCCCCTGTGGGGTACAAGGAGAAGGATGCTTAGTCCCAATCCCCGTCCCTTTCTTCTCGCCTCTTACGATCCAAGTGGGAATACTTGGTGGCAGTATTCTTTTCCCCCACCACAGGGAATTCCCCCATCATAGAAAAAGAATACTCAGAGAAATGGAACAGGACAGCAACAAGGGGTTGGTGGACAGCATAACGGAGGGACAGTCGTATTATAAAAGTGTCATAATTTCTCTATGAACAGAGTTTTCCTCTATCATAGACAAAATGATGTGTGACTCTGGTTCGTAGGGGCGCCCCATATAGACCCTAAAGCATCAACTGCATGCTACTTTGCCACAATAACAATCAGCCAATATACATACATACATATACCAAGGCTTTTTCCCCCTTACAAGGGGGGTAGCCAAAAAGAAAAAGGCATAAAATCATTCCCACCCATTCCATCCCTGAATACACTTCACCCCCCTCCACCCCCCCCCCTCTTATCTTAGCACCTCCTGAATGACGGGTCATCCCTGCACCTTGTCCACTGCCCTGGGTCAGAAGCAGTGTCGCAAGACACAGCACATCCACAGCAAGGCCGCTTCATTAAATCGGCGACCCCCCTCTCCGTCCCCCCATTGCATAAAATGAGAGGACGGGGAGAAATCCCTTCGGGCTGCGTCAAATTTTGCTCACACATACTACCTCATCCCCCATCCCCCCGCACATTCCACCTCATGCAATCACAACATCATCCATATACAACCATTCTCCATTCACCCCTGTCTTCTGTCCTCTCCCGTCCTTCCTCAACAGACATTCCCCTCTTCCCCAAAGCCCCCTTCACCCCATCCATCCACCTCATCCTAGGACGTCCCCTCATGTTCACTCCCCCACATCTGACTTCCACACCTCTTTTACTAGTCTTTCTTCACTCATTCTTTCCATGTGTCCAAACCATCCTAATACTCTTTCATCAACCCTATCTCCCAGCTCATTTTCCACCCCTGTTCTCCTCCTCACCTCCTCATTTCTCACTCTATCTAGCCTAGTAACCCCCATCATACTTCTCAGACACCTCATCTCAAACACATTCAAACTCCTTCTCTCTTCGTCTCTTATGTTCCATGTTTCTGCCCCATACAGTGCTGTTGGCACAATCACTCCTTCATACAGTCTCCTCTTAGCATCCATTCCCAAATGTCTATTCCTCATTACACTTTTTAATCCACCAAGGCATTTACTCGCCACCAAGGCATTTACCCTGCCACATTTGCACCCAAGTATCTAAAACTATCCACTTCCTCCAGTCGCTCTCCCTCAATGCTCACTTCCAGTCTACTGCCACTTTCACCCCTTGTACACCTCATCACCTTACTTTTACCCACATTTATCTTTAGCTTTCTTCTATCACATACTCTCCCAAACTCTGCCACCAACTTCCTCAATCCCTCCTCCGATCCTGCCACAAGCGCAGTGTCGTCCGCAAACAACAGCTGGTTCACCTCCCACTTTTCTCCATTTTCTTTAACCATCTCCAATCCCTTGCCCACTACCCTTGCATTTACCTCTCGCACCACCCCATCCATGTATAAGATGAACAGCCAGGGCGACATAACGCATCCTTGACGAAGTCCCACATTTACCTCGAACCACTCACTCTCCATTTCCAATCCTGACACAAGCTCTACTACTCTCATAAAAACTCTTGACAGCTCCCAGAAGCTTTCCTCCTATCCCGTATATCTGCATAACCTCCCACAGTGCCTTCCTGTCTACCCTATCATAAGCCTTTTCCAGATCCATAAAAGCCCAAAAAAACATCCTTCTCCTTTCCTGTAGCTTTCTCACATATCTGTCTTACCACAAAGATCTGATCTACACAACCTCTACCTGTCCTAAATCCACACTGTTCCTCACCAATTACTCCCTCTGTTCCTCTCCTAATCCTCTCAATCAAGATTCACACTTGTCCCCTTTTCCCTTGTAAAGAGGAACTATACAGGCACTCCTCCAGTCCTCCGGCACTCTACCCTCTCTCCAGCAAACATTAAATAACCTCACCAACCAGTCCACCATCCCTGTACCTCCCTTTTTCAGACATTCCGCATGGCATCCATCCAGACCAGGTGCCTTACCTGCTTTCATCATCTTAACAACTGCCTTCACCTCATCCTTCCTTATTTCTCCTCCATTCTCCTCATTCATCACTCTCATTTTCTTCGCACTTCCCACTGCAGCAATCTTTCCTTCCCTATCCTCCTTCACATTTAGGAACTCCTAAAATATTCTGCCCATCTTCCCCTTACTGCCTTCTCTTCCATTATCATCTCTCCATGTGCACCTTTTACCTTTTCTTCTCTACTTGATTCGCCTCCTCTTCCTTTCTTAATTTCTTTCCAAAACATCTTTTTATTACACCACCCTGTGGTGGGGGAAAAGAATACTGCCACCAAGTATTCCCACTTGGATCGTAAGAGGCGAGAAGAAAGGGACGGGGATTGGGACTAGGCATCCTTCTCCTTGTAGCCCCACAGGGGAAATTCCTAAAAGAAAAAAAAAAGAAGGCATAAGAGGGGCTGGAAATCCTCGGACCAGCACCCTAAGGTTTGGGTCTTTTAATGTGTGTGGATGTGGTACAGATGAGAGTAAAAGGGAAGAGATAGGTAGTATGTTTGTGAGAAGAAAGATGGATGTGTTGGCTTTGAGTGAAACTAAGTTGAAAGGGAAGGGTGAGTGTAAGTTTGGGAGTGTAAGTGGGAGGTTATCAGGAGTGAAGAGAGGGCGAGGGAGGGAAGGGGTGGCTATTCTAGTAAGTGCAGAGATAGGTAAACGGGTAGTGGAGTGGAAGGAGGTTTCCTCAAGGATAATGTGGATGAAGGTGAAACTGGGAAAGGAGATGTGGGTCTTTGTAAGTGGATATGGGCCTGGCAGTGAGAAGAGTGTAGAAGAAAGGGAGGCCTTGGGAAGAAATGTCAATGTGATAGTACTGGGAGACCTTAATGCTAGGGTGGGAAATGGTCCAATCGATGGAGTGGTTGGGAAATGTGGAGTTCCAGGAAAGAATCGTAGTGGAGAGTTGATGGTGGAAATGTGTCTAGAAAGAGAGTTGATGATAGCAAATACAGTGTTTCGGAAGAAAGTCAAGCATAAGTACACATGGGAGAGGGTGGTGGAGGGAAGGGTGGTAGATAGAGCGCTAATGGATTATGTAGTGGTAAATAGGATTATGATAGGAAGAGTTAAGGATGTATATGTGCTAAGGGGAGAGGGTGGGGGAATATCAGATCATTTTTTGGTGGAAGGTAAGTTGAAAGTGGAGGATAGATGGAGGAAGAGGAAAGGGACTAAAGGTAGGGAGGTTCTTAGAGTGAACTCTTTGAATGAGAAGGAAAAGGAGAAGGAGTACGGAAAGAAGCTGAAGGAGGAGTGGGAGGGAGTAAAGGGTAGAGTGGAGCTGGGTGTGGAGGAGGAATGGGGATGGTTCAAGGAGGGAGTCATAAAGTGTGCAAGGATGGTGTGTGGAACAAGAAAGACAGGGGGAAATAGAAGAAAGGGTAGTGAATGGTGGGATGAGGAAACAAAGAAGGTTGTAGAAGAGAAGAAGCGAGCTTCCACAGATTGGTTACAAAATAGGACGAGGGAGTCATATGAGAGGTACAAAGAAAAGAAAAGAGAAGTAAAGCAAAAGGTAAAGGTTGCAAAGAGGAGAGCAGATGTGAAATGGGGTAAGATTTTGACAGAAATATATATATTTATATATATATATATATATATATATATATATATATATATACATATATCGTTATACGTGTATAAATATCAACGGGTACTGGATGTGATAAAACAAGTTTCACAGAATACGTTTCACGAAATTACAAATGGAAAGATAACGATGTTGACAAAGGACTTACACAAGGGGTGATAGCTTGCTATAAAGCTCTTGCGAATGCACAATTTCATTCAATCCCGAAACGTTATATGAAAGTCTTGAACGAACTAGGAAGAAACAAGGAGTTAGTGATTACGCAAGCCGACAAAGGGGGGGGGGGAGAACAAAATGATGGAATTATTAAGTGATGGAACAACATATGAAGAGAAACATCTCAGCTATGCGGAGGATGAAGTGAATAAGTTCACAAGTAAAGCTACAAAAATCTTAATTAAAGAAGAAAATGGCAAAGAGTTGTTACATTTGTTAGAGGAGAATCTCTGCATGCCCAAGATGCGAGGACTTCCGAAAATGCATAAACCGGGTGTCCCCATGAAGCCAATAACATCAGGCATAGGTAGTGCGCCCCACAGATTAGCCAAGAGACTTGCCAAAGTACTGTCAAATGCATTAGGTTCAACCAGTCAAGCTCATCTGAAGAGCTCCGCAGACTTAATAAATATATTAAATAACGTCGATTTCAAAGATAAAGAAATGGCAAGTTTTGATGTCAAGGCCTTATTCACCAGCGTACCAAAAGAAGGAGCTATGAAAACAGTAAAAGAGGCAGTAGACAAGATTAGTGAGAACGACCTACCACTATCCAAGTCTGATTACATTAAGCTCATTTCATTGTGTGTCATTTTTGATCCATTTACTTTCAATGGGAAGGTGTATCGACAACTTCAGGGACTGGCAATGGTCTCCTCGCTTAGTGCCGTAATGGCTTCTTTATTTATGGAATTATTAGAAAGGGATGAATATATCAAAATAATGGGAAGAAACTCTACCTGGTGTCTCTACATTGACGATGCGATTTCAATTTACCCATGAGGGGCGAATATAGATAGCAAACTACGAAGACTAAACGTGCATGAGAGTATACAATTCACGGCAGAAAAAGAATAGGGAAGAAAATGACCATTTCTGGATACGATAATATGGAGAAATGATGAAGGTCCAAAGTTTACTTTATACAGAAAACCTACGAACAAGAATGATTACATACACTATCTGCACACAATGATAGGACTGTGGTGGGAGTCAGGGATAAGGAGAAATTACTAAGCGGTTCGGGTTATGCAGCGGTACTGACTTCTTCATAGAGACTGTCTGTCACCTGCATTTATTAGCTCTATTTATAGGTAACATAGCAGAGCATTGTGGGAACTTTGCCAACGTGGACCAATCAGGAGTCAGGTATAATGTGTAACAATTAGATAATAGATTGACAGACAGACATGGGGAAAAGATTATAAGTATAAATTCTACAAATATTAATTACAAGTGTGAAAAGTTATGAAATTAAACAGAAGCGAAGAAATAATTATTTCCATCCGACCACAGCGACACGGGCCCAAACAAACATAGCAACGGGTACACACATTTTCAATATTCAACACAATAATACACCTGTACGTGAGTAAACAGGAGTTTTTAATAACATATCAATTTATGGAACAAACTTCGTAGGTATATAAGTACCATTTCTACAGAATTTGCGTCATGCGGTATTTTCCTTTCTTTCGTATCCTGCATTTGCCGCAGGACGCCACAGGACTCCCCCCACCAGATGCGGAGCATATCAGATGTACGGAGGTCAATAATAGGAGAAATCTGGGTCTTGCTTGAACGTGACTTTATGTCTTGATCTGGTATACACTGGTGCACGTGGAGTATCCTCTGGCTCGGATGTGGGTACGTTAGTGGTGCGCTGTGGTTCAACGAGTCCATCATTCGCGGAAGGAACTGGCGCTGGAGTAGATGCTGCTGCTGGCGGTGTTGGGAGATGAGCCGGTTTTAACCTGTCGATGGAAACTGTTTCGTTAGCACCGGACGGAAGTAGTATGGTGAACGTTTTGTCAGAACGTCGGAGCACCTTGAAGGGGCCGCGGTACGGCGCTTCTAGGGGCTTATGGACACGGTCCACTCTAACTCAGACCTGGGTACAACTCATCAGCTGGTGTAGAACAAACGGCTTAGCAGAGGAGTGGTCAGTCGTTGCAGTGAGCTGGTGAAAATCAAGTTCTGACATACGTGCGCAGAGGTCACGGACGAATTCGTGTTGAACACGGGCGGAGTCTAATTCAGTGTTGACTAGGACGCGAGGACACATAAGCTGGCTGCCTGTAACGGCAGTGAATGGCGATATGCCAGACTCGCCGGGTAGTAAGCGGACTCCGAGCATCACTACGGGCAGTGCAGATAACCAGCATTGACGTCGCGCCATCATAGATGTCTTGATCACACGGTGAAGGCGCTCAATCAAGCCGTTAGACTGGGGGTGGTAGGACGTGGTGCGTAGACGATGGAAACCGACCCGTCGTGATATCTCTTGGAACAATTCGGACTCGAATTGGGTACCACGGTCAGTTACCACATATAGTGGGACACCGAAGCGTGACACCCAGTGAGTGAAGAAGGCACTGGCCACAGAGGCTGCGGTAATCTCCGTCAACGGTACTGCCTCTGGCTAGCGGCTTACACGGTCGATGCACGTCAGTAGGTAGCGGTACGGTGTAGCGTGTGGGTGGGCCACGTCAATCGCTGGTGGAAGGGGACCTACGATATCCAAGTACACACACTCGAAGCGCGCACTCGGCACAGCAAAGTTGGCCAAAGGGGACTTCGTATGGCGACAGATTTTGGCTTGTTGACACGCTGAGCAGCTGCGGACCCAGGCTTTCACGTCCTGCTCGATGCGCGGCCAGACGTAGCGTGATTTGAGCAGGCGGATGCTGCCGTGAATTCCCGGGTGAGATAGGCTGTGGAGACGTTGAAACACAGGTAGACGGCAGGGCTGTGGTAGGAATGGCCGGGGGTGAGGCGTAGACGTATCGCACAGCACTGACAAGTCACAAGAGAGTTTGAAGGCAGTAAGATTGTGGGCAGCAGACTTGGTTTGTTCGTCTTCCGCCTGAGCACGTGCGATGGCCGGTAGGTCAAACACGTCAACTTGGACAGCGTTCACGCTGCGTGAGAGACAGTCTGCGACGGTGTTCTCTGCACCTCTGATATATTGTACATCTGACACATACTCGGTGACGTAAGACCAATGGCGCTGTTGACGGTCGGATTTGGCAACGTGTGGACTTTTGAATGCCGATACCAGCGGCTTGTGATCCGTCAACAGAGTAACAGAACGGCCCTCTAGGAAGTGTCGAAAGTGTACTACGGCGTAGTATGCTGCTAGTAGCTCGCGGTCGTAGACAGAGTACTTGCGCTGAGCGGTGGTTAGCTTCTTTGAGAAGAAGGATATGAGACGAGGGAGACCGTCTTCCATCTGATGGAGCGCTGCTCCGGCAGCAACAGATGAGCAGTCGGTGACCAGCTGCAGGCTGCGTGCAATCAGGCTTCGGGTGAGGTAGTGTACAGGCGTCAGTTAGTGATTGTTTGACGTTGTTGAAGGCAGACTTTTCGTTCTCCTGTAGCACAAGTCGTTTGGCATTGGGCTGTAATTTGCTAAGTTCTGACAGAGGATGAACAATATCAGCGAAGCCGGGTATCATACGACGGTAATAGCCAGCCATACCGAGAAATCTACGTAGAAAAGCGGAGTCAGTAGGCTCTGGAAGGTCGCGGATGGCTGCTTTCCTGGACTCAGGTGGTCGTACGCCATTGGCTGTTATCCTGTGTCCGAGGAAATCTACACTGGTCTGGAAAAATGAGCATTTCTCGAGAGCTATACGCAGGCCATATTTTTCCAGCATTTCGAACACAGCTGAAAGATCGCAGGTATGCTGCTCTTCATCGGCTGAGAATACTAGGACATCATCTAGGTAGACGTACGTGCAGTCTAGGTGGGCGAAAACGGTGTTCATCATGCGCTGGAAGGTGGCTCCAGCGTTCCGGAGGCCCATGGGCATGAATAAGTACTCGAAAAGACCGATGGGTGTTACGACGGCAGTCTTGGCGATGTCTACGTCGTTCATGGGTACCTGATGATAGGCTTGAAGCAGGTCGATCTTGGAGAAAATGTTTTTGCCATCGAGATGTGCCGACAGATCCTGGATGTGTGGCAGCGGGAATCTGTCCGGCACTGTCTTAGCGTTCAGTGCTCGGTAATCGCCCGTGATGCGCCACTCGTTCGGTGCTTTCTTGGCCACCATGTGCAGCGGAGAACCCCAAGGAGAGTTGGAGCGACGAACGATGCCGGCTTGCAGTAGATCTTCGAACGCTGCACGCGCGGCCTGTTCTTTATCTGGTGTCAAACGACGGGGGCGAGCAAAAACAGGTGCTGCACTGCCGGTGTCAATATAATGGCATACTGGCATGGTAGTGCAGGTGGATGAACGCGGTGCAACCAGGGCAAGGTGACTGGCGAGCAGCGGCTGCACAGGCGGAGGGAGCTGGCTGAAGTCATTTACTACCAGGCCCACAGATTGCTCACTGCTGAAGGTGGTAGGGACACATAGCGACGTGGTAGTATCTCTGAGACATCTTCCGTGGCAGTCAACTACCAGGCGACTGAGGAAGTCGTGACCCAGTAATGGCGAAACTGCGTCAGAAACTATGAAGGTCCAGTTGAATTTACGACGCAGTTTTTGGAGTACTATATCAAGCCTGACCTCACCATGCACTAACATAGGACGGCCGTTGGCTGCTGATATTCGGACGGAAGAGGGCTGTATCATCAGTTGGTTTACTAAGTTCTTCGGGATGGTGGAAACACCGGCACCGGTGTCGACGATGAAATCCACCCAGCTGTTCTGGATACGGGCTGCGACTTTGAGGAGTGGCAGGCCATATGGTGCAGCAACCATGACCTGCCGGTCTAGTTTTCCGGCGTCGATGGTTTGGAGCGCACAACTGGGGAGGGAGAAGAGCTTCTTGACGACGGCTGCATGCTTAGAGTATTTGGGTTATTCGGCCACTGACACCATGGCTTGCAGGTGCGAGCTGTAGTTCCAAAAAATATATGACCACGGCAGACTTTTGGTCGTTGGTCACTATAGAAGGGTTGTAGGCCAATGTGACGACTGGTGGCAGGCCGCGTGTGTTTTTGGCGCTCTTCTTGGCGGCGTGCAGGCTGCACGGCCGTAGCAGCTGACATAGCGAGGCACTGTGACTGCGCTTGTGCTAGTGGCATAAGCTCATCAACCAGTTTCCCGAGTTGGTCCAGTGGTGTTTGTCTTTGTGCTGCCAATACAGGGCCGATAGCTGACGGTAATGCTTGGGTAAACTTGTGCCGGACGAAGTCTTCCGACACACCAGCTTTGCGGGCTTTGGACTGGATTTCCAGAAGGTACGCTGATGGACGGTCCGTCATAGTAGTAGTCGCCGTTAACTCTTCGAAAAGTTCTGGCTTGGTTTGCTCGAACAGTTGGATGACGGCAGACTTCAGCTCTTAAAATTTTTGCGATGTTATGATGGAAGGCGACAGTTGGCTGACGATTTCCGCCGGAAGTGCAGTAACGACTTGACAAAATTTGGTCGTATCTTGGGTGACGCCTTGAAGGTGAAACTGAGCGTCGATGATAGTGAACCATCCATCCACAGCATTGTGCATGAATGCAGGGGGCTTGATTGCAACCCGGTGCACCGTACTGCCGGATGCAGGCATTTGGTCGGGCGGGTTCACCTGTTCGTCGGTCTTCATGTTCTCCATCTTCTACGTGTTCGTCACTCGGGGTCACCAATGTGGTGGGAGTCGGGGATAAGGAGAAATTACTAAGCGGTTCGGGTTATGCAGCGGTACTGACTTTTTCATAGAGACAGTCTCACCTGTATTTATTAGCTCTATTTATAGGTAACATAGCAGAGCATTGTGGGAACTTTGCCAACGTGGACCAATCAGGAGTCAGGTATAATGTGTAACAATTAGATAATAGATTGACAAACAGACATGGGGAAAAGATTATAAGTATAAATTCTACAAATATTAATTACAAGTGTGAAAAGTTATGAAATTAAACAGAAGCGAAGAAACAATTATTTCCATCCGACCACAGCGACACGGGCCCAAACATTTGCAGCGTGACCTTGATATTTCCTTTCATACGTAGTAGTACCACAAGCCCAATAGGGGTTTCGCCAGACATTTGGCCAACCTATGCGGAGCACTACGTATGCCTGAAGTGATGGGTCTCATCGGGATGTTGGGCTTGTGGTACTACTACGTATGAAAGGAAATATCAAGGTCACGCTGCAATGGAAGGGGAAAATTTTAAGAAAGAGACCAGGAAGATACTCTCGAAGACCCAAAGGGGCAAAAAACTGATAGGACTGCTGGAGGAAGCCCCGATACCACCTTGTATGCGCGGGCTCCCGAAAACCCACAAGCCCAACATCCCGATGAGACCCATCACTTCAGGCATACGTAGTGCTCCGCATAGGTTGGCCAAATGTCTGGCAAAACCCCTATCCAACAGACTGGGATTAATAAGTAGCGCCCACCTGAAAAATTCCAGTGACCTCATTCACAGATTAAAGGATATGGACATTTCGGGAAAAAATATGGCTTCGTATGATGTCACAGCCTTATTCACAAATGTTTGCGTGGAAGAGGCGTTAAAAGCAGCAAGAGAGGTAGTTAGAGATATGGATGACGAGGCTCTACCCATAGGAAAGGCAGATTTCTTAAAACTTATATCGCTATGTGTGAGATTTGGTCCCTTCGTTTTCAACGGAGAGGAATACAGCCAGTGTAGAGGCCTTGCGATGGGGAGCCCCCTCAGTGCTGTTTTAGCTACCCTCTATATGGAAGTTTTAGAGAGGGATCATTTTGTAAAAATAATGGGTCGAAACACCTCCTGGTTTCGATATGTGGATGATGTCTTAGTCGTGGCCCCCAAGAACACCAATTTGGACAACAAATTGAGGAGATTAAATAATGTCGAACGAAACATCCAGTTCACTGTTGAACACGAGACAGATAACAAATTGGCCTTCCTCGACACCGTCATCTGGAGGAAAGAGAACAAGACCGCATTCTCGGTTCATAGAAAAAGTACAAATAAAGACGACATCATTCACTACTACTCCGGCCACAACGAGAGAATATAGAGTGGAGTAGTAATAGGATTCTTCCTGAGAGCATACCGCATTTGTAGTGAAGAATTTATTAAAGATGAAATAGATTACATTTTCAACGTTTTCACCAAACTCTGTTATCCGGAAGGGCTGTTGTACCGACTTAGAGAAAAGGCTTTAAAGATAGCAAAAAGAAGCATAAGGAACAGAGGAGACGTGACTGAAAATGGTAGCAGGGATTATTTGTCCGTGCCAAACTCGAGCCACTCAGGCGCGTTAGGACAGTTGCTCACTAGAGCCGGCATCAAGATTGCGATCAGCACGGGAACGAAAATAGGAGACATTGTTAAGAACCAGAATAAAGTCGTGGCCAACGGGGAAGAAAACAGTGTCGTCTACAAGATACCGTGTGGAAACTGTCCTGTGAGCTACTACGGGGAAACCAGCCGAGGTATTAAGAAACGGACAATTGAGCACAGGAATGACGTCAAGGCACACCGAGTATCAAACTCGCTAGTGGTTCATGTGGATACTCACGGCCACTTACCAGACTGGAACAAAGTAGAGGTGCTGCAGAAAGGACTTCCTAAGAAAAGAAGGAAAATAACTGAAGCAGCTTACATCGCTTCCCATCCAAACAACAACCACCGCGATGGGTTTATTAAATTAACAAAGACGGCCAGCCGCTTGGTACTTCGCGAGGCAGAGCGTAGGAGGACGAGAGGTCAGGTCGATCATGGTGGAACGCGGATAGATTCGGCGGGTATTTAGGGGGTGAATGATTTGAATGTGCATGTACTCTGAAGAAGTCCTGGTAAGGAGGAAACGTCAGAATAAATCCCTAAACGGTTCCCTGTGTTTATCTCACCACCCATCCACTCATATATATATATATATATATATACACACACATATATATATATATATATATATATATATATATATATATATATGTATATACCACCAAAGTAATAAATTATAAAAAAAAATCTTGCCTCCACCACCACAATCTGGTAACATCTGGTAACATTGGACTCTGAGACACGCATGTGGCCAGTTGACGGAAAATACTCAACTTAGCTTACCGTTCCCGCTAAATTGAGCTATTTCCGTAGACGCGCGTCTGGCCAGCTAGCGGAAAATGGTCAACTTAGCGGATAATTTCCGCTAAGTTGAGCATTTTCGTTATTGCTATTTGCAGTTCGCTAATTTGAGCTTCCGCTAAATTGAGATTCGTTAAATCGGGCTTCTATTGTATATATGTATATATATATATATATATATATATATATATATATATATATATATATATATATACTTATAAAACTGATAATTTTGTTTGTTACCTTGCTTCCTTGAAACCGTCACCCAACCAATCAGAAGAAGAGATATGACGTCACGACTGAGGACCAGCCAGTCAGAAGAAGAGACAAGCCGTCACGACATCATATGATGTGTAGTGTTCCAAGCAACGACGACATGACGTCACAATCTTCTGCATTTCACTTCTTAAAACAACGTATCATTTAAAATTTTATTTGACCCAACATATATATATATATATATATATATATATATATATATATATATATATATATATATATATATACTTATAAATTTTTCATATTAAGTATTTAAAAGTATAGCCAACTCTTGAGTTAGCATCTATGAGGTATAATGAGTTAATTAAAATATTACGAACCCTATAAATCATATGATGCGTTGTGTTCCAAGCAACGACGACATGACGTCACAATCTTCTGCATTTCACTTCTTATAAGTAATCAAGTCACTGCCTTCGTCTACTGAATAGAACATTGTCTTAATAAAGATTTTATTGATAATTTTGTTAACAACGTAAAATCAAAATCTTTATTTGACCCAACGGGTCACGGGTGGTCTAGTATATACACACACACACACACTTCAACGAACGGACGGCTTCGAAGACGTTCTGAAGAAAATTGAAGTTTCGTGAATCCCAATGCAGAGAAGTGCCTATTGTATTTACAGTGTGGGGGGAAAATTGCTCGTGGGGTAGTGGGAAAGTAGGGAAAGAGGAGAAGGGGAGGGATTGCTGAGGGAAATGGAAGGAAATGAGGAAGGAGAGGACTTGGCCCAGGCAGACAGGCGAAAGGTAAACAAACGACCCCCCGACCAGCTGAGCGATGATGAAATGTCTAATAAAAATGTAAAGATTAGAAGTATAGATAAGAGCAATACAGTAGAAAGTGATGAGAATATTTTCCAGGGATTTAAAGAGGGTGGGGGGGACACAGACTAGAAGAGAAGGTCGATAAGATGATCGAGGACTTGGAGCGTAGGTTCGGTCATGTTAACAACATTATACGGAGGGTTGAAAAATTGGAAGAACTAGAGAAGGCGAACAAAAACTTAACTAAGGAAATTGAAGAATTAAAAAAAAAAACAGTTAAAAGAAGTAAAAGATGAGAATATAGTCTTAAAGGAGAATAATAAGGAGAACAAGGAGGGTTGGAAAAAAATCAAGAAAATAGCAAAGTTGCATTCACTGACATAATCAGACAGCAAATGAATGAACAAACTGAAAACTCAGTTATTAAAGTGATGAGACAGAAGGAGAATATAGTAAGAGACTTAGCAGACAGAAAGAAATGTATAATTATATTAGGAATGGAAGAGAAACATAACCCAGATAGAACCACAAGAATCAAAGAGGAAAATGAAAAAGTAAGAAATTTACTAGAATTAGTTCAGGAAGATGAACCAGAAATTATGAAGCACATCGAAGAGAAATTTAGACTCGGAAAGTATAGCACAGATAAGACCAGACCAATTAAGATTAAATTCAAGTCACAAACGACGGCAGAGAATATCTTATCCAAAACAGGGAAACTAGCAACAAGTGAACAATATAATAAGGTATGGATAAAAAGGGAAATGAATAAAGAGGAAAGAGAGGAAGAAAAGCAGAAAAGACTTGAACCTAAGACAAAAAACGAGAACAGAACGGAGTCAGAGAAAGAGAGATTCTATTGGAGAGTAGTGAATATGAAACTAAAGAAAGTCGACATACAAGAGAAAAACAAAAGGGAAACAGAGAACACAATGGAAGTGGCAGAAAACTAAGAGTGTCTTACACAAATATAGATGGATTAATAACAGGATTGAATGAGCTGAATGATTATTTGAAGGAAAAAGAACCAGACATAATGGGAATTGTAGAAACAAAATTAAAAGGTCCACTACCACCCAACAGTGTAGGACATGATGCATATAATTATCGGATTAGAAACAGAGTGAAAAAGGAAGGGGGTGGAGTTATGTTCCTGACTAAGAAGGATATAAACGTGAAGTGTGTCACATATGGAAAGAATACAGTAGAGATGATAATGATGGAAGTAGAAGACAGAGATAAGAGCAGAAAGTTTGTGATAAATTATGTGCCCCCGAAAACAGCCTCATGGGAAGAGAGTGAACATAAAAGTATGTTAGAGGACACAAAGATAGCATTAAACAAGATAATGGAAGAGGGAGGAAGAATAGTTATGATGGGCGACTTTAATTGCAAAGAAATCTGCTGGGAAGAAATGACAGTAAAGGGTGGAGACGGCTCATGGGGAAACGCTCTACTTGAGATGGTTACTGACCATACAATGACACAATGGATACAGGAGAACACTAGGTATAGAAATGAAGAAGAGCCATCGAGACTAGACCTAATAATTACATC
This sequence comes from Oratosquilla oratoria, assembly GCF_046742065.1. Classification (NCBI taxonomy): domain Eukaryota; kingdom Metazoa; phylum Arthropoda; class Malacostraca; order Stomatopoda; family Squillidae; genus Oratosquilla; species Oratosquilla oratoria. The sequence continues at coordinate 81,772,038 of NC_134782.1, read as the reverse complement.
TGAACCTAGAATAGTGGACAAAATTGAATATAAAACACCAATAAGTAAAAGTGACCACATATTGATTGAACTGGAACTTAATGAAGAAAAATATATGAAAAGAAATGAACAATATAGAAAAGGAAGAATGATGTATGAAAAAACAAACTTTGATAAAATAAGAAAATTCTTTCAAAAGGAAAACTGGGAAGAAATATACAAAGAAGAAACAACAGTAGAAGAGAAATGGAATATTTTGACAAAAATGTACAAAAAAGGAGTGGAAATGTATGTCCCAAGACAAAAACAAGAAAAAGAATATGTAAAATGCTGGTACAACAAAAGTTGTAGGGAGTTAAAAGACAAAAGAGACAAAGCCTGGACCAGATGGAAAAAAGACAGAAGTCCTGAAAAATGGAAAATATATACCTGTTATAGAAATGAATATGTACAAACATACTATTCTACAGATTTGTAAACAATAAACTGAAAAACAAACAAGACTTGGAGAAATTAAGACAAGGAGGAGTTGAATACACTGAGGAAATGGAAATGGCAGAAATTATGAACAAACATTTTAAATCAGTGTTTACAAGGGAGAACATACAAACTGAAGAGAACGAATGGAAAGAGAAAGTCCCCCCTATGGAAGAAATAGAAGTAACAAAGAATGAAATATTAACACACTTGAGTAATCTTGTCAGAAAATCGCATGGACCAGATGAAATAGCAAACTGGATACTGAAAGAATGCAGGAATGAACTGGCAGACAAAATACATAGCATACTAAACAGTTCCTTGAAAGAAGGAAAAGTTCCAGAAGATTGGAAAAAAGCAAATATAGTACCTATATATAAAGGAGGAAATAAAGAAGAACCTACCAACTATAGACCAGTCTCTCTAACAAGTACAATAGCAAAAATTTGTGAAAGAATTATCAAAAGTAGATGGGTAAAATATTTAGAAAAAAACAGTGTTAAATCCAAGGCAATTTGGAATCAGACAAGGACGATCTTGCGTCACCAATTTAATATGTTTCTATTCAAGGCTAATAGATATAATACAAGAAAGAGATGGATGGGCGGACTGTGCATTTCTAGACTTGAAGAAAGCTTTTGACAAAGTACCACATAAGAAGTTGCTTAAGAAATTAGAAACTCAAGGAGGAATACAGGGCAAACTACTAAATTGGATGTAAGACTTTTTGCAAGAAAGAAAAATGAGAGTAGTGATAAGAGACCAGCACTCAAAATGGGATGAAGTAATAAGCGGTGTTCCGCAGGGAACAGTTTTGGCCCCAATAATGCCAGAGAATATCTGAAGGAAGCTAGAGAAACACTCAAACACGAAGCCGAAGTTGTCAGAAACAAGCTCCAGAACTACCCACTTCCCCCAGAACTCATTGAAGAACTCAAGAAGAAAAAGCAACAACAGAAGGTGGAACTTGAGAAGAAACTGCTACGACTGTGCAACACAAGCAAATGGAAAGAAGTGGGTAGACAGAATCTCATCAACAACCTTTCCGACTACAACCCCACACACACCCAAATGGAAGCCCTCTCCCTTGGTCTAAAATTCAGCACCAACATAAACCCAAAGAAATTGAACGACTACATAGGGAAGAACTACAACTGGAAGGACAGCGACATCGAGTCCGGCTTCAAACAAGGTGTTCTATTATGCTGTTCCATTGCAGCCAGGGACAACAGCAAGACCATCCCCAGGAGATACGTTCGCGCCCTTCAAGAACTCCTTAACAATGACGACATCATCATCACGACCGCCGACAAAGGAGGTGGCGTTGTCATCATGAACAAGAGGGTCTACACCAACAAAATGGAACATTTACTCTCTGACCAATCCACATATTGTAAACAAAGGGACGGTACAGCCAGCAAAGAAGCCAAGAAGTTCAACACCGACATCAGAAAAATCCTCAAAAGAACCGAAAAGGGAAAAAGATTCCTCTACCTCCTAGAGGAAGACCCAACAATCCCATCCATGAAAGGACTTCCGAAAATCCACAAACAGGACATTCCCCTCCGACCTATAACTTCTGGCATAGGTAGCGCACCACATAGACTAGCCAAGCTATTAGCCAAACCTCTTTCATCCTCCTTAGGTAGCATTAGCGGAACACACCTTAGAAACTCCTCCGACCTAATAGACAAACTCAACACATTTGACTTCACAGACCAACGCCTGATAAGCTTTGACATCACTTCCCTCTACACAAACGTAACAATAGACGGTGCCCTTCGGGATGTTAAAGAAACAGTACAACACATTGACACCGACAACTTACCCATCAACAAGAGTGACTACTTAGAGTTGGTGGATAAGTGCATAAAATTTGGTTCTTTTGTTTTTAACAAGCAGGAATACAGACAACATGAGGGGCTTCCAATGGGGTCTCCATTGAGTGCGGTGGCAGCATCGCTCTACATGGAGACTTTGGAAAGGGACCACCTTCTGCATATCGTCCCAGCTAACTCCAAGTGGTACCGTTATGTTGACGACATCCTCTTCATTTCACACAAAACAAACGACACAAGAAACATACTGGAACAACTGAACAACGTGGACAAAAGAATTAAATTCACAGTAGAGGAAGAGACCAACGGTTCCCTACCTTTCCTAGACGCTGTCGTCATCAGATCGGACAGCAGCGCTAGGTTTAAGGTATACCGTAAACCGACAAACAAAGACGACTTCATCCACTATTTTAGCGCACACGACGAGAAGACCAAATCAGGGGTTATCATTGGGTTTTACCTTAGGGCTCTTAGAATATGCAGCGAAGAGTATTTACAAGAGGAAATTGAATACGTAACCGCTGCGTTCAGGAACCTAAGGTACCCAGAGGGCATGTTAGGGACGTCACTACGGAAAGCCATTAAAATCAGACAGAGGAAAGGATGTGAAGAGAGGACAAATTTGCGATACCTTGTGGTTCCTAACTCTGGCCTCTCTCACATGCTTTCCAAAACGTTGAGACAGACAGGACTCATCATAGTATATGACACAGGGAAGAAAATAGGACACTTGACCACCAACAGAACCAAGACGAACCGTGACAATAGCATCGTTTACAAAATTCCCTGCAAAGGATGTGACTGTGCATACTACGGAGAGACATACAGAGGACTTAACAACAGACTCAAGGAACACAAAGCGGACATTAGACACCACCGAGAAACCAACGCTCTAGTTAACCACATTGACACAGAGGGACATTTGCCTAACTGGGAGGGTTCCACCATTCTAGCTAAAGGACTACACAAGAAACAACGGAAAATAATTGAATCACTTTACATTGCCAACCACAAAAACACAAACAAGAGAACTGGTGACTCGAAATGGACAAAATCTACCGCGACACTTGCCCTCCAAGAATGGCTTCCCAGACCCTAAGTAGATACCTTTTTCCCACTTCGGCCTACCCTCTCCAGCTTTCTTCCTTTCACTCTGAAGTTCCTCCATGCTACCTTGCCCCACCTTTTTATCATGATTTATTCTTTTAATGCTATTTGTTACTATTTATTTTCAACACTATTATTATTATCATTGTTATTATAACTATTATTTATTTATTCATTATATATTTATAATTTTATCATTACATTTTTATTTTTATTATTACCATCTTTATTATTATTACTTTCATTATCATTATTTTTATTTTTATTTTTATTTTTATTTATTTATATTTATATTTGTATTTTCATTTTATTTCATTCATTTTATCTGGATATTTATCCTTATATTATTATATTATTTAATACTATAAGTTATCATATGACACTTTTTAGGATTCACACATTTCTACACCACTCACTTCACTTACAATGTTACACCCTCGATCAACATTCCACACACACCGGAGCTGTTTTGTAATAACATCACAACAATTTATTGTATTTTTATCACTATTGTTCATTGTATTAAAAACCATTGTACAACCAAACGTAACCCACCTCCAAGGAGGGAACGCGGTCTTACTCAGACTATGTATACCGCCAGCTTCACTCCAGAGTCACATTCCTCTGAAGAAGCATAGAGCGAAACCGGTCAGGAATAAACTCAGTAACTCGGAACTAGACCCGTGACTTCTTTTTCCACCTTCATCAACTTGTCATAATGTACCAACATTATTGTTATTATTATTGTTACTATTTAAATATTTAATTAATTTTTCGTTTTTATTATCATTGTTTTCACTATTATTGTCATAATTACTATTAATAATTTTTATTTCTTGGTTATTAGTATTATCATTTTTATTTTTATTATTGTTTTTATTATTATTACTTTTATTTTATTGTTATTATTTCCTGTATTGCTACTATCAGGGGACCGGCAGGACAGTGTCCCAGGTAAGGTGCTTGCCCATCTGTTGCTGACACACAGATTTGTTCACATCTGCTACATTTTGAGGCCTGAGCTGTATGGGTTCTCGTTAGGCAAGTCAACAACTGTTCGAATCCTAGCGTTTCGTGTTCTTGTGGAACGCTGACGTGAGTTTCAACAAGGATTTCTAGTAGCTTATGTTGAACTCAAGAAAACGTTTGACTTGGGATCTTCTGTGGACCCGTGGGATTCCTGCGAGGATTATTGACTTGATGTCTGTTCAGAAAGTGCCATAGAGTATGGAGGGGGAGTGTACAACTTCTTTCTTGTTAATTCAGAAATGAGGCAAGGGACCTTCCTCCCCCAACCGTATCGGGACAATTTCCCTCGGAGGACAATTGCCCCTAGGACATTTCCCCCGGAGGACAATTTCCCCCTGGGGCAATTACCCCCTAGGAAGAAGATAGGGAAGGAGTGGTGGTAGCAGTGGGAGGCGCTAAGAAAATGACAGTGATGGGTGAGGAAAATGGAGAAGAAATAGACTGTGTTGTTACAAAATATATTGATATACTAGAACATTTACCCCTATATATTTTAACATTTTTAAGCCAACTGAATAATATTGAAAAGAAATAAAAGAATTAAAGACATTTTAATAATTTGATTAAAACGTTAAGTCTATCTTTTAAATCTTTAGCTTCTTCATTCAAAAAAATATTCAAAAGCTAATAACAATAATTTAGCTTGTTCAAACCCTACATTATTAGGGATAAATTTGCGGACTAATATGATTATTAGTATTTTCTGGATCTACGAAGTGCCTATTGTGAAAAACAACATGATGATGAACCCCTTTGTTTTTAATTTCAACTTATTATATCCAGGCCAACCATCTGTATTGATTAAACCTACTGTGAAAATAGGCGTTTCTATAGCATCAAAAATAAAACGTTCAAGTGTTTCTGTATTTCTTTTTAGGACTAATTTTGTTCTTATTTTCTTTGTGTTTCTACAAAGAATTCCCAAAACATAAAAATCCTTGGTTTTATATTCTCGCCCTCGCTGGTCTTTTTTCTTAGAAAGATGCATTTCATCGCCTTAAAATTGCGTTAGATGGGATTTTTAACGGCAAATTTGTTTTCTTAATCAATTAAAAAAGAAAAAAAAAGAGTTAGTTTTATCCAACCAAAGATTGGCTAATATCCACGTCCAACAAGAATATAGATTAATATACAAATTTGGCTAGATCTTAGGTTTGAATTTTCAAACTTAGTTTTATATAATAGTGAATATGTACTCATGCATTTTTTCACATTACAGTGAAACGACAAATTTAGACCGTGTCTTAGAGGATTTATGTAAAATTTTATTTAGACGAATAGTCAGTTTAGTCAACGGTTTTTGATTACTTAAGAGGAATTGCGTATAATCTAAGTTTTTAAACAAAACTAAGTTTATTTTCATTCTTTGCAACTAAATGTATTTTAACTCTGACTTTATAAAGTTTTGAACAAAATTAACCTTGCATTTGTATTCTTTTAATTTGTCCATGGGGGAAATTACAACTAAATGTATTTTTACTGCTTGACTCTATAAATAAAGTTTTGGGTAAAATTAAGTTTGTATTTGTATTTTTTTTTCAATTGTCAACGGGGGGAAATTGACATCAGGGGGTAAATGTCCCAGGGTGCAATTGTCAACGGGGGGGAAATTGGTAACAATAAGACCACTAACCTTGTTTTTGCTAATGATGCTGTCTTGCGGAGTTGTTGGAAGTTTTGGTTGCAGCCCTCGAGTAGCTGCACAGGAAGGCGAGACCACTTGGACCCCAAGTCTCCTAGACCAAGACCAAGGTCCAAGTGTTTGGAGGCTTACCGGATGACACAGTTCACTCTGCCCATGCATGAGGCAAGGGAATCAAGGTCTTGGAAAACTTCACAAACCTTAGTAGTGCAGTGCAAAATAGTGGTGAGTCATGTCAGGATGTGCTTCAAAGGATTGGTATTGCCAGTGGTGTTATATGTACATTCGACCAGAATATATGGTGTTGTCAATATTTATGCAGAAAGAATAAGACCCGAATCTCCAAATCACTTGTGCTCTCTGTATGGTTGTGAGGTATTGATACTGAATGCTGACTTTAAGAGGCGTCTCGATGTCTCTGGTACCAAGCGCCATCAGAAAATCATGGGGGTATCGCTGAAAAGGTTTTGAATCGAACCAGAGACTACATAATTCGTGAGCGTGTGGCACGTTTCACTGGTGCTGATCTTACAGGGTTGTCTTCACAAGAGATAACCCTCGATGGAGGAGACGAAGGGGATGCCCACAGAATTCATGGCTGTGGCAAGTTAATGGAACCTGTCGAGATTTGTTTGGAGTGGGAAGGATGGCTGAATGGAGCTTGCTCGAAGGGACCGTGGGGACTGGCGACGAAGTGTGAGTGAAGCAAGGCACTCTCTGGCGTATGCTCCCAGTTGATGATGATATTGATGATAGGTTAAAACATGAAAACAAGCAAGCAATGGCTTTGGACAATAGCAATTCATTATAACCACCCTCGACTACGCCTGCACAATATGTTTCCCGGCAGTCAACAAGACGAACACAAACAAATCGAACACTTTACAGAATAGTGCACTGAGAGCAATTTTAGGATGTACCAAAATCACCCCCATACAGTTCAAGCGGAGAATATAAATGAAATTAAAGCAAAGTATGAAATTTGAAGATACTGAGTATCCCACGAACATATGTCTTATCTTGTATATCACAAGTGTATATACAACTATAAAACAGACACACACAAACACATACACGCACGCACGCACACACACGCGCATACAGACACGAGCGCGTGGAGATGGACGCACGCACGCACGCGCACACACACATGCGCGCGAGCGCTAATGTCATTGATATTATTTGCTGATCATGAAGAGTAAAAAGGTGAAGAAGATTGAAAATTGTTACACGAATATTTAGACAAGATCTATCAATGGAGTCAGCTATTGAATATGAAATATAATGAAAAAAGGAAATGAGAAATAAAACATCCATTAAAGCAAAGGAGGAAAAGAATCCAGGACTCCAGTTATGTCGCCCGAAATACACGTTAGTAGAATAAGGGGAGAGACACACAGCACAACTTGTTGGTGAAAATAAGAGTAGTATTTCATTATATTGATGAAAAATAAATTGTTTAATATCTTATCCACCCCAGATTGCAACACGCAGTAGTTGTGCCTCTACACAAAAGGAAAACATGAAAAGAAAAAATCAGAAAACAAAGGGCAACAACTAAAATCATCCTTAGCTTTCCTGACAAAATATGGGAATAAAGACTTGATAAATGGGGTTGCCCGCATTTATAACAAAATATAAGATTGACAGAGATCTATTTATGTCTGGTGAAGAGTATTAGATGGTATAACAAGGAACCTCAAGGAGGTTAAAAAACATTTAACCACCTAGACGTATTACTCTGTGAAAAATTAGGAACAACAATCGAGGTAGAAAACATATATAAATTTCAAACAAAATTTGACAAATGTAGGCGCATCGATAGTACACTTAGGTACATACACGTACACATTACCCATAGACCGAGTCATATATGATCTCTGAGCTCTTATTCGGGAGGATAATAGCTGTCGATCACGAGTCCAACACGTGACACAAGACCGTGGTGAAACACACCATATCCTGAACCACAATCAGTCCTCGGGGCACTGTAAACTACGGAACTGCTACGGGCTGTAACATAGTTTCTGTAAGATATCACTCATCCCAGCCCGCAACATCGCAAGCACTTCACAAATATAACCGAAGCACATAAACCCGTCGTTACCTCAAGAGCAACTTGCCCGAAACTACGGCAACGTAATCCTCAGGGTGGTACACTCAATCATGGACAAGAGCTGGAGCACTACTGCCACGGCACGGGTAGAGTGGAGCCTGGCTTGGCTGCACTTGGGTAACCAAACCCTACATACCCACTTCAACGAGCCAGACGTTAGCGGCGCCACGGCAAGCTTCCGCTTGGGACAAGGCACCGTCCTGTGCTCGAAGACTTCCCCGCTGCATCGAGCTGTTTATTAGGACAAGCCCACCATTGTGGGCGACGTCATAGTTCCACGGCCTGAATAAAATCCTGAGCGTAGGAGCTGTTTTGTTATTACTGCTGCATTATTATTGTTGCCACTGGTAAGAGTAATGGGGTTTTAGGTTTTGTTATTTTGTAGTACAGTAATAGCAGTACTAGTGGTCAAACTTTCATCTCGTACTGCAACTGGAGCGTCACAACAATCCATGCGAAAGGTGGATTTGCAATATGATTTTCCCGTATTTTGGTTCCCACTTCTTTATTTTAAAGAAATTATCTCACTCCCCTAAATGTCTTGTGAATCCTTTGAAAATTATTTTGAGGAAATACTTGCAAGTGCGCACCAGCTCTAGAGACAGCCATCCGCGGTCCACTACTGAACTCTGGCCTCTCTCAAACACTTCCATCGATCGCATGATTACGCCCAACTTTTGTCAAGTCACTCTTGCAAACTTCTCTGTCTCGTTTCTTCACCTGTCTGGTCTCCTTCTGCGCGTCCCATCCTTTGGCATCCTTTCAGTAACACACTTGTTCCATCTCCTTTTCGCTCCGGCGCTTGGCCTTCAAGCCAAAAATTCCATAAATCAATCAATCAACCATCTCCTTTTCTTATTTAATTGTTTTCCTAAAATAATAGTAGTGTCATCTTTGCCTTCTGCTCTCATCTTCATCAATAACCGGTCAGGTCATTAGTTTCAATATTGTATTTTCAAAAACAAGGGTTTGTGTTCAGTTTGTTTTGCTAAGTTCCTAGTCTCACAGGCATTCAGAATTATAACTGAGTAATGCCAGAGAGATATCTTTTCAAGAGAAATGACATTTAGAGTACCGGCAGAGGAGAGAAATACTGTATTGTCGCGGTAAAAATGCTGCAGGTTTTAATGATAAGATGATATAATTGACAAGAAGAACTAAGGAAAACAAGGTTTCAACTCCTGCATATTAGGGTGCCGAGAGAGAGAGAGAGAGAGAGAGGGGGGGGAGGGGAGGGGGGGGAAGAGGAAGGCAGGCAGGCAGGCTCAATTCCGTATTGATGCCTATGACTCGTGAGTCTATTAGGTACGGGCCACATGTAAGCTCCTCAATCTTGGATGGCATCACTTCTGTTTCCTATCTTGGATAACACGAAAACAAATGCGCCTGGGCACGATGTTTGAATACAGCGTAGGTAAGATAATACAATAATTTGCACGGAATCTTATTTATTTATCTATTCTTAAGCGAACACATATCATCACTTTGTCTACTCGATAAGTAATATCAATGCTTATGAGATCAGCAAACTACGGGATCTGAGAGTCGTATTAGGGCAACAGGATGATAGGTACGAGAAATGACCTTATCATGGGCATCCAACGCGGGGTAAAATTTAAAATTAATAAATTAAATGAATAAAGCTTGGCAGAGATAGATGGGTTTCAGTTTTACATTGAAAAACAATGGTAAAGCTTGCCGACACGAGATCTATTCTATACATAATTAATTCGAATGCAGGTAACTACAAAGAACCAAACACGTTGACAAGTCCCCACTGACAGATATTACCATATTGCCTAAGCTTTGTCGTTTAATTAGCGTGTGCCTCCAAGACAGACGAGGCTACCCGTTGGATAACCATATTCTTCTCAACACGGTAAGTTTATATCTATGAAGTTGAGGCAGGGATCAATAGGGGGTTGTGGGTGTGACAGTAGGGCAGGCAGATAGAGATGAATAGACCACTGTGACAGTTGCGCGTCGTACTGGGCGTGGGTGAGGGAGGAGGAACACCGAGGAGTGAGGGAGGGGGAGTCTGCCTGAAGTTCATGTGCATGTGTATATTCACAGTCGTATTCATCTGATGAAAATTAATTACTTTCATGTAATACTTCATCTCTTTTTTCGATCAGCTCTTTGAGGATTTGCATTTGCATATGCTGTAACTATTTCAGTAAGCATGTACATTTGTAATTATATATGTGCGAGTGTAACAGGTTAGAAGTTATTTAAATATCCAGTCTATTTTTTTCTTTACTTCAATAGTAAATTGTTTGTTTTGGTCTCTGCATTCTTAGGATTTAGATTGCCCTTTCAATTATGGCTATATACTAAACCTACTAGCAATGGTTCCTTGATGCTGTTACTAGCTTAGCAGTTAACAAACGCATTTACTTATCCACCCAGACCTGACGCCATCCTTGACAGACGTGTAACCTGACCACCAACAATGGGCCGAACCTCTCCACGCCCCTCTTGTGTATCTCCTGACAGAGTATATAAACCCTATCACCACCATTATGGACAGCTCCGTAATGTGGTCGTAATGTACGGATCATCTTTCAATAGTGTTTTTTTCTCCGAATTTCGTATTTACAGTTCACATGCGCACTCACACACACCGGTTGCGGATTAGTAAGGCACTGGCCTCACATGCCGGAGAACCGGGGTTCGATTCCCCGGCCGGGCGGAGGCAAGTTGGGTTTGTCTCCTTTCACGTGTAGCCCCTGTTCACCTAGCAGCGAGTAGGTACGGGACGTTGGTCAAGGAGTTGTGACCTTGCATTCCCGGTGTGTGGAGTGTGAGTGGTCTCAGACCTACCCAGAGATCTGCTAATAATGAGCTCTGAGCTCACTGCCGTAGGGTGGTGTCTGGCTGTCTCGAAAAGAGGCTGCAGCAGATCCGAGGTGAATACACGGACGCAGACACACACACACACACACATACACATAACACGCACCGGTGGCGGATTGGTAAGGCACTGGCCTCACAAGCCGGAGAACCGGGGTTCGATTCCCCGGCCGGGCGGAGAAAAGTTAGGTTTATCTCTTTTTACGTGTAGCCCCTGTTCACCTAGCAGCGAGTAGGTACGGGACGTTAGTCAAGGAGTTGTGTCCTTGCATTCCCGGTGTGTGGAGTGTGAGTGGTCTCAGACCTACCCAGAGATTTGCTAATAATGAGCTCTGAGCTCACTGCCGTAGGGTGGTGTCTGGCTGTCTCGAAAAGAGGCTGCAGCAGATCCGAGGTGAATACACACACACACACACACTTACACGCATACAAGAAAGAACTGGATGCGGAAAGATACAACCGCGGGTCACTACGAGCATAGCTCTTCTCCCGCACAATACAACTAGGTAGACACACACACACACACACACACACACACACACACACACACACACACACACACACACACACACACACACACACACACACACACACACACACACACACACACACACACACACACACACACACACACACACACACACACACACACACACACACACACACACACACACACACACACACACACAAGACTCGGTGGCGCAGTTGGTTGAGCGCTGAATTGCTAACATGGGGGCCCGTAGTTCTTGTTTCGAATCCTGCCCAGGGCCGAAATTATTTCGGTACCGCTGCGCTTCGGGTCGTTACTCTGACTCTCGTGGGCGGGGAGTTGGGTGTGTGTGTGTGTGTAAGGTCATAGCATTACCCATAGATCGGACCTACGAGCAATGAGCTCTCTTCCAGGAGGGAAATAGCTGTCGATCACGAGTCCAACACGTGATCCAAAGACCAAGTGAACACGACTCGATGGCTCAGTTCCGGTCTGCCACTACGGCGGTCCGGCTTCGAATCCCGCCCAGGGCTGAAATAATTTCAGTATCGCTGCTCTGCGGGCTGTAACTCCAACTCTAGTGGGCGGGGAGTTCGGGGTGTGTGTGCGTGTAAGGTCACAGTATTACCCATAGATCGATACGAGCTCAGCTCTCATCCGTGAGGTTAATAACTGTCGATCACGAGTCCAACACGTGATCCAAGACCATATATATGAATGTGTGTGTGTGTGTGTGTGTGTGTGTGTGTGTGTGTGTGATTCACCACGGTCTTCGATCACGTGCTGTCATCATTATCGACAGTATTTATCCTACCGGATGAGAACTCAGCGTACTGTATATGACACGATATATTGGTAAAGGTCAGAAATGGAGTGCCGGCTCGTAATGCAGCTACTGTATGCTGAATCTTTACAGCTCTGGGCAGGACTCTACTTGGATCACTGAATCAACGGTCGAGAACGGTACCACTGTACCATTGAACTGTGTGTATGTGTGTGTGTGTGTTTGCGCGCGCACGTCTTTGTGTCTGTGATTCACCATGGTCTTGGATCACGTGTTGGACTCATGATCGACATCTATTTCCCTCACGAATGAGAGCTCAGAGCTCATATATGACCGATGTATGGGTAATGCTGTGACCTTACACGCACACACACACACAACTCCCCGCCCACGAGAGTTAGAGTAACAACTCGCAACTCAACGATACTGAAATTATTCAAGCCCTGGGCGGGACTCGAACCGAACCCCCGTAGTGGCGGTCAGGAATTCTACCACCGCGTCATTGTGTATGTGTGTGAGGTATACAACAAATGTAGATGAGGATCCCAGAGCCGTGCGTGTGGGTTCTTTTAGCCAGATGTTGAGCGTTATTCAAGTGCGAATTCACATTACCTTTGCCCCCCCACCCCTTCGTAGTTTTTGGCACCCGACCCCGGATCCAGCCACACCAACGAGGCATGGAATCGATGAAAACCGACCACAGATCTCCTGGCCAGACAGTAGACTGGTCTGGATAAACCCTACTCCAGGCGCCACTCACGCCAACTCGATCTTCTTCGACCCAGCATATCTGCCAGAACTCGTCGGTTCCTCACCTTTACGTCTGTCCACGCCTCACAACTCGGCGCTAGCAGAGCTCGCTAGCCGACATTAAGGACGATGATGGCGAACCTCAGGCGTTTTTGAAGTGGTTTAACATCTTACGTCTAATACGTTCTCATAGTTCCTGTAAGCAATGCTTTGTTCTTCTCCCTGCTGCTATATGTCTAAGCAGTTCGTATGTAATTTTCCTCTCTCTATCTTCTTCCATTGATTATGGGATACTATTGCTTCCCGTCCTCACGGAGTCTCGTGGGAGGTATGTATGATTAGTATTCTGCTGCTATCTGGCACTCTGCCAGGTAGTGGCTTGTGGATTTTAAGCCCACGGCACTCATCGCGCCACGGTACCAAGCGAAGAGTATGCGAGGGAGAAGGCTCATAGCAATACCGTTCCAGCCTAACTTCGGGACTCGGGTAAGGAGGAAGGCGAGGAGGCGATGAATAGGCCAGGGGGCGATGAATAGCTGAGGCCGAAGCTGTCAACTACGCTCTTGGACTGTTGAAGCAGGTAACAGTCATACCTAGTAATTGGAGAGAAGTGCGGGAATCGAATCCACGACTAAGCGAATGCGGGACCTGCATTCTCCCGACCACGCCACCGTGTCACTCTCACCAAGGCCTTCACTGCCCAAGAACATGTCACCAAAATCCGATCAGCAGGCCCGATCCGGCCGGCGATGTCAGTTCATTTGGTCCACCGCCGTACTGTATTTTTTGTTCTAAACTTTCACGGTAGATGAATATGTTTATGTCTTTATTTTGTGTACTGGTAAACTAATATTTTTTGTGTATTCACTGTATTGTATTGAACAAAATGGTTATGAAGCCCGAGCTCGTCATTCTCTCGGTTATGTAGCCCACTATGAATAAAGATTGGTAACCCCTGCCCAAGAGGGATTTGGTACTTTCAACACTTTGAGCATTTAACTCTACTTGTCTCTGTCGCTAGGCGATGTGATTTAGCAGATAGGGGGCCCTTGAAAGTTAGTGGGTTAAATATTTTGCAGTGGCCACAGCCAGACGATTACATACAGCCCAAATGCATTTCTGTTCCAAGGAATGACTGATACATCTCCCGTCAGTAGCACTCTTAGGAAGATTCCTCTACGGATTACGGGGCCGTTTCAATAAACACTTTTTCAAGACATTGAATAAATGACGACTACTTCCAAAATAAACTATGTACGGCGATGAAAGCATCGTTTCTAGCAAAGTTTTCGTAAGAAATGAAACGTCTCTCGCTGCTCTAAAGAGGAATTAGGCTTAAAATAATACAATAACCATCAAATAACTTTTTCTGGCTAACAGCTGTCTAGCCTTTCAATGAAAGGGTTTATTTATCGTTGCAATCTATTTTTCTTTCTCTAGATAGCAGCAGACAGTTTTATTCAGTTCAGAATAATCCTACCTTCAATGATTTGAGTCGTGTATATATTTTTTCAGGCTGCCACACGATTTCCCTCAAATAAGGGAAATCCTCACCTCAGTGTCAAATAACACTAAAATGACGAGGCATGAAAACTAATAAAATTTAGGATATAAATGAAACCAGCTTCAAAGAGACACGATTATTAAACTCACAAATAACAAAAAAAGACAAAAACTGCGCTGTCCTTTTCACTGCTGTTCGCCGAAGGAAAAATTCTGCACGGCACAGCGCGGTGAAAGATGGATTAAACTGGATTAATCATTGCACCAATTTCCACAACTCTTGCATCATAAGTTCACCAGGCGATTTCATTCAATCGAGGAGAAGCCCTCTGCGCAGCTAAAGGGTCGATTAGGATCTGTTCGGACTTGGCCATTAATATGACGGGCCAAGCATCCGATGCAACACAGGAAGGGGCAAGATAAAGGTGATGGATATGTGAACTCGATGATATTCATCACAGCTTGACAGAAATAACCATAATGAACATGATTCATGAAAAATGCAATTTATTGTGTGTATCGTGATATTGAAATTACATTACAAATGGGTTTCTATGGAAGTTAGTGATTGCTCTGAGATTCTGAATGACTCCGTGATGTTATTACACATGGTCAACAACTGCGGGATGAAATTTGAGCTTACACAGTGTAGTAGTTGTACAAAAATAATAGAAGAACAGCTCGTGTCTCAAGTTATACAAAGTGTAAACATGATTTAAAACAAAAGGGTAAAATAAACATGACATTTTGAGTGCACTTGTAATACCCCCATATACATATATATATATACGTTCATATATATATATATATATATATATATATATATATATATATATATATATATATCTATATATACATATATATATATATATATATATATATATATATATTTTTGTTTGTGTGTGTGTGTGTGTGTGTGTGTGTGTGTGTGTGTGTGTGTGTGTGTGTGTGTGTGTCTGTCACTGGAGCGAAATGTAGTAGCGCATTTGTGATTCACACGAAAATGCCACTGGCGGAGTGAAAGAAAACTAAAGAGAAGATTCATATTTTGACTGCTAATTGCAGTCATCATCAGTATCTATTCTACCGACGAGGACTGCAGTTGGCAGTCGAAATGTGTAGTTTTCTTTTCTTTTTCTTTCACTCCGACAGTGGTGTTTTCGTGTGATACTTGTATAGTTAAACATTCCAAAACAGTGAACTTGGAAAGATAGTTTACATCTGTAAGCTGTCTTCATAGAAATATATATATATATATATATATATATATATATATATATATATATATATATATATATATATATATATATATATATAAGTAAAATGAAACAAGTAAAAACAGACTGCACAGCCAGTATCTATACGTTGGTATTTCTATCAATGATCTAGCAATCAGGAATGTGTAAAATTTGCAATATACATTCAAAAGACAAACCTTGGCATTTCTCTGCAAAATTACTCAATTGAAAACAAGTTTATCATCACTTAAGCTTCAAGACTAAGGAAGCGGCCGAGAAGCCTGCAGATCTGAAGACACACGTCAGTTAATTTTGGTCATGTACCAAAGAATGGTGTGTATCAAACAAGATAAAGAATGTTTTCAAGTAGTTCTTGCTTTGTCATGTAAAACTTAAGCAAACTGTTGAGGTATAAATGTATAAAGCAAATTTAGAAAGAACACAATGTAAATGGCAGTATCTTATCGCTCAGAAAATAAGGATGCCTATGTAGAGAGGAACGAATTTTCGAGTTTACAAAGAAACTGTTGAACATACAAAAATGCTTCGTATTCCCTGCTCGTTTACATTCTATCAGAACTGTTACATGGTCGGATGACAATTCAAAATTGAAGAAAAAGGGAACTTAAGCATAAAGATGCTGATCTCCCATGATTTTAGATACAGTAGTTTTACATCTACGAGGCACTATCAAGGGGGCCCCACTCCTTAATAAGGGCATATTTTGATTAGTTATACAGGATGTGTCACTGATCTGCCTGGTATAGTGAACTATTGAACAATGAAATCTTATGTCCAATTCGATATTCGTTACGTATTTTATGTCTGTAACAACCTAATACTGAACTACCACTGTAACCTTTAAGGTTGGGGGACCCCGCATGGATCCGTGTCTCACGCCTGTGTTGATTATTCCAAAACATGTTCGAGTTGATATGGAGAATCATATATTTTTTGCACTTAGTGAATACGTTGTAGTACCAATGGTTCTTTAAAGTTTACTTTAAATCCTTATAATTATATAATTCATTGCTACCATATATTCAAGTCCCCATGAACCTGTTTCAAGAATGCGAACTGAAAGGTTAAAAATTCCCCAGCAATACAACTTAGGACTATAGTTTGTATACTTTTAGAATATGATAACATGTATCTTTTATGTTTCATCAATATTGTACTCACGAAAAATGGTGTGGTATTTGAAAATGAGCAGTTTATCTATCGACACAAATGATAAGAATAAAAATGCGTAAAAGTAACTTTGGCATTGAATAGAACATATCGTCTGATCAGACTGGCTCCTACTGGAAGAGAATGATTACATACTGTACATGTGTATATGAATATACGTAGCTTACACAACGCCTGCCTGATGATCGCCCATTTCTTTCATGTGGGACATTCCAGATTCTGCTCTAGAAATTCAGGGGTACTCAAACTGGGGTTCGCAAACCCCTAGGGATTCACAAGAAGATTTCTAGGGGTACTTAGATGGCTGACGAAAAAACGTATTTTAAATAGTGGTAGTTGTGGATTATGAAATTCCGTGCTAGCAGTGTGTGTTCCTTCAATCTCACTGTTCTACGCTGGTGTGTGTGTGTGTGTGTAATGAAGAGGCGCGCCATATCGTGTCGGTTTACTTTTAAAACAGCAACTGTGTGTCAGATTATTGGGGGTTCGGGTAGGTGATCTTATAACTCAAGGGGTACTAAACGAGAAAAAGTTTGAGAACCCCTGCTCTAGATAAAGGAACTTGTCACGTGAGCTCATCGTGCTGTATACACTCTGCTATGTAGTACAGTGTGGCTGAAGAAACAAGTTTCTAGACACTTCCTCTTGTGCAGTCTTCGCATCGGGTGGTAATCAAGATGTATAAAACTGTCGTGCTAGTTCGTCAAAGTGATTTTTTTTTCTTACTTCTGTTATGAAAATGATCACTGGTGGACTCTTTTTGCGTTTACTTGTGCTTCAGAAATCCCTGTAAAACTAATGGTAATAACTAGAGCCCGGATTTCTAGCATTTATTCTGTTATTGCTATTACGACTATAAATGCAAATAAGAATTTGAATTTATTGCAAAAAATGCTACTTTACCATATACGCTATTTTGACCAGACACAAAGGCAAAAAGTAGTCATTATGCAATAAATGACTATAAAACCTCCACAAAGTAGTAGTACGCATCTGTACCATTAAACATATAATAATTTAATTATGAAGTAACGCTGAATAAATAATTAATATAACTAAGTTTGCCATACTTCAACTTTCTTTAAATTTCCTATTAAAGAAAACGCAAGAAATATAATTAAGGAAAAATTTAGAATATAATTAAAAGATAAAAGTTTTTTTTTGTCAAATTAATGAAATTATAAGCAACAAAAATTAAAAATGGGTTATGTTTACATATAATAGTAATGTATAATAATACATTGTAGCAATGTATAAATATGTGTCACGTGTGTACCTAATCTGCATTCCACGTGAATTGTGCAAGTCACGCCATTACCAGTTACACAAGTGATTGAACCTGCTATAAAATGCCAAAAGTGAAGCAATCCGATGGAGTGCGTATCCGAAATATGCTTTAAGTATGCTCCCGTCACTTCAGTAGAAGTTGAGCGGACATTTTCAAAAATGAAAATTATTCTTTCAGATAGAAGATTGTTGCTTACAACGGAAAATATAAATAAAATGTTAATTATTTCTTGTAACAATGTTTAATGATTAAGTATTACTTTGTTTTGTTATCTATTCTATAGTTTTTTTATTATATGGGTTCCGATTAAAATA